>NC_063203.1:17646188-17801188 GCF_017589495.1 Alosa alosa | reverse complement strand
CAGTGAGGATGCTGGAGGGCTTTTAATGCCAGCAGCAGCCAGTGCGAAGGAGGCGAACCCCACGACAGGTGGGTCTGTGGCGGAGGAGTCTGCCACAGTCGGGGGATAACCAACCCGAGCCTAGCAGCTCGGTGTCTCGGCAGATAGGCCTGAGCTTTGGGGACATCCACCACTACTGTGTTAGGTAGGGCTGAGTTTATGGTGGAGGAGTCCGCTGTGACTGAGTCCGATCAAACCACGAAAAAAAACCCGCGATGCGCCTGTACTGGCGCATCGTTACAGAGGATAAATCCTCTGCAGCCGAGTCTGCATTTGAATTGGTTTCACCAACGATTGCCTCAGCTGTGTCTGATGTGACTGTTGAGGAAAAGGCTGATGAGTCAGAGTCTTTGCCAAGTGGGAGTGAGCCTGGTGGTGCGTCTGTTGCTGCGGGTAGGCCTACGTCCGCCTCAGGTGGGTTAACGCACTTACTAACTTCAGACCCGAAACTAAAAGTAGCCCGTAAAACTGCTCCGTGCGTGTCAGATGGTAGTGACATGGAGGCCGAAACAACTGTTTTTAAAATACCCAAAAGGAAATCTAACCGTAGCGATGATCACAGCACAAAAAAGCAGGCTAAACAGAAAGAACATGCTAACTATACCGAGTCGGACAGTGATGGCTATTCCACCGATTCGAGCAGGTTTTCCTGGTCTGGTAGCGATAATGTGATGGTGATGTACAGTGCTAGCGACATTAGTAATTTCTTGGCTGAAACAAAAGGGAAAAGGGGGGTTCGAGTCGAGGATCATTTCCTTGACAGTATGCAGTTTATAAACGATGTCTGTCATCATAGACAGGAAGGGGCCTTTGATGACCGGGAACTTCACCGTCTCCGGAAACTTATTGGTAAACTTAAGAAAGAAAATAGCGATGCACTCGCGGATTAACTGCAGCTTTCTCTTCCATCACGTGTTTTTTCTCTGTCTCTTTCTTTCTTTATATGAACATATGAACAATATTAGGATTACTACCCTTAACATTAACGGAGGAAGGGACTTTAGAAAAAGAGCTCAAATTTATGAGCTTTTACAGCAAAAGGCAACAGATGTTGTGTTTTTACAAGAGACACATAGTGATATCAATAACGCTACAGATTGGGCAAGAGAGTGGAATGGGCTGACTATTCTCAGCCATAACACGTCTGACAGTGCTGGAGTGGCACTGTTGTTTTCATGCAGCTTTATTCCCCTGTCATACAGCATTGAAGAAGTGATTAAGGGAGGCTTCTAAAAGTACACGCTTCACGTTTGAGAATGGCGTTTTGTTTTCATGTGTGTTTATGCACCGACCTCCGCCACAGATAGAGTAGCTTTTCTTAAAACGTTGAATGCCTCAGTGAAGAACTGTAGTGATAATGAACTCCTTATCCTAGGCAGCGATTTTAATTGCACAGAGGCAAGACTTGATCGGAATCATGCTGAACCCCACATGGTTTCACGTAGCCATCTCATTGAGGTGATAGTTGAGAGTAACTTATGCGATATTTGGAGGAACCTGCACCAAAGTGAGAGGCAGTACACTTGGGCGCACTACAGGGGAAACACGATGTCATTAGCTAGGCTTGACCGGTTTTATACTTTTAGACATCATATGAACAAATTTAGATCTTGTACCATTCACCCTGTTGGTTTTTCTGACCACAGCATGGTGATGTGTAACATAAGTGCAAGTAATGTTAAACACAAGAGTGCATACTGGCATTTCAATGCATCACTTTTAGATGATTTCAATTTTAAAGAATGTTTTATTTATCTCTGGAATATACTCAAGGCAGACAAGGAGCTTTACTCCTCAGTGGTGGGATATAACAAAAACTAAAATTAAACAATTCTGCCAAGGTTACACTTGCAATGTCACAAGAGGCATAACCTTGTCCCTCAAGAACCTTGAAGTTGACATAATTGAAATGCAGAACCTGATGGGAACATCTGGTACTGGGCAGTACACTGAGGCTTACAACACAAGGAAGGTGGCATTATCTGAACTAATACGGCTCAAAGCTCAAGGCGCATTGATTAGATCACGTTTCAGAAACATCTCAGAGATGGATGCTCCCTCCAAGTTCTTTTTCAATCTTGAAAAGAAAAATGGTCAAAAAAGATATATTCATGCTCTACGGGCCCAGTCTGGCACCCTAGTGACTGACACGATTGAGATACGGAAGCTAGCTGTTCTCTTTTATGCTGATCTGTACAAAAATGAGCACAATGAACACCCAGATGTGGAGGCTGATTTTTTTCAGAATTCACCCACACTTTGCGAGGATTCAGTCACGATGCTTGGTGAAGATATATCCTTAGAGGAGCTTCACAATGCCCTTATGGCTATGGAGAATGGGCGGGCACCAGGTATTGACGGCTTGTCTGTTGAGTTCTATAAGGCCTTTTGGCCAGTTCTGGGTGAGGACTTTCAAGAGGTGCTCACTGAATGTTTAGGTAGGGGGGAGTTACCACTATCTTGTAAAAGAGCAGTGCTCACCTTACTACCAAAAAAGGGCGATCTGAACGAGCTGAAGAACTGGCGTCCAGTCGCTCTGCTCTCTACAGATTACAAGATTTTTTCTAAAGTTTTGGCCACTAGATTGGGGAAGGTCATGGCAGAGGTTATACACATAGATCAAACATACTGTGTACCTGAGCGGTCCATCTTTGATAATATCCAACTAGTCAAGGGTGTCTTAGACGTCTCCAATCTACTTGGTCTCAGAACAGGTCTCATCTCTTTAGACCAAGAGAAGGCCTTTGATCGCGTTGAGCATGCTTATCTGTGGAAAGTCCTGACACACTTTGGTTTTAGTAGGAATTTTATAGCAATGATCCAGGCCCTGTATTGTAATATTGAAAGTGTCTTGAAGATCAACGGTGGTTTGTGCGCTCCCTTCAGAGTTCAAAGGGGTGTATGCGACAAAGGTTGTTCTCTATCTGGAATGCTGTATGCATTAGCCATTGAACCCCTGTTAAATAAGCTGAGGGCTAAGCTCTCTGGGTTTTCAGTGCCTTTGTGTCACAATGTGTTTAAGGTTTCAGCCTATGCTGATGATTTAATTGTGATGGTCAGTGAGCAAAAGGACATTGACATGTTAACCAACATAATAGGCACCTTTGGTTTGATTTCATCTGCAAAGGTGAATTGGAACAAAAGTGATGCTTTTCTTTTTGGGGACTGGTCAGGGGTACAGCTAAGGCTTCCTACTGGCCTTGAATGGAAAAGGGGTGGACTTAAGTACCTAGGAGTCTATTTGGGAGATCAGGACACCATGAGGAAAAACTGGGAGGGGGTTCTGGAGAAAATTAAGGGCCGATTAAACAGGTGGAAATGGATCCTTCCACACGTTTCCTACAGGGGGCGTGTTCTTATCGCCAATAACCTTGCTGCTTCCTCTCTGTGGCACAGATTAGCCTGTATTGATCCTCCAACAGACTTTTTAGCTACCATTCAAGCTCTATTAGTTGATTTTTTTTGGGACAATCTGCACTGGCTACCCCAGAGCATGCTGTACCTGCCTAAAGATGAGGGAGGGCAAGGGCTTGTGCAGTTGTCTAGCAGAGCCGCAGCCTTCCGTCTTGCGTTTCTGCAAAAGGTACCTTCGGGTCCACAAGATCTGATTTGGAGGCCTTTGGCGAGTGTAATCCGCCGGACAACAGGAGGATTGGGATTGGACAAAACACTTTTCTGGACGGATACTAAGAGACTGAATGCATCATCAGCATTGCCGTCTTTTTACAGAGGACTGTTTGCTATCCTGAACTTTTTCAATATGCAAAGAACTGGAACTAACATCGTCACTGCATTGGCTTCTGGAAGAGCCTTTGGTTTATGGCTCGATTTGACATCGCTGGGGCGAGAACCCCACACTGACAAGGATACTATGTGACTCTGGTGTTGTCAAGATTAGACAGTTAGTGGACATTGCAGGGCCTGATCTGGTTTGTTCTGAGGAACTAGCATTGCGCCTAGGGATAAGGTCCATACGTGTCATCAACAAACTGTTGGGTAGGTGGAAGGCACTCCTTACGGCTGAGGAATGTGAAAGACTAAAACAGTACTGTTTGGGGTTAGACCCTCCTGATCAGGAGGATCCTTTTCTCAATGTATGTGTTAGGCCAAAACTGGATGACTGTGCAGGGGTTATTTTGGAGAATAAAGAACGAACAGAGATTGTTTTGGATGACTTTTGCAGTAAACCTCTGTACAAAATGTGTGTTATTGTTCTAAACAAACAGAAATTGAATGCGAGAGTTGACACTCCTTGGCAAAATGTTCTGGGTCTAGATGATACTGTAAAACCTGAATGGAGGGCACTCTATAAACCACCGTTGAGGAAACAAGTCTGTGATTTGCAGTGGAGAGTTCTCCATGGTATTGTTGCAATTAATGCGTTTGTGTCCATCATAAACCCAGGGGTTTGTCAGGACTGCCCTTTTTGCTTTCAGAGGGAGACAGTGTTTCACTGTTTCTCGCAATGTTTGAGGTTGTCACCTTTGTTTAGGGTTTTAGAAGGCCTTTTTCAAGTTTTTGATGAAGCTTTTTCTTTGCAAATATTTGTTTTTGGTTTTGAATATACCCGGTCACACAGAGTAAAATGTCAGTTGATTAATTTCCTTTTGGGCCAAGCAAAAATGGCCATTTACATAAGCAGGTGAAACAAAATGGTCACCAATCTAGATGCTGATGTTGTAAATGTTTTCTCAAGATTGGTCAAATCTAGTGTGCTGACTGATTATTACTTCTACAAACATATGCAAACTCTTGAAACATTTGTTGATAAATGGTGTTATGGAGGTGCAATATGCTCTGTGATTAATGAGGAGATAGAATTTTGTTCTGCTTTTGTGTAAGGCCCAGTTATTTTACTTTTTTTGAGCTGTGACTGACGTGACCTTGAGTTAAGACTGTTGTACAATAAAGCGCAATTCAAATCTCAAATCTCTCTCTCTCTCTCACACACACACATAGTCATACACATTCTAGCACTCTCACACACACACATACACTGAAGCACACACACACAGAAGGAGCCTCCACAGGAAGGCGCGCCACTTCCATCACACTTCTCATTGTTTTTGCAGATCGATTAACGAGGAAGCTTTTAACACCACAGCGAGCAGAGATGAATCTCTGGAAAGTGGCATGCAAAGAAATAGATTTCAGACAATGCTAACGACTATATCTGAGCCAGATCAGGGGAATAAATATGATGTTAAAGAGTGAAAAATGGCCGAGATAAATCATGTTTTCCTTTTTTATAATATCTCAATCCCTTAATGAAACCTTATTGTGTCCATTGTAACTTTTCCAGAGACTGTATTCATAAATAACTTGTGCAGATGTTCCAGTCTCTCTAATGACTGCCAGTCATCACTGGTCTAATTAGGTCTGTCTGCTTGTTGCTTTCGTCAATTTAGCCATCTGTGTGGCGTGCACTATTATCACCATTAACAAACAAAATAGCCTTGCGGCCCATTTCAGAAATGCGAATCTAATGTGTCCGACATTTCAGTCCATGTGTCTCGATGGAGACCCTCAACCTCCCAAATATGCTGTCAATACAGCATAAAAAAGATATATAAAAAAAACAATGGAGAGTATTGTCTGGGTGGGGAATGGGCTGTGGTATGTGTGTGTGTGTGTGTGTGTGTCTGTGTGTGGGGGGTCCAGTTCTTTTAACAAGCCTCGGAGGGACGCCAGGATTTAGCCGCTGTTTATGTTGCTTAATTAGCCAAATTCCCTCATCTGGGTTTCCAGGAGAGCCACCTGTATAGCGCACCTAAAAACAGACGTGCGGCGTGGCACCTCCTCCCTGGGGTCTGTCAAATCAACATCCGCTAATGCCTCCTCAGCTGGGATTGACTGGCATTTACTCAGAGAAGGGCACAAAAAACAACAGCAGACGCTATAGCGCCCACACACACACTCTCTCCCCCTCTGTCTCACACATTTGCTCTCTGTCACTCATACACTCATGCGTACTCATACAGATATGAAAACATGACAACCTTAAACAAATATCAGTATTTGGTTGAGATAAACACACACGCACAAACACAGAAAGAAAATGGTAGTGATTTGTTAGAATGAAAGCTAAATCATGGTGTTTTTAAGGTCAGATTATGTACTTTGAGGGATTACACAGCAACAACATAAAACGGACAGCTTGTCTTCCTGCGAAATGCAATAAACGAAAGCTTGAGAGGATAATTTGATACTTGGAGGAAACAACCACGTTCTAATTTTTACAGATTACCATCTGTTTATTTGATTTGCCTTTTCCCACAATCCGGGTCAGCTCGGGCAGATTAAAGACCATCTTAAGCCTAAATTGCATGTCAAGGACTCTATTACAGACCAGCCAAAAGGTATCTGATTTACATGAGCAACTCTAGCAGGATCCATAACAAACAGACATGTTTACATCCATCTTTAATCTTCGTCCACGGTAAATCTCATTGCACACATCCGCGGATTATCAGATGGAGTGACGCTACCTGACCGAAGTAACTCTGCCAATAAATTGAGGCTAAACTTTGGACCTTTTTTGAACACAGCCGAGCCAATCAGTTCTATTTCAAAGCCTTTCCATTAGAGGAAAATCAGAGTGTGGCAGCTAGTCCATGAAAGCAGGGGGCCATATTTCACTTGTGCTCATTTAGCTCTAATCACAAGGGTTAGCTACACAGGGAATAATTGGATCTCTACGCAGACCCTCGGGTTCTTTGTGGAAAGGCTTGGATTCCACTATCACCAATTCTTCAGAAGACCACAGAGCCTGTAATGTTCGTGGGGCAAAAAAAATAAATCAATAATAAACTAATTTGTCTCTTACTGTTTATTGCTTGCACAGTATAACTCCATATATACTCCATATAAAAGAGTGCTCTGGCATTCAAAATAAGATTTCTTTATTTATTTTTGTTTCTTCTTTTTTTCTTTTGGGAGTTCTAGGTTTCTAGGAGAATCTGAATGTGGCTGAGGTATCAACAGATGTCTTAAGGCGGTGTGAGACACACTGCCCTCATGGCCCACCTCAAATCCACTGTGGGTGTCAGTTCACTCACACACTGTTGAAAGAGATTTGCCCTGACATGTATTTTTAAATTAATTTATTTATTCAGTTTGGTTGAATAGAGAACCTATACTACAGTGTTTTCATATAAAAAATTAAGGAGTGAGCCAGCCTTTTTTGGCTATGAGAGCATACCAAGGATTCACACAACCCCTTTATTGACCAACTCTGATTTTATGCATGGCAGACGGTGCAACTACAGCAAGATGTTCAATACTGTCAAGCACCCCCAGACACACATACAGATATGCACACACACAAACCTTCACCACCCACCCCTCTCTCTCTCTCTGTCTTTCTTTCTTTCTCCTTCAACATTACTCACAAGTTTGATACTTGAGTTCATTCTGTGATGTGGGAGAGCTGCTGTTTGCCATAGCGACTGCACACAGGTAGTCATAACGACTGCACATAGGTAGTCATTTGTTCTTTTTGCCACCTAATCAATGTCCCCAGAACTACCGATAAAGCAAGGAGGTCGTCCCCAAAGGTCACGATCACTGTTACACAACACACACACAAACATGCTCACACACACACACACACACACACACATGCTTACGCATACATACAGAGACAGCACACACACACACACACACACACACCTTTCTTTGTGCAAGAATTTGTAATGTGACCTTACTTCGAAGGAACTGTATCAATGCCAGCATCTCAGCAGTTACGGGTGAGGTGGCCGGGAATGGCTGTTAACTGTCAGCTTATTTTCCATAAAGTGCAAAACGCAATAAAAAAAAGTCCTGTAATAAATAAATAAATAAATAAATAAAAACCCAGAAAGCAAAATACAATTCCTTGCGCGTCCATCTTCAAAGATTACGCGCTCCCGGAGATGACATGCCAAAGGATTTAGAGACTCAATAAAACACCAAAGTATTTCTGAGCTTTCTTTAAACTCACCTTGTGAGGGTGAGACTAAATTGTAATCATATGGGTGGTAAACCACAATGCGGATAAAAAGCTGAGCAAATAACAAAAAACGCTATCTTTAAAACTCAGTGCATCCTGGAATTGAACTTGGCTTTAATTACAAAGCATAAAGCCAAATAGCACAACATAACAAACCTCATCTGAGCGAACGTCATCATCCTTAATCCAAGTACCCCACCATCCATTCGCTGTTTAATTTTGATGGCCTGTCCCGTCCAGAAGAATGAAATGGATTCTGGTCTGCCAAGCTAATTTTCCTCAGTGACACAGCGTAATAGATTATACAGACAGGTTTGCAACAGTGTCACTGGACCGATGATGGAGTGTTATCATTCCTCCACGACCTATGATCAATCACCGTGGATCAATTGGAGACCAGTCATCAAGGGGGAAGCGTGCCACAGCCCGACAGGGAGACAGTGCAAATTTAGGACACAGTTTCCGTGTTGTCAGAATACAGATGACCCCACGTGCCATACTATTTCAACTATGGAAGAAATAATGCATTACTTGAGATTGCATCACGTCAGTGAGGCGGCATGACTTGCACCTTGGGCTGGGTAGGCAATGGTAAGGACTGGCCACAAACAATGACAAATCAAATCACACACAAAAAAAAATTCTGTGTGCATTATTTATTTATTAATATTGGTCTTTTGTATTCTGAAGCAAGCCCACTGAAGTAATTCTCAACATGTGCCATGTGCCTCCATGCATAATTAAAACTAAATTCTACAGCATTTGCATAACTTAATGACAGTCTATCTTACTTAATTAGACTGCGGGAGAGAGAGAGAGAGGTGGGGGTGGAGGGGGGTTGGTAGGCATTCTCCTAGTCAGGACAGACAGAGCTTTGTGGATGTGGGGAACTAGTGAAATCACTCAGGCCTCTGTGCCATTATGGTAACGGCAATCGGGGGAATCAAATAACGTTGGAGTGAAAAAAAGGGCCGTATCTCCTGGAGACCAGGTCCGCTAATAGACGTCCCGCCAGGGCAGTGATGTGGTGTCCACCCCAGTTCTCTACAGAGCATTGCCCTAAGTCATTGTCAAACCCCGCGCTCCAAACATCCTTAACACCCCCCCATCCACACACACACACACACACACACATACATACATGCACACACACACACACACACACACACACACACACACACACACACACACACACACAGACACACACACCACTTCTCCAAGAACACCCCACCAGCACCAGACTCTAAAAAAATAGCCCTTCCAGCCTCAGTGCCCAGGGAGAGTACATCAACACAGCTGGATCAGAGGCATCAATCTCAGTCCGCATGCTGGATGGGCCCTCTCATAGCATCATGCCCTGGGGAGCCAACCCCCTCCAAAAATAACGGAAGTGGACGTGGGCGGGTAGCTTATCCCTGTCTGAATGGGTGGGCAAGTGGGTCTGGGTGGAGTGGGTGGATGGTGGGGTGGATAAGAGTCTGTGTAGGGGAGAGAAAGGGGTGGGAGATGAGAGATAAGACAGCATGAATTTGGAGATCCAATTTTGTCATTTCTTTGTGATCGTAGATCCTGACTTGAATGCAGTAGAGGTGCAAATGTAAAAAAATGTGAAGGATTGAGTTGCATATTGAATTAAGCACCGCGGGGTAAATAAATGCACAGCATAACTTAAAGCGGCATTGGGTTTTCAAAGCCATCCACGGTAAAAGACTGTAAAGCTGTATCACATTTTGATAATTGCATTATTTTTCTCGAGTTGTTGCGGACTTATTTCCCTGTTGAGCCTGTTAAATGAGGAAAGTTTGCTCCACCAAGGAAATAATAACCCCTTCGAGGAAATAGCACAATAACAGAGAAATGGAAAAACAAATAAAGAGGATGGTGAGCTATACCTTGAGTAAATCTTTAATTCAGTCACATAGCCGGCGAAACAACCTTGTAATTCTGCAGGTGCACAATCCCTAGTCTAGTGTTCAGGTCTATCTTTAGTGCAGGGCCTCTCTCGCCCTCCCTCCTCTTGACCCTGGGACGCAATTGTTAGGGGTGCACAGAGACATCCTTCGCTGTATCTGTTCAACCAACAAAATTGCCTGCATCTGTGTTTGGATAGGAAAGTGGGTGAGATTTATACAGGAAGTTATATTTAATCAGGCGTATTTTGTATTTTGTTAGCTAATATCATTGGGAATGCCATTGTTGTGACCACCACCACCACCCCCTAAATTAGCTTGGCAGCAATAACCTGTCAGTGTTAACTAGGAATATGAAGCTTTTTAATAGACACAGTCATGCAAATGTCTTCTCTTTTGTAAGGCTACAACAACCTAACAAGGTCAATTACATCTGATTGGACTAGGAAACAGAAGAAAAAAGAATAAACGCTTTACAAATATAAAAAATATAGTGACAAATGTTTCACATTGGACATAAACAAAAAATAAATAACAACTCTTACAGTACATTATAAATTTGCCTAATTTCTATTTCTTTTTTCAACAGCCCTTCAGATTATTTTTTAACTATTACATTCCTTTTGTAAATTAAATACAAAGCAATATGAAAGAGTACCCTTCTTAATGAATGGGTACAATTACTGATAATAAACATCCTTGTGCAATTATACTGACTTTCCCGTTTTAATTATTACATGCCAAGAACTCCAAACTCAGTGGGTTACTTTTTTGAATGTATCTTAGACATCATGGCTTAATGATGTTGTTTTCCAAACTAAGTTCAGAAGGAGCCCATAGGGTTGATTGACAGCCATCACTCACCCACTTCCATTTGTAGGAGATAAAATCCTCCTTACCTGCTCACTACGTCACTCTGTAGAGCTGCAAAGCCTCCCACCCCTCCCTTTCCTCAACCATTTCACTATTAGCTCTAAGCTCTAATTACCCATTATTCATAGGGGGTGTTAGCGGACATCACTCGCATGTGATCCCCACTATTGGCATCCCAGGACCATGGACAGCTACCAAGCTGCTTATTCCCAGCACTCAGTATCAAGCAATCCAATGGGCCAATTAATGAAATGACCATTGTCTTACTAATTGTAGTGTATGCTGTTAGTTCACACACATGCCAGAGGCTGCTGCAAAGGTGCATTAAATGACAGTCTACAAAGGGCTGTTCTCATGTCCTCCCTCACAAGTCACAATGGACTAAACTAAATATTCATACAAATATTTAGCTTTAAATGTTAACTGATTAGTGTGGCTGTTACTTGAACTCACTGTTGTCTGTTAATATTGACTGGAATGCAAGTCGCTTTTTATATTCTCACTTGTTTTAATGTACAAGGTTAAAAGCTAAAAAATGACTGGTGATATACAGACATACGGCTGTGGGGTATGAGGTTGAATTGCTTTATCTGAGTGACAGCCTTATAGTTATAGCCGGAATGACCATGCCGACATGGCCAACTTCACAATGGGGTGAGTTCAGAATACAGCAATCTCTTTTTAATTAGTTGAAGTAGGCTAAATGCTAACTTATATAGTCCACCCACAGAGACTTAACAGATCATCTGATAAGATTAAAGTTAAAGTTCAAATATGTAAAAGAACAAATACTAAGCATAACCTTAACCATAAATTGTAGTTAACAGATATTTTGTTGATAATCTGAGTATCTGTAGATAGTCTTCATCAGTATTTTGTCTTATGTTTCTCTTAGACTTTTTCTGAATGATAACATTTTTTGGGTCAATCTGTTTATGTCACATTATTCAAGCTTTTCCACATAATGTAGGCTATTCAGATTCATATGCATCCCTACGCAATACATATGTATAGAATGACGAGTGTAGGTGTGATATATATTGGGGATGTGAGTGTAGGTGTGATATATATTGGGGATCTCACTGACTCACACCTTCTGTGAACCACTTTGACCCCTTTTTTCACTGGTTACCCACCAAAAGCACTAGAAATGGACTGAATGGGGGAAAAAGAGAGAAAGACTGTCTCTTCTCTCTCTCCTCTCGGAATGCGAGGGTAAATAATGAAACAAGGGGCCCAGATGACAGACCAACTCCACCGAGGAGCCGTTGTGTGTCTGCGGCTTTTTTGCTGATTAAGAGACTCAGCATTTTATGAGCTGTCGTCAGTACGTGTAAATCTGTGCAGAGACTGTCATCCCTCTGGCCAATGTTTTTGTACACACTCTGAAGATTTAGTGGACCACTTTGCACCACATTTGTCATGTAAAATGGAAAGTGTACAGTGTTCTCAACAAATTGATTGCTGGAGCATTGACCACAACATTTGAACGTCACTTTTTTTTCCCCCTTTCTTCTATACCTTTTCAAAGAGGCCTCTCTCATAGTGGCATGACTTAAATTCATTATTTTTTTCCCTTTAGAGGAGAGCTCCGGTTGACGGGTTGGACCAATTTAAAGTTTTTGCTGATAACACTGAAACGACACCAAAACATTCTCTCTGTTCCACTGCTCTTTGCTGAGCATCAGAAACAAAACGCTGATCTCCCTATCACTCACAAATGAATGCGAACCGCAAACGATTCAGTAATGAAAACAGCGGAGAACTTCTTCAGCGTTACTGTTGTCAGTGCCGGAATTCAATTTGGGACTTGGGACCGGTGAAATGCCCATGAAAGCATGAAACCCTTTGAAACGCCTTTCTTTCGAGGTTCAGATTCTTAAAACTCTTCACCGCATAATCCTCCACTAACAATGAGATACATTTCACGTGCGCTTGCGCTAACTAGCTCATTAAAGAGAAAATATGTTTGGCTGCCAAAGCCACACATTGATATTCCCACCAAGTGTTATTTTTATAAAATATGCAGTGTTTTTTTTTTTATTGAATTATACAGTATTGCTTTTTTTTTATAACACACATAATAAGAAATTCCCTCCCAGTTCCGCAGGCTTCTAAGATCAAAATTCGGAGTCTATCCTTATATCTATAGATTCCTTTATTCCACATCAAAGACATTGTTAGCCTTGGGTTATGGTTGCAAATCAGACAGATGACAGTTGTGCCTGGTTGTTTCACACGAATCTGAGGCTTGAGCTGCAAAAGTGTATTTTCTCATTGAAAAAGGGTTTGTTTGTTATACATGTTTAACCAGTTACACAAAGACTGTTTTTTTACACACACACACACACACACACACAGAAAGAGACACATGCACAGACAGACACATGCACACAATGTTTTGATCATCTGACACAATCAACACACAGTCTCGATGGCACCAAAACTTCAGATGGAGTGTCTTAAAGAAAATCCCACAGCAGTCTCACAACAAGGTTGCTCCACAGAGGGTTGCTTTGTCTCCACTCCTATGTTTTTGGTTGGGGCAAACCTCACCGCCAGGATTAAATACAGCATCACGCTGATAAAACCGCACTCCAGGCACGCCCGTATAGATCCCGGAGACAGAAAATAACACCAAAAACTCCCACACGACCTTGAGACTTCGAAAGATTTTGACTAAGCACAGATCAGAGCATCCACTCACCTCTCCAAGCTGCTTGGCGCTCGCAAGGAGGCCAAACTTATGGCTATGCCATCGCTAATGTCCAGAAGCGGACATTATCATTATTAATGTCGGGGTTATGATGGATATGTGTTTGCTAAATGCTATGCACCTCTCTGCTAATAACTCATCCATCAGTCGGTGAAGCTGGGCCTCCAATAAATATTCCAGTCAGGGCCAGAGCCTTTTTTTTTTGCACCAGGGTTGAGCACACATTGGAGAGTGGAGCCTACAGAGAGACATGGGCGATATGTTAATGCCAGTGAAGTGAATTAATCTCTATTACAATCTGTGAATGAATATATTCTGGAGGAGGGCCCCCAATGAATCCCCATTAAGAGTAATGCCCCTCGCTGTAGAAATAAAAGAAAATTGTAATGTCTTATTGTCTAAGAGCTTGAAAGAACCCCTCGTCGCATGCTGCCTATTTACATTTGCATTTATTAATTTAAGGGACACTTTTATCTGGAGTGCCCAGCACTACAGGTGAGCCATCTCATCTATCTAGCTATCTGCCTTAATCTGCTACAACATACACACACACACACACACACACACACACACACACACATACAAAGAGAAATAGAGCGAGACAGACAGACAGATGTACAAACAAATAAAAATGATTAAGACATGTATACACACACACACACACACACACACACACACATTGACATGCACACACACACACACACACATACCTGCAGTACATGAATAAACAGTTCATATGTATTATACACAGTACATATATTTTGTCTAAACATGCATTGTCTGACAAGCAACTGTTAAAATCAGCTAAAAAAAAGGGGTCAGCTACACCCTTGAAGAAGAGACGCCATCACTTCAGAAGCAACAGCTGTCAAACGAGCAGCCCACTCATTACCAGTCATTCAGCGCTGTCCCCCTTTCCTGTGGAGGCAGAAATTGTCTAATCTCAAAGCAGGAGTGATGGAACGGGCAGGGATGGAAAGTGTGTGTGTGTGTGTGTGTGTGTTGGGGGGTGGAATGGAGAGAAAAATAGAAGATTTGGAAGGGATTTAGGCAGGGGAAAAGATTAGAGAGCCGTATCTGTCTTATCGCGGTGTCTCCACGCTGGGGGAGTTGAATGAAGCAGCTGTCAAATTTGAAACATACAAAAGCAGTAATCCTACAGTAAACAAAATGCCAGGCTTGACGACAGAAAGGAGAAGGGACACACCGTGTGCCGAGACAGGCGGCGCGGCATGGTAACCGGGAGAGTTGGTGGTGACTCTGGCTGGGAGCAGTGTTGGGCGAGCGAGCTCTCTGGGAGCGATTGCTCAGGTCTGGACACCGTCTGCCTGGAGCTGGCATGACCCAGGGGGGTTGCCACACGGAGAGTGGGCGAGGAGACGACGACGGAAGCACTTTGGCAACACTCGCCCCTTTGAGAGGTCTGGTGTGTCATCGCGAAGAGAGAGAGAACAAGAGAAAGAGAGAGAGGGAGAGAAAGAGAGAGAGAGAGCACAGGCCTCTCGTGGTTGAACTCAGGAGACGTTCCACGCGCACCACCATGGCAGCATGTCTTTGTGCTCCCGAACAGGGACCAAGTGTGGCTGCAGGGCTAAGGCCTTTATCAGGGACAGGCGCACACAGGGCTGTCGGCCGCTGGAGCCGGTGTCAGTGATCCGAGCTCACAGATGAGGATGGCGTGGGGTTTTTTGGTGCCGTCCCCTACGGGGGCCTTGTGTTTGAAGTGTTGTAAACAGGAGCCCAGGGAGGCAGTGCGGTCCAGAGGGGAGAGGGGGGGCCAAAGCAAGGGGTCCCAGTGAGGCCGAGTCAGGCCCCTCAGGGAGGCGGCAACCTTAAATGCCGGCTCAGAATTCTTCACTGAAATGGCACAATATCTGACTGCAAAGAAATATATATATATTACAACCAGCAAAATCAGTAGGCACACACACACACACACAAACAAAAGGCCAACAGAAAGGTATTTTCCAGAGACTTGCCCCTGGCTGAGTTTAGCTGTGCCACCATGGCCAATGATGCACACACACAGACACACACACACACACACACACAAGCACTCTATCTTTCTATATCTCTCTCTCATTTTCCCACGTTTATTCCCTGTTCTTTGTGGAAAAAGTAAGCGAGTGCAAAAAGTTTTCTCTCTCTCATCTCTCTCACTTTTCCATGGCTTCCATCCCACTCCGCTGCTGGCTCGCTAATGATTCATACTCATGATTCATGAGTCCTCTAAAATACTGTCAGTTTGTCACAGGATGTCACTATCTGTAAATGTCAATGGAAAGTGACACCAAACAGAGCAAAAAAAAAAAAAAAAGCCTCTATTACTCAACCGCTTGAGGTAAACAAGGCTAATCTTGATTGATTCCCTGACGGAATGGCTGAAGAGTCTAATACCGAATGGGTCTTTTAATGCAAACAGGGAGGGTGGGGGGAGAGGGGTATTTAGGGTAAATTAAACAACGAGGTTTTGGACTTCTGGTAAATCCAGAAGTAAAAAAAAAAAGAAAGTGACAAAGAAGAGGCATCAAAAAGTAAGAGACAGTGAGGGAGACAGAGAAGCAGCGAGAGAAAGATGTAGTGGAAATGGGAACACTAAATTTAAATTGCTCCGATAAAATCTACCGTATGGGATGAAGCACTATCTTTTGACAGGGGCGGGGGAAAAGAAAAGAGAAAACACTCTCTATTTCTTTTTTTCTCTTCTTCAGAATATCCCTTTAGTTCTTTCTCTATCTTGCTGACCAGCTATAGCAAACTAATCAGAATTGCCGTTCTAAAGCTGTGAGCAGAACTGTTGAACCACTTGGACCTTGCCATGCACCTGGAATATTAAGATCTTGCAGAAATTCAGTGCCCACACACACACATGCACGCATGCACACAAACACAAACACACACACACACACACACCACATGCACACACACACACACACACATGCACATGGACAAAACTTCAAAGGGATCATTAAGCCAACAATACATGTGAGGCTGAGAGGCCTGCAGGTTTTAAGGCTAGAGCAGCCGGAAATATTCATGAAACCCAGTGTTTACAATGACAAACATGTTGTAATGGGTTTTTGTAATGGGTTGTGAAACCACACTCTGCGCATGCAGAAGTGCATGTGCACACACACATACAAATACACACACACACACACACGCACACACACAAACACAGAAACACAAACCGAAGGAAAGAGAGAGAGCGTTTCTTTAATAGGCTTGATCTGCTTATTATGCATCCCACACTTGCTTCCTTGGGGCATCATCAGAGCAGGCCGGTGTCTGAGAAATAGCACTGTGGGGAGAGGTTAGAGCAAAGACAAGAGGTGCCGACTGAGAGTGGAAAACAAGCATGGGGAGGAGGAAAGGGAGCAGGAAGAGTCGGCAACACATCACTCCAGCTCTCCATTTTCTGCTACGGTTCAAGAGAGGACCAAAGGCCTTTCGATATCTGTTTTAGTCCTAATCCACTGGTGGCCGTGCAAGATTTAATGAACATGTGTATGAGAAAGAATATATCCTCTGCATATTATACTCTCAATTTTCTGGTTGATCTACCACTACTATTTCTAGTTGAATACACAATAAAGTCTTTCTTATTGCATACGCATGGGCCTTGGTTTATATTATTAAGGTGTGAATACGCCAACCATCCTCAAAAAAGAATACACCTTTGTCCTCTCAGCTGTGGATGTTCCGTTCCTCACCGACTGTCCTGCCATCCAATATATTTGGCTGTGTGTGTGTGTGTGTGTGAGGGAGGCTGCCTCCCAAACAAGCTCTCTCATTGCATTTAGCCTTCATAACTCCTGCTGAGGCCCGGCACTGTTGCCTTGTCACCGAGGAGCTGGGCCTTAATTATGTTATAAGTCATGTCTGGCACAAAACTGCCACCCATGGCTGGCATGAGAAGCTGCCTGGCACCTCGTCTCTTTTTCTTTCTTTCTTTTTTTTGTCATTTTGGTCGTCAAACTTGGAATGAGACCGTGGACCAGTGAGCCGGAGACGGAGTGTGGGCCCCCCTGCAAAGTCTCATCCACATCTGCCGAAAAATGTGCTTGTATTCCCCTCCCAGCTTTATGCCCATATCTTTGCCTGCATCACTGTGGTCCAGTATGAAATATTTAATAGACACACTTTTCGGAACTCATAAATGAATGGAGCCACACTGAGCTAATAAAGAGCCCGTCTGTTTTGAGCTGCCCACTTTTGCGATTTTAAAATGAAAGAACCTCTACAACAAAAGGGGCAAAGAAAGGAACAAAGAGGACAGGGAAAGAGAAGTAGAGAGTGAAAGAGTAGAGAGTGAAAGAGTAGAGAGTGAAAGAGTAGAGAGTGAAAGAGAAGTAGAGAGTGAAAGAGTAGAGAGTGAAAGAGTAGAGTGAAAGAGAAGTAGAGTGTGAAAGAGTAGAGAGTGAAAGAGTAGAGAGTGAAAGAGAAGTAGAGAGTGAAAGAGAAGTAGAGAGTGAAAGAGTAGAGAGGGAAAGAGAAGTAGAGAGTGAAAAAAAAAAAGAAAAGAATTGGTCTCGTTTCCTGAAGCCGCAAAAATTTGCTCGCTTTTTCCTGGAAGCTTATGAGTATCTTATTAGATGTGTCTCTGCCGTAAGCATTATTGTGCTGGGAGTGTTTTTCGAGGGCCAAATCCCAGCAAAATCATCTGCCAGTGGAGGGAGATGCCCCGATAGACAAGAGGGTCCTAATCCACGCAGATCAATACGGCGCTCTCTCTTGCACGCTCGCCGGGCGGTGTCCAGGCTGGGTCTCAGTGTATGTGTGTGTGTGTGTGTGCCACTGTCCAGTGTGCTCGTGACAGGGGTCCTCATTGTGCCTGATGTCTCCCTCGGCCCTCGGATCGCATTCCCACTCTCTCCACGGACCGCCAGAAGGTTAATGACTGGGATAATCGAGGAGCACTGGGGGTCAATATGTGACCTAAAGAGAAGGGGCTGTGTGGAAATATGTTGGTGTGTGTGTGTGTGTGTGTGTGTGTGTGGGGGGGTGCTGGTGAGTTGGGGGACTTTGACAGGCATGACCAGGGTGGAGGTGGTGGTGGTGGGGGGTGGCGTATAACATGAAACCTAATAGCACTTTCACTGAAACAGACGATCCAATTATCCAGTGTGCTTGATCACACGGGTGTGTCCTGTTGGCCCTGCATGTCAAAACACAGAGGGGATGTTACCTCCATGCCTGCACTATGCAGAGAGAGAGAGAACATGAGAAAAGGACGGACTGAGAGAATCAGAATGAGCTGGAGGGGGTGGTCTTAATGTGTGTGTGTGTGTGTGTGTGTGTGTACATTTCACCTACAAGGGCTCCTGGTCAGGTATCATTGTGTGCGATTAGGGAACGGGAGGCATGTGAGTGTGTGTGGGGGAGGGTGGGTGGGTTGGGGGTGGACTGTGGCCCCTGGGGGGACAGAGGGGATGATGCGGGGCTGGATGGAGGAGTAGAAGGGGGGCGTGGGTGACAGGCCTTCCCCTCCTCTCTCTTCATTTCCCTGGCCTCCGGGGGCCCTGCCTCTGCCGGCGCTGACGCTGTGTGAGGGATGGCTTGGGCGGGAGCAGCGACGCTTGTTTGTCAGAGGAGCCGGCAGGCAAAGGCAGTAGCAACAGCGGCGGCGGTGGTGGTAGCTCCTGGCACTAGCCACGGGATCACAGACATTCATCTCGCCCTACACACACACACACACACACAAAGAACAGGGAGTGAGGGAAGGAGGGGTTTATACCCGAGGTGGGCATCGACGGAGAGCTCAATGGGTTCCCAATCTCCATAATGGACCATGGCTCAATGTGAGGCGTGGGCGCCATTGGTTCTCATTCAGGTGACTCACGTAATCTGCTGTGGGTTTGTTTATGTGATCTCTTTGTTCTCTGAGACATCCTCCTAAATACCTCTCCCCCATAAATACTTTGTCTCATAAAATGTACGTTTATATGCCAGAGGGGAATGTTTTATTTAAAGGTGATGTGAATTCATCTAATATACCCCACACAGACAGCACCAATGAACTGAACCTGTATGAATAAAAAGGATTTTACAATAGTGCAATACATGGAAGTCACACATCCATTATTGTATTGCACCTTACTGCTTACCTGCTGTTACCTTCACACATTTAGCGAATTTCCAAAAATCCCACATGCCCCACATAATGATGGGTGAGAAAAAAAATCTAATTACACATTAGGTCTTGTTTTCACTCACAATCCCTCACATGTCAAAAAGCCCCCACAAAAAGTCCTCTCTCCCCACTACGTGCTTACAGTGGCCACACACAAACAGGCACACACACACACACACACACATTTTTTTTTGGAATGATTCATACTGATTAAAACACAACAGCATACAAATATACACAAAGTGCCTGTAATGTTTACCATGACAATACAAGATGACACCACATTCTGCACATATACTAACTACATATGATTGCTGACACAAAACAGTATTTAGCAATTTGTTTGTCTATCTTACTTAGTCCAACGGCTGTGATACACCCACATAGACACACACACACACAAACACACACACACACACACACGCACACACACAGAAAGTGTTAGCGCTTTGCCAGTGCATTGTTGGCTTGCCTGTATAAGTAGGCATTGATCAAACCCGCAGCAGTCCCTGGCACTCCAGCGGGCAGCGTGATTATAGAGGAGATTACCACATCACAGGCCATCTATCAGTCAGCTCCGAAGCTGGGCTACCTGCCGCCTAACCCAAATCATCGGTACGATAATGCGAGTGGGTGGCAGGGCTGTTTGAGTGCAGTATTTACTGGTGACAACCTGCCATCCCCTGTGCGACGACAAGCCTCACAGGTCACCTCTGCTGTTGAGAACAATTAGTCATTATGCATGTTGTTGCGGGAGTTCTACTGGAGCCTAAAAATAAACGCAGGGCGAGTGATTCAAAATGGAGTTGCTGTAACAGAAGGTACTCACCCATGGTGTGAGAGGGTGTATATGTGAGTGTGTGTTTTAGTAGAAGTTTACTTTTTTTCGGTGTGTTGCAGACAAAGTGCTTTTTAAAAATATTGTACATATACCAAATTAAAGGTCAATGTCAACAATACTCCAAGCCATAAGAGAGCCTGTTTTTATTAATTTATTTTTGTTGGCTGTACAGTACAATAGCTGTCTTTAATGTTGGGTTTCTATGAAAATGTATATTAATTTTGTTTTTTGGTATATTCATTTTGTTTTTTGGAACACAGCTAACATGAAGCAACACTGCATTTCATGACAATACCTTGCACATCACAGCAACATAAATACTCAGTGTGTGTGTGTGCTTGCGTGTGCGCCTTCCTTTTCGACCCTTCCCGCAACATTTAAACTGACTGTTTTTCACCTACATGCACAAAGATGAAAACACACTTAGCACACTGGCATTAGCTTCCAACTATTACAATGCAAACACGAACAAACCCTGAAAACTTTCATTTCCTGGTTCCGCACAATATTTTCCACCGAAGGACCTTTCACTCCCTGGAATTGGGTAATTTATTCCCTGATTGGGACAGGGGAAAGTGTCTAATTGTGCAGGGCTGGGTTTGATCTCACTTTTAAGTACTTGCACATATTGCAGTGCTGCTATTCTTTAATGATACATATAAAAAGATAACAATATTAGTAGTTACCTTTTATGTTGCCAATGCATGTTTAAGTTTGTCAATGTATGCATTGTCATTGTACACCTGCTGGGTAGATACCCTACCATGGTCTCTACCAATTAGGGTTTATTGACCGGCTTCATTAAAGCCAGGGTTTTCTGCCTTAAAGAAGTCTAGGAGAGCAGTATGATGGGACAGTTTGCTGTGAGGCTATGTATGCTGAATGTTGAGCATTTTTATTGAATTCATAATCTGTTGGCTGATTTTTGTTTCATTTTGTCTGAAGTCTTTTTGTTCCCTATTTGTCGGTTTACTCTTTTTTTCTTGCATTGTAAATATATCTGCACTCTTCACCAAAATGCATGTTTGCTTGCTGTGTGTCTTTTACTCCTTTACCACCTCACCTCAGTGAAGTCCTTGTCACTACATCCCATGTGGACTTGGACCGCAAGTGCAGTGGCAGTGGGCATGTGATGTTATGCATGTACATGTTAAAAAGAGTGCATTCATTGTGAATGACTGGGGAGGGTGGGGTAATGAAAGGGAGTGCATTTGAAGGAAAATGGAAAATAAGCCTTTTGATGTAAACTGTTCTTTTTCTTAAATCTGTGAAATCAAAAAAAAAATTATGTGTCAAAAAGAGTGTATTCATTGAACATTCATTGATCATTGAAGGTGAACTTAATGTAACGGTTAGTTCTGAGGTAGGGCATCCACATATAACCTCCAGTCTCTTCAGGGGCGTGGGTTTGAATCCCACTGCTGCCAGCAGTGTAATGGTTAGTTCTGAAGGGGGGCATCCACATAACCTGAAAACTGGAGTTTAATTGAATCCTTTCCTTAAGAAGTTTATTTTTGTTTTTCTTTCAACACTTTCTACAAAGCTGCTCACCACTCATGTGGCTCAAACGAGGCTAAAACTCTCTCTACTCAAACTCTACTATGCCTCGCCTGCTTACGCACAAAGATAGTGCAATATCAAAATGAAAGTACTTGCACACTTTCAGTGCTGCATAACATCATGTAGTTGCAATTAGAGAACGGGAATTTGAGTTAGTTCAATTTTAACCGATGTGAGATTCTGAATCCGAAAGTAGAAAAAAATCAACACTTAAAGGATAATTACGGTGTGATTTTGACCTAAAGTGTCTTGAAACATGATACCGAGTGTGAACGTATGTCTCATAGCTCACCTCAGCTTGTCCCCTGCACTCAGAAATCTGGCGCTAGTTAGCCAATGCTACCAGCAGTGTTTCGTTGTGGTGCTTCGGGCATCGGCCTAGCCATGCAAATAAATCACTGTTTTACACCATCTACGAGGCTCAAAGTAGCTCCATACTTCATTGGTAGACTTCCGAGGGCCTTGACATTTAAAACGAGACATGGAGAACTTTGAAAAAGCACTGGTAGATTATTTACAAGACGATTTATACAGACAGTACCTTAAGGGATTTTACCGTCCGACGCCATCTTGAATTTAGTCACGATAAGTCGAGCGACGAGTATGAACGAACAGGTATGATAAGGGGTCAGATTCCAAAAATAATTCCGTGGAAATGCATGGATTCCAGTTGCTGCTACTGGAAGCAACTGAATCCATGCTTTTCCACTTAGCTACTTGGACTACACTACCCACAATACCTTGCACTTCTCACACAAATCCACAGAAACAGGCTATTTAACTGTAACCCTTGTCGGTTATACTTTACTTGACAGTATCGACATAAGAGTGACATGACACTGTCATGAACGTGTCATAAACAAGTCATAAATGTTCATGACATAACGCTTCTGTCATTCGGTTTTTGTCATTGGTTAGGGTTAGAGTTAGAGTTAGGATTAGGGTTAGGGGTAACACTTTATTTGAAGGGGTCTACATAAGGGTGACATGTAACCGTCATAAGAATGACATGACACATGTCATGCACATTAATGACACATTATTGATGTTTATGACTGTTATCATAATGTGTCATTCAGTTTTTGGAATGTCAAGTTGACATTGTTTGGGTGTCATCATTATGACAACTTGACATTAGCCAAGATGACATTATTTGACGGTGTCTTTGTCATGACAATTTGACATTAGCCAAGAAAATGTAACCCGTTTACAATATTGTCATGACAACTTGACATAATTGTTTAATTATTACATGAACAAGTTCATATAACTGTGTTTGGCTTGACTTATCTTCTAGGTTTGTTAAGTGATGGGCCTGAACAATTGGCTGTCATGACACCATTATAAATTGGTCATGAATACTTTTCTTGACCTCAACTACAGCGGTACAGTTTTGACTTGTCATTAAGCTGTCACAAAGAACTATTACACACCAAAATAGTTTCCTGACAGTGTCATGAATACTTACCTTTGACCTAAAGTACAGTGAACCATCTGAGATGTTTCCTGAACATGTCATTAAGTGTCATTACACTATCATGTAGGTACTATTTCTGTACATTTTACATTTCTGCAACATTGAGTCTAATTTCAACTATAACTAGATGTACAAAATATGACCGCCGCTCAGTCCTGTACATCCGTTCCGCGAAAATAAATCACACTTCAATTTGTCTCCATATTTTACTCCATCCCCCACTCTTGAAACTTTTGTGCATGCTTGTTTGGCATGCCTGAGTGTCAAAAATGCGGCTGCACAGAAAGTACCCTACTGGTGCTGAAAAGGTGAATAGATTGTAGAATAGCCAAAGAAGATGTAGAATTGTTATAAAACCTTTAAAATCTCTAAACAATCACAAGTAGGGCAGTTCATCACAGTTCATCCATTGCAACTGGATTGATGAAAGGTCACTTACACCTGTAGGCTACATTGTATTTGGGAAAAGCAAAAGGTATCAGCATAATGTTATTTATTTATTTATTTTTTATGTATTTATATACAAAAACATCTCTGTCAGTTCCATGCCGTTTTCAACAGCTATCAAAAACAAAGGTCATTTTTTGGATGGATGGATTTTTTTTGTGAATGTTTCTTCTTCTACATAAGATTTTAGTCATCTTTAGTTCATGTAATACTTTTATTGTCAATGCACAAATTAAGTAACAGTAGTCTGAAACGTTATTGTTAATGCACAAATTAAGTAACAGTAGCCTAGTCTGAAACGAAATGCTGTTTTTTACATCTAACCAGTGGTGCAAATAACTGACATGTCCAAATGGGCCTTTGATGAAATGCGCCGCTAGACTGTTCATACACATTTTAACGGGCCAAAGTTGAAGAGCTTTTGTCCGTTATTGTTAGTGCAAATATAGGCTGATTCATGTTCCCTTGCATTGTTTAACTGAGGTCCATGGCTAGTCTGGCTTTCATCAGACCAAGCTCAATCTTTTAAGAAATCAAAAAATAAATAGCGGGCAGATCAGGCTGGGTTCACCCAGCCTAGTCCATAGGCACCGATATTGTTTAATTTTCCGATTGAGATATACACGCTCTGGCTATTCTAAATGCAAAATGCATCAGGGAGTTATGACAAAACGGTAACTAACAAACTAGATCCTAATAGAAAGTTGTTAGCTTCCCTAAGCTACAGGTAGGATTATATAGGTAGGCCTATTGACAACATAAATTGTCAATAGGCTATGCTGGCGACACAAATAAAATCTCCTTTGGAAACCAATGGCTTACGCCTTACAGTATCAAGCGGACTTAAACTGTCATATCGTGGCGAAAAGTTGTAATAACATTCACGCAGCTCCATGAGTCAAGGAAAGCGCGAATGAAGTAGCCACTTCTAAATGGGACCCACTACACAGTAGCTTAAGGTGTTTTGCTAAAGCAGCCATAATGAAATGAAGGTGTCATTGTTTGATACTTCACACACACGTGCTTTTTAATTTCACAGACTACAACTACCAAGCTGTAATCAAAGCACATCGATTCCCTCTCACACATTGCACGCGACTTAAAACAAAAATAAACAGGCGTCTCAGTCTCACGCATGTATAGGCAAAACTGTATCAGACCGGTGTAACATTGGTAAATCTTCCATTGCACAGAATGATTTTGTAGCACGTGCAATAAATGACAGTCGAAAGATACAAACAGTGCTGCTATACATTTGCTTGGTATAACCACATTTATAGTTTTCTACAAATGCAATAAATCAAATGCCTCCATCACTCAACCAACGCTAACGGTAACATTACCTAGGTCCTTATTGATATTACAAGATTAACGCACCTGCAGTAAAACCAAGCATGTCCGATAAACATCCTCAGATTTATTTCGCTTCAAGAAGAAATGGGAATTACACTTCATGTGAACATCGCCCTATCCTTATTAGATGTTCGCTGCGGTAAATTACAGTCCTTGTATGAAGCGTCCATTGTTTTTTTCCAACCCACTTTTAACTTCCAACAAAATTACGTCTCACTGCAACGATGCGCCATCTAGTGGACAAACGACTACTTCTCGCCAATACTGAAAATGCAGCCATGATGATGATGATGAATATTTATTTTGGCTTTCTTTTAATCCTACTGATTTTCATTTTTTACCGGGGGGGCAAATCACAAATGAGTGATTATGAGCCAGGTTGATGTGGGCCCTTGAGACCAACATACCATAACTGTGTCTGCCCTACCCTCCTTTCGGGGGGTCCAGTCCAGCGGGGGGGCTGCAGATGAAAACGAAAAAATGACGGTTCCATGCTATCCATGTGGGGGTACATGCTCACCAAGTTTTGTGTACCCCGGTCTTTCAGTGTCCCAGGAATCCTTGTTGGTGTACGTCACTAAATGTACACATAAATTATTTTATTGTAAGGCCCCCATGAACGAAAGTACACAAAACTTGGCATGCATTCAGAGGGTGTCATAATGATCCTACACTTTTAATTTCGTGCAGTTTTGACCTTGTCAGCCAGAGATATTGAGATGAAAACACCTAATTTTTTTTGCTTTTTTAATTTTTAACTAGGTGGGCTTATACATGAAATAAGTGTTAATGGGATGGGTTGACATGCCCCCTTAAGACCAACATAAAAAAAGGTGGACCTCCCACGGTTCTCGAGATATTCACAGAAAAACTGTCTCCGGCCACCTACAGGCCAGTTGGTGTATAGTAACATAAATTAATTTATTGTGTGGCCCCCCATGAACGGAATTCCACAAAAACTTGGCGTGCATACAGAGGGTGTCATAATGATCCTACACTTCCAATTTCGTGCAGTTTTGACTATGTTAGGTCACAGATACCTTCAATTACACCACCTCATTTTTACTTTTTTTGTGTTTAACTAGGTGGCGCTATACATGAAATGAGTGGTTATGGAATGGGTTGACATGGCCCCTTGAGATCAACATACAAAAAAAAATGGTCCTCCTAAACCCTACGGTTTTCGAGATATTCACAGAAAACTGTGTCTGCCCTACCCTCCTTTCGGGGTCCAATTCAGCGGGGGGGTACAGATCAAAACGAAAACGATGGTTCCATGCTATCCATGTGGGGTTACATGTCCACCAAGTTTCGCGGTACCCCGGTCTTTCAGTGTCCCGGGAATCATTGACGGAAATTTGGGCATGCTAAAAAGAAAAAAAAAAAAAAAAAAAAAAAAAAAAAAAAAAAATCTGACTAAACCTATATGACCCAAATTGGCTGCGCGGGCGGTCATAATAACAAATACCATACTAAGTCATGACTTAAAGGGGACCTTGGCAACTATTTCAACATAATAAACCTGTTTAGAAATCATTTGGATGGGTAAATGACCTGTTCCGGTGAAAATGGTGACTTTCCCCGCTGCCCTAAGCGTCCCTGTATGAAAACCAACCTTGCAACATTGAGACTACCGTCCTGGAAAGAGAAGTGAGAGACAAGAAACTTTTAAATCGTGTTTCTTACCTTGTAACATCCACATTGTTCTGCCGAACTTATGCTAACCGTTTCGCTAGCTTGTAAACAAATCCATGTGCTTTATCGTTACCTTTTTTCACAGATTGAAATAGCATGCATAATGCACAATTTCTCCAGCAGAGGGGAAATTTAGCTAATCCTGCCAAGTTTCCCTTTAAAGAGTTTATTTCAGCAATGAATTTTGCAAAACCATAATACATGGACATGTTACCATGCCAGCTAACCTAACTGTGCATGTGGAACATGCATTAAACTATTCACATGCTAGTCTTTAAGCACCATTTCATTGCCATCATTTCTGCAGCTTTTTCAAATCATGCACGAGTCTACCCAACACACCATTATGGTGGCGGATTCCTAACCAGTAGTACCATTCAATTGTTTTAAGGTGTGTTTTGAGGGACTGAGGGGTTTGATTCCCCCTGAGACGCCATATTTGGTTTTTGTATGTCTGCAATGCACGTTCAATATGTTCAATATGTATATCCAATTTATAATAGTGTCATGACAGCCAATTGTTCAGGCTCATCACTTCATAAACCTAGAAGATAAGTCAGGCCAAACACAGTTATATGTCAAGTTGTCATGACAATATCATGCCAAACACTTAGCATTTCTTTCTTGGCTGATGTTGTCATGACCATATTGTAAACAGGTTACATTTTTCTTTGCTAATGTCATGTGTTCATGACAGTGTCTTATCACTCTTGTGTCGATACTGTTAAGTAAAGTGTTACCCTATTGTCTTATGTTTTAAATGAAGTTTGTTGTTTATGCTTTTTTCAAGAGGAGCAGCAACAGATTAGTTCCTATGGCAATTGATATAGGCCTGTCACAATGCTTAGTTGAAGTAGGACCCAAATGCACTTCAAAACATGGGATGCAATGCAAAACTCACAAGCCAGAGACAACACATACTGTAAAGAAGACACATGACAGAAAGGGACAAACCAAAACCAGGTGTTTAAATATTTAAATTAAAAGGATTTTAAGAAGAGAGTGTGTGTGTGTGTGTGTGCAAGTTTGCACAGGAAGCTAGTACTTGTGTGTTCATACATGTACATGTACACGTTGGGATCAGGAAGCATTTGTGTGGACCTGTGTGGAATAGATAGAAAACTGAATCCCATACAACATTATTGACAAACTGACATGCAGATGTGAAATATCACATGACATTTTCAAATCCCCAAACCTCAAACAGCAATCTGGAGTTACGTTTAGAAAAGTGACAGGATGTGATTTTTATTCCTTCACTTATTTATGTTTGGCTCCAGGCTGTAATTTTCTCTTGCTTGTACAGATGTTGATCATTTTTTTGAATTATCACCACATTACAAGAATCTCTCACTAAGGTAGAATGCATTTCCTCAAAATATGCAAGTTTTCTCAAGGCCATATTTTAACATAAATAAATCAACAATTTCACCCCTAACTCACAAAGGACACGTTGAGCATACAGAGACGATGGAATGAAAATATGTTTGCGCAACAGCCATCTTTTTATTATAAAGAAAAACAACAGCAATATTCAACATGCAGATCAAGCAACTACATTTTGAAATATCTAAACTATTAAATATTTCACACTATGCATGTAGAGATACATTTTGATATTCATAAATAGTTATTTCACAAGTGAAGCATGTTTAACAAGCGGATAATGATATTGCCCTTTGCCAAGTGGATTGCCTCCCAATTTCTCAGCTATAATCACCAAAGGAGTTCCTTATTGGAAATTGGTTCTCTTAATAAGTCCTTATTTAGACCTCCAAAACACTGAGAAAAAATAATAGCAGAAACAGAAGGTCTTTGTTCATGTGTGGAGAACATTAAGACAACCTATATTTTCATTCGCTGCACTAAATGTTTTGTGTGATTGCACACATTTTATTTTGCGGGCTTGATGGTTAACTTTTATAAGACAGTTATTGCTGCAATAACCCTGAACCCTGTTGTATCTGAGGATATCAGGACATACAGTACTTTTGCTGGATGCAGGTTGCAGGATAATTGTGTCTCCAGGCATCACACTATTGAAAAAAGCTTTCTTGCATGTTTGTTTACAGTACCAACCAATACAAGTTTTAGTGGCGGTTCTAGGATTTTTTCTAGGAGACAGGGGCCACAAAGGGGCCACATCATACACTGAGGGGCCAAGAACCGGTTAATGTCCATACACAGAAAATCACTTGTTCAGTAAGGCAGAGGCACATAGTCTACGTGATATGCAGGACTATACGCAGTATACCCACTTAAAAAGCATCACCATCTCAGTATACCCACTTAAAACAGACAAGGATAGGTATTAATATTTGGGGTTGATCACAGTATACCCACTACAGCTAACTACTGTAGACTACACCACAGCAGTAAGGTGCATACATTTCACCAGTCTTACCTTGTCCAAATACTTGAATGCTAAATGCTAAAAAACAAAAAAGCCAATACAATTCTTAACAATTTTCCTATTTTTTTATAATGTGTATTGAAAACTCAATATAAATATAAAATATAATAGACACTTCAATGGAAATACATTGATATTTTAAACAGAAATCATACATCATACACACATTTTTCATTCAATTGGACAAGTTTTACTTTAACTCTTTCCCCCTTTGTTGATAAGAGAAACCACTTTCACTGCCAGTTTGCGTACATTAACCCTTAAAGGTGTAGGTTTTTGAACATTCTAAGTTCCGCAACAATTGAAGGTTCTAAAATTCTATGTTGAATTCAATGAACCCAGATATTCTTTAGAATGTTCATTTCTCAACATTCCCGTCACACCGGTGTGACGGTACTCCTTTAAGGGTTAAAACAAACACACACACACACACACACACACAGCATGTGAGCAACAACTACATCATATTTACACAATTTTTTCAACAATTATTTTTACAATGGTCTGATTTGGAATGGTCTTTGAAGCCACCGTCTTGCTTCCAGTTAGAAAAGCCTGATTCTGATTTGAAGACGATGGGTCATTTGAAAGCGAAAAAATTACGGAAGGGGTAGCAAAACACTAAAGATGGAATATTCCTACCATTTGAAGTCTTTGTATCAGAAGTCATTGAGTGGCCTCTTCCAATTTCCGTGCTGCATCTTGCGGAATACCAGTTTAGGAGAGGTTGCACAGAACCATCTGCTCTAGAATGGGAAATGTCTGGAGAGAAGAAAATTAAACAAGTTTGAGTAACTTAATTGTTATTAACTTTCATAACCCACTGTCAGCCTGGTGTTTCTAAAATGAATGACAAAATATGCTCAGTGTAGTGGCAATAGGAAATAGCACCATCCCATTAGAAGCAGCTATTCTTGGTCACTGGTGGTTTTAAAGACTGTGGGTTGAAGTCACCAGCTCCTGCGCCATCCCAGTCTGTAGGTGAAACACAAATGCGTGTCACAAAATCCATGCTTGTATTCAGCATGTTGTCTGGCAACTGTAAAACCGTTATAACAGTTATTATTTTTTAAAAATCATATAAAGCTTGAGTGAATAGAGTAGAAAATGTAACCAATTTATCTCAATGAAACTCTCCTTGTCCTAACACTTTGAGACAGAATTCATGCGAAGCCCATGAATCAAATAAACTCAGAATAGTGGTTAATAACTTTGCGATGATAGCTCATATTAACTCTACAAAAACATAGCGTTACCCAGATAGCAAACATACACTGGGACGGAACTGGGCCACACCTACCACAACATCCGGCACGGATCTGCATAATGGACCTGATCCGGCGTCCAAACGCACATCGGTCCAAAATTGGTCTGGATCCGTTTGACGGATTTGGTACCAATAAGGGCTAAGACTGGCCCAGTTCCGTATGGTAGTCTGTGTTACTGACGTGTTCCAGATCTGTTTATCATATGCAATACGGGTCTGCTTATTGTGTGTGGTACGGACCCGTTTATCAGACATCAGCCGGCTTTATTTGACATGGGAAATGTGATTGGTAATTAGGGCTAATTATCCTGAAAAATCTGTTTGCTACACATTTGCTAACAGGTTCATTATAGGTTCACCCAGGCTAAAGTTCGTAACGTTTTCCCAACAGCTCAACTGATAAACATAAGCTAGGCTACAAACACAAGAGGGGTAAAAAAAACTTTACACATAAGTGTCTTATTATTTTTTTATTCAACAACCTGGCTGTAGAAGTGCAATCCCAGACAAAGTTTAAGTCGTGTTAATTCCACTGTTCCCATCGATATTCAGGCTGTCTTCCTCAGTCATCTCCATGGTCAATCTGATACAACAAAAAATAAACATGAGCCATTTATTCCTTTTTGAAAATAGGTTAAGTCACAATTACACTCGTTTTTTTATCATCAGTGATCCTGTTGGCGTTAGCTGTTACCAAAATAGGCTAGTTATTGTGATGGCTGTTTTGCTCAAGCTAAGCTAGTAGCCTAGCCTATATTGCTGGAAAATAATAGTATAACCTTACAGTAAAGTTATCAATCGCTCGTTTGCTTATTGTTGTCTCTGAATAAACCAACAGAGATAAAAAGCAGAAAAGCAGAGCCTACCTTGAAAAGTTGGGCTGTCCTAGTCCAGGCTGGCAAATCATGTCAAAAGATTGATAGTGAGCAAACCAAAGATCCTTGATTAACGTTACTGCTTGGACTTCTGCATGCGTGGCAAGAATATGGGGTTGTCTCATTGCACTGTTTGATCTGACACAAACAACAATTGACTACTTTTACCACTGCTAGGTAATAATAAAAATAATGAAACGAGCATATGATCAATATTGAGCCAACTATATCTTCTTTTCCAGCCTTACTGTAGAAATTAAGTGGCCATGGGGAACATAGTGCACCCCATGGTTTCTAAATTTGTGCCATTCCAAAATACCTTTTTTTTTCTTTAGCAGCCAGTTGACAATGAAGTAGGAAAGGTCAATTTAGCAGAATCAGCACCTTAATTAATATCATTACCACCTGGGTCTGCTGTGAAAAATGGTCTTTCGGCTCATATCCAGTATCACAGGTTTGGGCCAAATCGGTGTTTTGTATTTTAAACGCGATCTCCTGACTTCCAGTTGAGTTGCGGAAATTGGACCTGGGACAAATCTGTAAACCCGGTGATAAAACAGCATTGCTAGCAGAGCTGAAACCTGTATCAGGAGCAGACCTGGCCCACAGTCAGATACCGTATGTCCGCTACAGGCGGATCTAATGGCTTTTATGCGGATCCGGCCCAAAGGAAATTGCTATCTGGGTAGCTATTAGGCATGTATTCTCGTGTTAATGTTAGCAGCTGCCAAACTTTTTCCTCAAGCAAAAAAAATCGAACGTTATTTACATTTGGTAAGGCGCACTAGCGCATGTAATATTATTAATTTCGGACCACAAACAAACAGGATGTCCATTTCTCTGCATTTTATATAACACCATTTCAAACACTTCATACATTACATGTACCTTTCCATACATAAAATCTATCAGCATGCTAACAATGAATAACAATCAAACCTCAGCTCAAGTAACCTAACGTTAAAGCGATGGTTCGGAGTAATTTTACCCTAGGGTCCTTTGCACCATGACCCCGAGCCAAACACCCTCCCAGAACCTTTTTTCCCTTGGTCGAACCCTGGTCGAGTAGCGCTGTCAGAAACGGATGACGTTCTGCAGTTGTGATGGAACCAACTTTTATCTCGTAAATTACCTCACTAATAATGCCCTGAATGGTACGAAACTTCTACAGTTACTACATTACTCCGAACCATCGCTTTAAGTTAATGTTAACAGTTCACTGACTAAGTCAGTTAACAGTTCACTGCAAGCTTGCTGCTGCTTCGTAATTTAATTGACAAACTTAACATATTGTGACAGCAATAAATAAACAAACGTCCCTTTCACATAATGATGATAACCAACATAGATGATAACCAACATTTGTGACTCACCAAGAAACTTCTGTGGAGGATGAAACGCTGCCATCGGTTCTTCACGTTAGAATTCTAGCTGATAGGCCTACTTTCGTTAGCCAAATGTATCGGTTCTTCACGTTAGCTGATACTTCCGTTAGCCAAATGTATCGGTTCTTCACGTTAGCTGATACTTCCGTTAGCCAAATGTATCGTTTCTTCACATTAGCAGAGACATTTCTGGTTAGCCAAATGTATTCTTTCCTTTACAGTTCACTGTGTGCTTTAGCTTTCAAGCTTTATAGGTGCATTACTGCCACCAGTTGTTTGGGAATGGAATTGCATCTCTGATCGTCGTTCTAAACAAGTTTGACACTTATTGATGATTGACGGTACAGGGGCCAGTCAGGGGCCAATGAAATTTCAGATAGGGCCCGGGCCCCTGTGGCCCCGCCCCTGACAAGTTTGACACTCGCCATAGGGAGGGAAAGTGAAAACCAGCGCCCCAAGTGGTTGCGTTCCTATCGAAGAGCAGCTCCAATGTTAAGTCCCATAGACCTATTTTTTAAAAAATATTGTGAAGCCAAATCAGCGATGTTATCCACCAAAAATATTTTTCAGTGTCTATACAGTAATAATCTTCTAACTGTGAAAATGTCAGACCCTATTTTGCCTTATTTTAAAAAATCGAAATTGCTCCTTTTGTTTCATAAACAAACTACAAAAGAAGTCACGTTACTTTACCCTTCTATGTTACTCACGGTAGCATGGTTTGTTTATTAGCCTGGTTAGCATTGACACTTAACACTTACTGCCAGCTCTTCATGTGAGTAGAAGCACAACACCAGTTATCCAGACATAAAGATTATCACCACACGGTTTACATCACGTTCCGTTATTACAAAAATATGTTAAGCCAGTTAAGCAAATTGCCGTATTGGTCAGTTAGAGATTAAGCGTCCAAACCTGTGACGTCACATGCAATTGTAGTTCGTTATCTCCATGTTACGACAAAAACTCAAAACAATTAAACTGATCCTAAAAATAAGGTATGGCCACTTGAAGCAATAGAGGTGACCCCAGTGCCTAACTATATTTTTTCTAAAAAAAATCCCATCCACTCCGCTAAACTCTAGGAACGCAACCACTAGATGGCGATGAGATTACTTTCCCTCCCTATGGCTGCACTGACTGACGACATTAATCAGGCAGATTAAAAAAAAAAAAATTAAGTAAAGGCACATTTTTAGTGCACTTTCAGACAGATTTTCTGGCCTACCCACAATGCCTAAAACAGGCATGAATGATCCGTTGTTTCCCACCTGATCATTACCCAACACATTATTCAGACTTCTGCATAAAAAAATGACAAGGACATGGCCGTAGGTAATCCAAACTAGTGTTTTTGGCTCTTGTGGACATCATACTGATAAAAAATTTCGGTCAAACGTCTCGCCAGCAAAGAATATACGTAGTCAGAATGGTATGTCATGCCATGGTATGCGATAACTTTGTCTTTTGCATTTAGCATGCTACAGAGACCCTGTTTCCGTTGGTTCCTAAGCACTTTACTTAGCTTCTTTTTCCTTCCGAACCAACAGCTTTTCAAAGCATTAGCCAACAGTGAGAACCAAACTGTGCCGCCATCACACACACTTGTGTGTTTGGGTAAGAGCCGCATGTACATTAGGGTTAAGTATTATTATTACCACCGCGCTAGCAAAGCGGTGGTCATATAGGTTTAGTCAGAGTTAATTATGTGTCAACAATTCTCAGGACACTGAAAGACTGGGCTGCACGAAACTTGGTGAGCATGTGGCCCCACAAGGATGACACGGAACCACCATTCAATACTGAACTTATACCGAACTGGAATATTGATGGAATACGGAACTTATTTTTGGTTTGTTTGTTTAAAAGTGTTTTTTTTTTTGTTAAATAATAGCCTATTGCTATTCCTGCAAGTTTTTCTTTTGGTTATTTAATAAATAGAATTGCACCACTGAAAACCTCTCCTGCACCTCCTTTTCCACCTACAACCCCAAGCTCACACACATGCATGCACACACACACACACACAAACACACATACAGTAAGGTTACAGGCACACACACACACAGTACACCTGCACACACACAGGCACACACACACACAGGCACCCACAAAATCACACACACTCACATAGGCACGCACACACACACATAAACACACACAACAAATTCTTGATTTTATGAATAGTGTGCTGTCTCACAAAAGCATAGGATCCCTGAGCTTGACTAGCTAGCTAGATGAAGTGCTCTGCTTCACCAACCTTTAAGCCTATATGAGACATTGGCACACTCACGTCTTCCTCATCTGCTGATACAGCAACAACAGAGTCCTCCATTGCTAGCCCAACTCCTTGTTGCCCTCATCATCCTTTCTTTTTCAAAATGTCCATTATAACCATAACCATAAGTCCTTCTTTAGTGAATTAGTAAGCTACCACCAGAAGCCATAAAAGACTTGTACGCTTTCACTCTCCTGTGCACATGCAAATTATGTGTGTGTGTTGTAGATCTGTTTGAGCTCTTTCTATCCGCTTCCTCGACCTCATCACATCAATATTATTATGACCGCTGCACAGCGAAGCTCGGTCATATAGGTTTAGTCAGAGTTTTTTTTCTTCCAGATTTTTATTTATCATTTTTTCAGTGATTTTGTGTCAACGATTCCTGGGACACTGAAAGACTTGGTTGCACGAAACTTGTTGGGCATGTAGCCCCACAAGGATGACACGGAACCATTGTTTTTCGTTTTTTGATCCGTCGACCCTCCGCCGGACTGGACCCCCTGAAAGGAGGGTAGGGTGAAATATGTGAATATCTTGAGAACCGTAGGGCCCAGGATGACCAATTCTTTGTTTTTGTATGTTGGCCTCCAGGGGCCATTTCAACCCATCCCCACTCATTTGATGCATAGCGCCACCTAGTTACGGTAAAAATGAAAAAGGAAAAATGAGGCATTGTAATCGCAGGTATCTTTGGCTTACAGGTACAAAACTGCACAGAATTTGAAGTGTAGGATCATTATGACACCTTCTGAATGCATGCCATGTTTGGAATTCCGTTCATGGGGGACCATACAATAAATTAATATATGTGTACATTTAGTGACTGTACACTACGAATGCAGACACACACACGCACTCATGAACAGTGTTGCCACAGTTACCTTGAAAAAGTAATCTGATTACTGATTACTCCTTTAACAAGTAACTAAATTAGATTACAAGTTACTTTATTAGTTACTTTCAGCAGCTGCCGCGTGAATGGGTCCTAAATGTTCCTTTTTGAGGGGCACTGACTCTGCCATGACGCTCCTGTTCCTAGATACACTAACTGAACTGATCAATTAAGTTCGGGAGAAAAGAGATATAAGCCCACCTACACTGAAAACTGATTGGTTGATTTAGCAAAACATACCAGGATGCTCTCTTGCAGGCACACACGCACCACTCCTCTCTCTCTCCCTCTCCGTTGTGTGCGCGTTAAACTTAGATGCACACGCGATTTGAAGTCCGGTCTGGCTTGCGTGCTCTTGTTCGCTCTATGTTCCGGGAGATTTTATGTAATTTGCGGACGTCAGGATATCAATATGTGGAGACTCCCAAAACTTCGGGAGACTTGGGATGTCTAGCTAGACAGCACTTTGTAGCCAGCACAGAATGTACACTGTACCTTAATGTTGTCATGTTTAGCTGACACAAACTCAAAATAATGACTGTATAGATAAAACGTGCATCTCTCTCCTCCCTCCATTGTTGTTTACGTTGGTGTCGCTGCGTGGTTTTACACGTGAGTTGTCCTCATGCTGAAAAGGTTGGCATAGCCTACTGTACATGACCTTAATCCCAGAGACAAGAAGAAAGCAAAGAATATGTTTTTACTAAGGAAAATGACAAAAATAGTAACGCACAGTGATTTAGATAAGTAACTTTAATCTGAATATTGGTTTGTAAATAGTAGCGTGTTAGATTACTCGTTACTGAAAAAAGTGGTCAAAATAGACTAACGCGTTACTAAGTAACACGTTACTGGCATCACTGCTCATGAACACACGCAAACACACACACATATATAAAGATACATACACACAAATGCAGGCAGACACACACACACACACATAAATGCACACACGCACACACACACAGTTCTGAAATCTACCGACATTCAGAAGTGATGTTGCCTCTCAAAATTATTTACCACTTCCCAGTTGCTCATGAATGCACTATAAAGCCCTGTAAAATAGTTTGGCAATGCCCATTCTATTAATAATGGCAGGTGCCATTAGCGAAAAGAAACTAAGACTGTTTATGTGTGTATTATCAGGCATGGATCACATCATAGCTCTCTAATTGTAACATATGATTTGAGTTGATCAACCCATGCAGAGCAAAACAGAACAGGCTCTCGGGCCAAACTAGTCAATGGATTTCAGAAATGAGTGAGTTTGTTATTTTTGTGGCAAATAACAATGTTTGTGTCCTTGATGTCATTAAACATATTTCCAGGAATTGCAAACTGGTGTATTTATATGGCAGCTTGAAACATACCTACCAATTATACAAATCATTTAATGGACCACACTGAGTTATACACACATCATTGAAGTTACACATGGCCTAAAATCTGCATGATCACATAAACCTAAATCACACAACAGTGAGCTGTTTGACAGTTTAAGGAAATACCAAATAGATACCATGAATTTTTTTTTTCAATGACTCAGTCTAATATTTGTCTTCCGAAACATGAGATATGACAGGAGAAATTACCTGTCTGGAATGTCTCTACTGTACACACACTAGGGAAACAATCTTAGAATAGTTATGGCATGAAAGGACAAATATAGTGTAGTCTTTCTCTAATATTGTAATATCTAAAATGATGTTACATCTCAGTATGTTTTGAAGATTAGCCTAGGTAATAATAGGTTTTGTGTTCCATGAAGTTTCAATACAAGTCTTTATAAAAGATGTAAACAGTAACTTCCATCTTCCAATTTGATGCAGCTTTGAAGTGTTTGCTTTGAATGCATTAGAATATACATTCCCTTTTCGATCCTATTATGAACCAAACACTATAATCACAAAGGACATTTTCTATTTCCGTTTCTGTCCAATCAAAAGTTGGGGTTGCAACACAGAGTTATTTTAGTTTCTTGGCATTCCATATTCATCAGCCTGACATACAAGCACGACAACATATCTGTGTCAGGCACAACCGCAAGTGGATATGGAAACAGTGAATGATGAGCAGACATTATTATTACAGTAATTTTGTATATATATATTATATTTGTTTGTGCAGGGTGGTATTGGTTTTTGAAAAGGTTAAGGGTCACACCGGTAAAACAGAAAAGGGTCTTGATTGAGTTTTAGGATCTTGCTTTAGGCATTTTGATAATGTTTGTTGGTTGTGGTGTAAAAGTGGTCATGTTGTGATATACTGTATGGACTTCTGAATCATTGGAGCATTAATATTTCTAATGCCCAGGAAACAGCACAGTGAATGCTTGGTATGCAGGTGGAAATGAGATAGATTGCCTCGGGATATTTCAGTCTGCATGAAAGATTGACACCCTCAGCTCAATCTATCCTAAACTGAACTTCTGGTATTCCAAGATAGTGCCGCTATTTCCCAACAGATTAGCCTCCAGCTTGGTTCATCTTCACTGACCCCAGTGAAAACGGCACGTAACTTTGCTTCTTCCAAACTGGACAATTGCAATGCATTTCCTCTGTTAGTTACTCTTCATTGGCTTCCTATAGCAGCCAGAATATAGACGTATAGACGTACTGTGCAGGATGCTTATTGCACCTTCCTGTCTTAATGATCCATCCATGATCCATCTCTATGTTCCCTCTCGCCCACTGAGGTCCATCTGCTTGGCCTTCCATCAGCGGTGAGAGGTCAGTCAAGACTCTTTTCTTCTGGGATTCCTTGTTAATGGAATCATTCATTCTAGTGAAAGTTTTGGAATCTTCATAAATTGATTTAAAAAAAGGACTCATCTGTTAATCTTGTGCCTAACTAATTCATTATCATATTTTATAATCCCTACAGAGTGATGGTTAGTATTTATTATGGTTTTTGTTATTATTCTGTTAAATTGTATTTAGTATATTATTAATAATGGTATTTTCTAAATTTAGGCTATAAGACTTTACTTCAAACTGTTAAGTTTAATGTCAATGTTTGAATTTCCCCTTGGGGATCAATAAAGTATCTATCTATCTATGTAATGTTTGTATGTCATTTAAGTCACTTTGGACATAGAAGAATGATAAACATACAGTAAACATAGATGGACAGAGAGAAAGAGAGAGTGAGAGAGAGAGAGAGAGAGAAATGGAGAGTCTCATCTGCACCTGGCCATCTGGCCATTAGGGGCAAATGGAGAGCAGGTCACCTGTGTGTGAAATGATGTGTCTCGGCTGAAGCACACTGCCCTGAGCCTGGCCTTTTGTGCTCACCTGATCCCTGGGCTCTGGGCTCTCCCTCCCTCCCTGACCAGCATGTCTAGATTAGAATCGTGCTGGATGGAGGCGATGGCTCTTGGCTCGGGTTGAACTGACAGGTTATTACCAGCTTTGCCGGGGATTAGTCCATAAAAAAGCCCCCACAGCCCTTGGGCCAGCACGGCCAGAACAGCACAAATAAGATAAAATAATCTCTGTAAAATAGACTGAAGAGGGAGTGGGTGGGGTGACCCAACCACCAACACCACCAGCAACACCACCCCCACCACCTCACCCCGCTCCACCCTGAATAAAAACAGCACTTGGGAAAATAGACAGTAAATCTTCAGTGTGTCCTAGTTTTTGTTTCAGAATTTGTTTTTATGTAAATAAACAAAAATAAACAATAATTGAAAAAAAAACACACACACATTGCCTGGGGATATGTCAGTTGGAATGAGATTAAGCTCCTACAATATAGACATGAAAAAAAGGACTGGAACATATCTAAAATGCTTTCGGCCTTCATTTAAGACTTGGCTGTTGCTTTTGGGTTCAATAGATGGAATCTGACTCATTGGGCACGGTTGCATAAGCTTGTCCAAGCTGGGACCTGGTTTGAGTCAATGATTCAGTTTTTCTCCACATCATGTAAAAAATATAGCTACTGTACCTTTCTCAAATATATCACGGCACCTCAATACAACCTGATTGCACCCAGTACATCTCTTTGTTTATTTGTGAATATGCAATGGTACTACTGTATATAAGACCTCAGCATGCTGAAATACATGCCAATATGCGTCTTGTCAATATTTTATAGCAGATATTCATGAGACAAATATTGACAGAGTGAGGTATAGAAGCCTGCTGGTTATCAGTAAATATCCAAATATGTAAATGTGTTTTGGGCATTAATAAAACATAGCTATTGATTTCGAAAAGCATTGCACTTGTGCAAACAGATGTTGAGATGCTACGGGAGAAATTCTCTGAAACTGTAGGTGCAGAATCTATGTCCCTTAGGAGCACTAAACTAGTCTCACCCCTTTTACTGACAGCTCTTAAATTCTATTTCATGTTTGGCTATATTTTCTCTCCACATTTCCCAACTTATAACATATTTATCCATATTCTGCAGCTGTACAGCATATCACCCCACCTGAATTAGTGACAACTTCATCGACCAAAGAAAATGGAAATGTGTGTGTTCTCTAACTCTTTGGATTATATCTTAATTTTAAGGAACCATGCAATAATTGTTCAGTGTACTGGAGTGAATTAAAGTGGGTTAGCTCTCTCTGGCTCAGCCAATTCATTTGCCAATTCAGTGTAGAAAATGAAATTAAACTTTGTAAAGCCAAACAGACCGACTTCAGTGAATACATTTTGGTGGTGTCAATAAGCAATTAAACTTGAACCAATATTAACAACTGCAAACATGGGGGATGCTGTGAATATAAATGTATGGTGCCGAGTTATTTTTTTTAACCTGTTGAATATTATCTTGCATTGCACCAGCAGGATTTGTAAGTGCTAGTCGGTGTAAGGCACTTTAAGCTCAACAGATGGTCTCTTTGGGACTCTACTGTGTTTGCGATGGGATGGGAGCTGCTGCTGGTTTGTGCAGCCGGTCCTTGCAGCTGAATCCCTGCTAATTTTATCATGGGAATGAAGGACTGACCACACACACACACACACACACACACGATACGTGCTCTCTCTCTCTCTCTCTCTCATGTGCATGTGCATACACACACACACACACACACACACACACACACACACAACCACATCTTCCCTATACATATCAGCTGTGTGAACTGATTCACAGTGTATTCCAGGCATTCCACAGCCTGAACAAGCATCCATTAGTAATCTATCTACCTCTTTGATGACTTTAAAATAGTCACAGTTTATTGGGGGCCAAGCAGCAAAGCTGCGAAGGCACCCATTGTGTTTCTACCTTTTCCTATTTTTATTATTATTCAACATCTTTCCTCTGCCATTGAAGTCTATGGCAGCCCATAGAACCGTCTGGTAAAAAGTTGTGAAATTTGGCACACTAATTAGGCAAAGTCCCATGATTAATTTCACCAAGATTCAAGTCGGCACCTCGAGCGCTCTAGCGCCACCAACAGGCCAAAGTTACACATTCGTTCACGCACGTAACTTCTGACCCATTGGCCTGATTTTGATAAATGAAGTGCTGTTGGAATCCTTGGACCAAGCCGAGTTCAACGCACCCTATGACGTCAATTTCCGCCATGATGGATTTTGTCAAAAACCTTTAAAAAGTTTCACGCCCTCATAGTTTGTCCGATTTTCACGAAACTTAGTACATATGATATTCAGACCAAGCAGCACAAAAGTTATCCCTTTTCGTCTTCGGAACTAAAACCGTTCTCCCGTAAGAGCCAATCGAAATTTGTGGCGAAGCCACCAAACAGGAAGTGAGCTCATATCTCCGCAACCATTTCATGTATCATAACCAAACTTAGTATGTGGACTCATAACCCCATCAGGAGGATGTTCAAAAACGTTGGTGATCGTTCACCTCTAGGGGGCACTGCAATTAGGACAAATGTGTTTTGGCCTGTAGCTGCTGTTGTGTTTGGAATTAAAATGTACTAGTGGGGTCTATTAATACTGTTGGAGGTCCATAGGCTGACCCAAGCCAAATTGTGATGTCATCGTAATTGATTGGGCCGCCATATTGGATTTAATCAAAAACACCTAAAAGTTTTCACAGATCACAAAGTTTGTCCGATTTTCACGAAACTTAGTGCAAATGATCTTCAGACCAAGCCTCAAAAAAGTTATCCCTTTTTGTCTTCAAATCTAAAACCGTTCGCCCGTAACAGCCAATTAAAATTGTCGTCAAAGCCGCCAAACAGGAAGTGAAGTGATATCTCAGCAAGGTTTTCTCGTGTCAAGACTAAACTTACTACATGTGCTCAGGACCCAATTAGGAGGAGGCTCAAGAAATTTGGTACATTTTGACCACAGTGTGGCGCTATAATCACAGGAAGTAGGCTCATATCTCAGCAATGCTTACACATATTGAAACCAAACTTAGTATATGGACTTGAGACCCCATCCTCAAGACGCACAATACATTTGGAGTCTTTTGACCACTAGGGGGGGTTTATAATCACAGGAAGTAGTGTCATATCTCAGCAATGCTTTCACATATAGAAACCAAACTTGGTATATGGACTTAGGACCCCATCCTGAGGACACACAATACATTTGGTGACCTTCGTCCACTAGGGGGGCGCTAGAGATACAGGAAATTAGCTCATATCTCAGCAACGCCTTTACGTATAATAACGCTATAATTAGGAAGACTTTTTCGTATCGACACCAAACTTGGTACGTTGATTCGTGAACACATCCTAAGGACCCACATTTAATTTGGTGTGCTTTGACGACTAGGGGTGCTATAATTATCAACACTTTCACCGATTTTAACCAAACTTGGTATGTGGACTTAGGAGTACATCTTGAGGACACACAATAAATTCGGTGACCTTCGAATCCAGTCCAGTCCAATCCAATTCAATCCAATCAACTCCAATCCAATGAAGTCCAATCCAATCTAACACAACACAGTCAAGTCCAGTCCAATCCAATCCCAACTCCTGCTCAACTGCTTGGCCCCCTCATTGCTGCTTGCAGCTATATTTTTAGCAGTATTTACAAAATGCATTTGTTTACCCTTCTCCTTTGATTGTTGTATGTCCACCAATTTCTCAAAGAATACTGATTTCTGCAATACTGTTATGTTGCATTACAAACCCATCAAAAGTGTGCAAAGCCTATGCCAAGCATACTTTCTTGTGAGAGTTTCTGAAGGTAGTTTACCCACAGAACAAATATCAATAACATCCTTAATCTCCTGTTTACCTTGAACCGCAGGAAATTACAGCAGCTTGCAGTTTTTCTTTGCAGCAGGGCTATATGTGTATTTCTCGCTGACTGGTCCATTTTGGCATAAGCTCTTAATGCATAATGTATTCACAAATCAACTTTGCAAATTTTTGAACCAATTTGCTGTAACATGGAGAATCAAAGTAAAAAAAAAAAAAAAAAAAAAAACTTTGGAGATTATTAACAAACTGCAGTTTACAGTAGTTGCCTTCTTCACAGTTTGACTGAGTGTGAAGAGATTGGAGAATAAATGAGCAAATAACTTCCAGCTCAGAGAAGTAATGAATAAACACAAATGTTTAATTATGTTGCAGTTTCTAGTCTTTCAAAAGTTGTGAATACACTATAAGTGACATCAATGATGTCCCCAATAACAAAACATAAATAAAAAAAGGTCATGATCTTGCAGGATATCCAATTGTGTAAACACTCAAGTAGGAGGAAGAATAGCCCACAAAAAAAAAAAACCCTCTAACAGTAGTATATGATTATCAGGTTTGAGTAATCCTTCGACTGAGCCAGATACTCATGTGGGGCAAAGCATGGTCTTACAAGATCCCGTTTTATACTTTAATCAATAATGCTGACATGACACTATTAGAACGGCTGTCTAAACCCTTTTGCCCTGATCTCTTAGTGTGGGAAATGGCTAGTGGTTCCTGGCTCTGTCCAACTTAACATGCAGGAAAAGACTGAAATGCATCAGACAGAAGCTCCATGCTCACAGTTGAAATGCTGAAACCAATCCTGGACAAGAGCAGTCTTGAGATTTTCATTGATTTAATGGTTGTAAAGATGTTAACCAGTCTCTCATTATTGGGACCTGCTTTATATTAGTTCTTCATGTTCTCATTAGAGTTTAAATGCTAACAGTTAGATTATTAGCTGTAAATCTAACTGGATATTATTACATATACCAGTGGTGTTAAAGTCATTTTCATCCTGGGGCACATCAGTATTATGGTTGCCCTCAAAGGGCTGGTTGTAACTGAAAGGCTAACTAAATGTATAACAATATTTATAACAGTGACACTCACGCTTTCAGCTTTCTCACGCTCTCACGCACACTCAAGAAATGTCACGCCAAATCCATTCTTTTTTTTTTTTTTGCAATCCGTTCATTTTTTGTTGATGACTAGACTAGACCACAGCATTGTTTCTAAATGACAGGATACGAGTTTAAGGCATACATATGTCTAGACAAACAGCAGGTAGATCTAATATCAGCCTACAACGTTCTCAGCGCAGTTTTCTCTGATTGTTGATTTGCTGACTGTTTAATCGGTTACACCTTCCGGAACACTGCTATTTAGACATGAGGCAGACCGACATAAAGTGTGGCCGCCCATTCTTCTTAGGAACTACGAACGGAGCCCAGGAGGTGTCATTGCAAGATATTTTTGTGTATCGAGAGAATGTGTGCTCATTTTACTAAATCGTGCACGTTTTACTAAATTGTGTACTCATTTTACTAAATTGTGCACACGATTTACTAAATAAATTGTGCACACGATTTACTAAATAGTGCGCTCATTTTACTAAATTGTGCTCTCAATTTAGTAAAACGTGCGCACAATTTAGCTCAATTTACAACAATTAAAATGAGGGCACAATTTAGTCAAATGAGCGCACTATTTAGTAAAACGTGCGCACAATTTACTAAATCGTGCGCATGTTTTACTAAATCGTGAGCACGATATACTAAATTGAGAGCACAATTTAGTAAGATGTGCGCATGATTTAGTAAAATGTGCACACAATTTAGTAAAATGAGTGCACGTTTTCTGGATATATACCAAAAAATATCTTGCAATGACACCTCCTGGGCTCCGTACCTCACAGACATCACATGAAATAACTTTTTCTCATTTTTTATAAGGTATAGCCGCTATTTGCTGCGATAAACGGTTCGCAAGAAAATTTACTTTCAAGAAATAATCATATTAGGCTACTATAGCTCTGCGCTCATTTCAATTCATATAGGAGGAATATTTCACAAACTTTTCGTTCCACACATGACAAACCGTAAACCAGAATAAACAGCAGACCTTACCGAACACAAAGGTGTAATGCAATCCCCTGTACAATAAGCCGTTCCAGAGTAATCCGGTTTTGAAATGGTAGCAAATTTCTATATGGTCTCCAATTTTGGGTTTTAAGTGTCTTAAAACTGAGCTGTGCTTAAATACCTACAAATGTGTAAATATTAAAATCAGAGGATATACAGCTCATGGCTAAGAGTTTGTCGATGTAGCCATAATGATTTGTTTTCACAAAATGCTAAGCATGCATGTATTTAAGTGTCTTAAAAAAGTGTGCTTATATTGGTCAATGCATAATTTCATAACAGGCCAAATAGAAAATAAATGTTAAATGTTAAATATAGCTTAGACATAATATTAAAATCAGATGATGTAGGATAGTATAGAGTTAGATAAAGTTGGATGGCTCCAGAACTCACACCAGTGGATTGGGTCTTAAAGGAGCCACACCATTTTTATGACACTATAGCCTGTTGACCTTTAGATTTGTTGCTACTGGGCATGAAGGGCAGGCCAATTATGAGTTCTGTCCAACATTGATGGTAGGCTTAGAAAAAAAGTCAGCACATTTTAATCATATTGCAATAATACCAATAACCAAGATCATTTTGGTCATGATTTTTCATCAAATGTTCATATGTTCTGTATCTCTAGTGGCTGGTAGACTTTGGTATCCACCAGCCACAATGGTAGGTGGAAAAAAAATATTTTAGGCTATTTCCATCCCTGATACATATGTACACTCATACAGACATTCATAAGTCTCAATCTGTCCATTTCTTTCCACAAAACTCGCCAGAAGTCATCATTTAAGGGTTTATTTTTCAATTTTTTTCTACTGAGCTACTACCTTTTTCAGGTGGGCAGGGGGGCCCTTTTCATGTCTGTGCCCAGGGGCCCAGTGGCTCATAATCCTTCCATGCCACGGGGTTAAAACACTGGTCTTGTTTTCAAGTGCAATCAATAATTTAATTGTACATTTTGAAGAAACTTTTCCATTCTATTAGGTTTTTTTTTTTTAAAAAAAAACATAAATCAGGGATTATACTGTACATAGCAAAAAAGTCAGGGGACAGACATTTTTAAAATTAGGTTTAGGGAAAAATTTAATGCACACGCACTATGACTTCACAAAATCTCACTCCAGCCAAACACCCAAAGTTGGCAACCCTGGCTATTGCACAATTCCCTCTGCATTCTACTATTATTGATTACCAACACATAAACTTTGAAAGTAGAATTACCATAACGATTACGGCAAGTAAATCAAGATTCAAGTGTACAACAGTTTATTATGACCGCCGCTAGCGAAGCGGTCATATAGCGGTCATCATTTTTTTTTCCCCGTCATCTACTTCCTGAATTTTTGGTCAACGATACCCGGAACACCGAACCACCGGGGCACATGAAATTTGGTGGGTATGTGGCCCCACTAGACTTTTACGGAAAAATTTTGCTTGGTCCCCTGGGGCCACTCCCCCCCCGCGCTGGGCCCCCCCGAAACCCCAAAAATGCAGTTTTTCCTAAATAACTACCTGAACCGTGGCACCGAGGATGAAGAAATTTATTATGGTATGTTGGTCTCAAGGGTCCACATCAACCTAGCCCGTAATCACTCATTTGTGATTTGCACACCCCCGGTAAAAAATGAAAATGCAATATCATTCTGCTTTAATCGCCCCTCTCTTCAGTTAAGATGTTCAAAACTACACCAAATTATTTTATGTGTATGATTAACCTGACATTCTCTGGGGGTATGCCAAGTTTCGTAGAATTTCATCCATTGGGGGGGTCTAAAAAAATTAAGTTATGTGTACATTTAGTGACTGTACACTCATTGGCCTGTAGATGGTGGTGCACACATATACACACGCACACACACACACACAGGCACGCACATACCATCAGTATCGGCAATTACAACGGCCAATACATAATTACAAATTCAGTAGGATTAAAGGAAAACCAAATATTCATCATAATTATTTGGCTGCATTTCCAGTATTGCCGTCACATAGTCATTTGTCCACCAGATGGCGCATCGTTGCAGTGAGACATAATTTTGTTGGAAGTTAATCTAAAGTGGGTTGGAAAGACACTACGCTTCCTACAAGGACAAGACTGTAGTTTACCGCAGAGAACGTCTAATAAGGGTAGGGTGATTTCTGCATGACATGTAATTCCCATTTCTTCTTGAAGCCGAAATAAATCTGAGAATGTTTATCGGACATGCTTGGTTTTTACTGCAGGTAGGCTACGTTAATCTTAAATGATATCAATAGCCTAGAGTAGGTAAAATAATGTTACCGTTAGCATTGGTTGAGTGATGGAGGCCAATTTGATTATTGATGTATTTGTAGAAAACCATAAATGCGGTTATAGGCTACCAAGAAAATTGATAACAGCACTAATTGCAATTGCTAAGCGCGTGTTTAGGGTGTGAGAGAGGAGTCGATGTGCTTTCATTCCAGCTTTGTAGTATTAGTCTATGCAATTAAAAAACACGTGTGTGTGAAGTATCCAAACAATGATAACGCTTTCATTATGGCTGTGATTCACACAGCTGCGTGAAATGTATTACTACTGATATGCAAAACTATTAACTTTTCGCCAAGAGGTGGCAGCTTAAGTCCGCTTGATACTGTAAGCCATTGGTTCCCAAAGGAGATTTTATTTGGGTCGCCAGCATAGCCTAGTGACAATTTATGTTGTGTAATAGGCCTAGCATAGGGCCTACCTTATATAGCTTATAGTTTGTTAACAGTCACGGTTTTGTCATAACTCCCTCTATGCATTTTTGCATTTAGAATAGCTCTGAAACCGGGGGCGAACACGTCGCAAGGGGGGCGCCAGTGCGTGGATATCTCAATTGCAAAATTAAACAATATTTCTATCGGGCGACTACCATGGACTAGGCTGGGTGAACTCAGCCTGATCTGCCGGCGATTCCTTTTTGATTTCTTAAAAGATTTACTAACCATGGACCTCATAGTTGCAAAATGCAAGGAAACATGAATCAGCATATTATTTGCACAAACAATAACGGACAGTAGCTCTTCAACTTGGCCCGTTAAAATGTGTATGAACAGTCTAGCAACGCATTTCATGCCACTTACAACAACCGGACAGACACAGAGGAGTATACAGACACTGTAACCTCTTACATCACCAAATGCATCGATGATGTGACCCACACAAAAGACATCATCACTCGGGCTAACTGGAAGCCATGGCTGACAGGGGATGTCCTCAGGCTGCTGAGGGCCAGAGACAAAGCCTACAGAGCTGGGGATGAAGCTGGCATGAAAACAGCGAGAGCCAACCTGTCCCGTGGCATCAAGGAAGCAAAAAAGGAATACACTCACAAGATAACCACCCACTTCAAAGACAGCAGGAACGCACAAAGCCTATGGCAGGGCATTCAGGCCCTCACGGACTACAAGCCCCGCCAGAGCTGTGAGAGCAACATCCCTCTGCTCAACAACCTGAACCGTTTCTTTGCTCGCTTTGAAGCACAAAACAGCACCTGCCCACAGAAGACACATCCCCTCTACATGAGCAGCCCCTGTGCCTCTCTGCCGACAGCGTGAAGAGGACACTTGCTGCTATCAACACCCGAAGGCAACAGGTCCAGACCACATCCCAGGTCGCGGCGCTGAAGGACTGCGCAGGGAGCTTAAGGATGTCTTCACAGACATCTTTAACACTTCCCTGAAGCAAGCCATCGTCCCATCATGTTTCAAAGCTGCCACCATCATACCTGTGCCAAGAAAACTGCTCCATCCTGCTTCAATGACTACCGCCCTGTGGCACTGACACCCATCATCATGAAGTGCTTTCGAGCGGCTTGTCATGTCACATATCAAAGCCATTCTCCCCCACCTGGACCCCTTCCAGTTTGCATACCGAGCCAAGCGGTCCACAGAGGATGCAATCTGCTCTGCCCTCCACCCAGCCCTCACCCACCTAAAAAAAAAGAGACTCATATGTGAGATTGCTGTTTATAGACTTCAGTTCTGCATTCAACACCATAATACCACAACAACTCATCTGCAAACTTGACAAACTGGGACTCAGTACCTACCTCTGCAACTGGCTACTGGACTTCCTCTGTCAGAGGCCCCAAGTAGTGCGTTGTTGGCAACAATACCTCAAGCAGCATCACACTGAGCACAGGGCCCCAAAGGCTGCATGCTCAGTCCGCTGCTCTTCACCCCTGCTGACGATGACTGCACTGCAACCTACAGCAACAATCACATAGTGAAATTTGCTGACGACACAACTCTGGTGGGTCTCATCACTAAGGGCTTACGAGACTCAATACAGGTTGGAGGTCGACCATCTGACCACGTGGTGCAGGGACAACAACCTCCTGCTGAACGCCAGCAAGACCAAAGAGATTGTTGTTGACTTCCGAGAGGTCACACCCAACACCTGCCACTGACCATCGACGGTGCTGTGGTGGAGAGAGCGAGCAGCACCAAATTCCTGGGGTGCACATCAGTGAAGACCCTCCTGGACCACCAACACTGCATCACTGGCTTAAGAGAGCTCAGCGCCGCCTGTACTTCCCAAGTGGAAACTCAGGGCGAGCAAGTGCTCCACCAGCCATCATGACCACATTCTACCGAGGCACCATTGAGAGCATCCCTCCAGCTGTATCGCTGTGTGGGGCGGAAGCTGCACTGAATACAACAGGAAAGCCCTGCAGCGCATAGTGAACACAGCTGGAAGGATTATTGGTGCTTCACTCCCCTCCCTGAAGGACATTTACACCACCCACCTCACCCAAGCAAAGGCGACAAAAATTGTGAGTGATGCAAGTCACCCCGGCCACAATCTGTTTGATCTACTGCCCTCTGGGAAGAGGTACAGAAGCCTGCGCCCCGCGACTACCAGACTCACCAACAGCTTCATACACCAAGCTGTAAGGATGCTGAACTCTCTCCCTCCTCCCCCCCTCCACCCTCAGCTACATAACATCCTGGACATTGGACCCAAAATGGCCGCCTGCACTACTCCACTTGCACACTTGCACACTTGTACACTTTATAACGTGGTGTTGTTGTCCTGAAAAACACAACACTTCTGCTGCTCTTACATAACTTGCACCACTATGTCACTTTCTTTCTTACTTAGGTCAAACAGAACTACCCAAGCCTTTTATTGGCCTGACTTTGCACTAGTATTTTATTGACTGTCTATGCACAATTTCAACCAAATTTTGCTGCTCTTATTTTTTCATTATTATATGTGCCCTCTTATTTACTTATTTTTTTTGTTTACTTGAATGTTATGTTTGTCTGTGGACCTAAATTGGCAAAATATGTCTTGTCTTCACCGTGGGATAGTGAGAAACGTAATTTCGATCTCTTTGTATGTCTGGAACATGTGAAGAAATTGACAATAAAGCTGACTTTGACTTTGACTTTGACTTCATGAAGGCCCTTTTGGACATGTCAGTTATTTGCACCACTGGATAAAACGGCATTTTGTTTTAGACTACTGGTATTTAATTTGTGCATTGACAATAAAGCTGAATATCATATGAACTAGATGACTAAACTTATGCATATGTAGAAGAAGAAACATTCACAAAAATCCATGACATGACCGTTATCATTGATAACTTCTTGATAACTGTTGAAAACTGCATGGGACTGACAGGGATTGTTTTGTTTAATAATAAATAAATAAATACATTATGCTGCTACCTTCTGCTTTTCCCAAATACAATGTAGCCTACAGGTGTACCTTTCATCAGTCCAGTTGCAATGGATGGACTGTGATGAACTGCCCTACTTGTGATTGTTCTATTTTAAAGGTTTTATAACAATGCTACAAATTTTTTGGCAAGTGTTACAAATCTATTCACCTTTGCAGCGCCAGTAGGCTACTTTGTGTGCGCCCCGCAAACACACATTCCAAACAAGCATACACAAAAGTTTCAAGAGTGGGGGATGGAGTAGAAGATGGAGACAAATTCTTTAATATGATTTATTTTCGCGGAATGGATGTACAGGACTGAGCGGCGGTCAAATTGTGTACCGCTATGCGGTACATCTAGTTTATTTACAAATGAGTTTGGTAACAAAAGCATATGCTTGTTCATCAATGCATTTACATACATACATGTAAAAATATACTCTATGTGGGTACTCTTTCTCTCTCTGTTATTATACCATTATTTATCAGATTAAGAAACCCTCATCCATCAAAGACAACAATTTTCTTGTGAATAACAAAGTATAGGCTATACTCTAAAAACCTCACATGCATGTCTCACAGTTACATGTGAATCAATAAGGACATAAAGTACTGTTACATTTATCATTTAAGTTAAGCTACATTAATTAACTGTAACATTAATTAACTGTTAGATTGTTGTATCTAATTATACTGGTATTATAATGGAAAGTATAAATGTAATTAAATATTTAATTAAGTATCTCTTTTTCCCTTTACAATATGCCTATGAGCTGAGATGGTGAATAAATGAAGCAGTAAACCAGCCATAAATACACTATCATTGAATGGACATGGAATGGACAAGTTTTTAGGGGGCAGCCGTGGCCTACTGGTTAGCGCTTCGAACTTGTGACCGGAGGGTTGCCGGTTCGAACCCCGACCAGTAGAAAGCAGCTGAAGTGCCCTTAAGCAAGGCACCTAACCCTTCACTGCTTGCTGTTGTTGAGGGCAGCTCACTGCGCCGGGATTAGTGTGTGCTTCACCTCACTGTGTGTTCACTGTGTGCTGAGTGTGTTTCACTAATTCACAGATTGGGATAAATGCAGAGACCAAATTTCCCTCAAGGGATCAAAAGAGTATGTATACTATACATACTTATACATGTGATTGATTGTTATGCATTGCCTGTAAGTACTTTTATATGTCATTTTTGCTTCACATGCCAATAGCATTCTCCTCTTTCTTGAATTTGAAGATATGGTAGATTGAATTTGATTTAGAAAAAGGTCTCCAAATTCCTGTAGCATAGCAGTTCTTTTCCATATCAATTTTGAGGGTGGGGGGTGAGGTGTTGGTGTTCCTACCCGAACACAAAAATCACCTACAGAGGGCTGTTCAGACACTGCCAGAAGTGTTGTTCGTCATGCTATGAGGTAATGTGCCATGATTTTGGAAACATTATGTTAAGGTAAAAAGAGTTAAATATGCCATTAAATATATTTTGGTGATTCAACTGTGAATTGACTACTGTGAACTGTGAATTGACTACTGACAACTGTGAATAATATGATGACTCGCAGCATAGAAAGAAAAGAAATACACTGCTAAGAATGAATTAGTGACCAATGCTAGGCTGTTGAAGTGCAGTTCACTCTTCATTGCAGCTCGAAAGCTTTGTGGTTACATTTCTCATTTTTACATCATTTGACATACTCTCTTCAAGGTAGCATTACAAATCAGAAAGTTAGCTGGACAAGAATCAATATTATGAACTTCTTACTAGACTCAAGAGCAGAGAGGATGAGATCAATAATTGTTATGTGCCTCAGGGGATGTTCTGAAAAGAAGCAATTCTCTGTGGAGAAAACTCCTCGAGGACTTCTGAAGTCTTTGAGTTGAACTCAGTGTTACAGCATTCAATTCACTGCTCTGATTGCATTTCATCAGAACTTTGTGATAGTTTTTTCATCTCCATTTTGGTTGCTAAAGGTTGAGCATTACAGTTTTTGATTGCCAACAGGTGTGATGTGATCAAGCCGCTGTTACTTTGCATTGCTCTCCCAAAAGGTGTTCTGACCTTCAACTTTCTTTTTCTTCTTTCTTCTTCTTTCAAGATTACTGACATACAGTACAGTAGTCAAGAGTGTCCCATTGCCATTGCATTTATGGATATGAGAAGGAGACCTTGGGCTTGGTATGTGTTCTTCTCGATAGAAGGCTGAATAGGAGACTTTCTCTCCATCATGTAGCAAATATATCTAATTTTCAATGAGTAATTACTGAAATAATTTTAATATTGTTACTTTTGTAGCTTTCAAGCTTCATCTAATCTCGAATCTTTCAGGCTTTTTTTCCCATCTTCTTTTTTGCCTCTTGCCGCACATATGCCTCATAACTGGATATTGCTGGCAGGCAGAGACCACACAACAGAAAAGGTTAAACTTGATTGAGGAGCTGGGTGGAGAACACAGCTCAACAGGCAAAGCCAGTAATACAACTCATTAATCTTGATGAATCAGAAAGATAGAGCTGAGAGGCGAAATTAATGAGGATCAAATTAATTCCGTCGCATAACTTCACTCGACGGCAACTGGCAGGTCTCCTTTTTCCACTGCCAGCTGCTCGGTCTGGGCACTGACCTTGTTAACCCTCTCCATGTTCTCCTCTCAAGCACCAAAAATGACTGACGGCAGGTTGTACACGTCAAATCGCACGGCTGACGACATTGGTATGTAAGGCTCATCAAGACAGAGTCATGTGGTTGGTAACTTTTTTATGATGGGTTGCAGCCTCAGAATGGTAGCAAGGCTACACTCTATTCTGAAGAAATAAGAAGTCATTGAACACCTTAGCAGATTACCAACAAGGCATGTACACATATTTTCTCAGATCACGCCCCGAGAGATAAGCTGGTGAACTACTAAATATTTACTTAAAGACGTTATTAAGACATTAAATAGAGCATGAATCAATGCAGTTACTTGACAATGTTATAATTTTTCTAATGGTTACCAATGTAACATAATAATTGAATAACAGTAACAAATAATAAAATCAAATTAGAAAAAAAATGTGAATGCTATTTTGTTCTATTAACAATTTCCTCTGGTTCATGTTTAAGGCACAAGTTCTACTTTAAGTTAACTTTATCGCCATCCTTTGATCCATCTCTGCTTCAGTACAATGTTTCCCTCCCCATTCCCTGAGAGAAGACAAAAAAAATCAAATAAACGGAATAAAAACTGATAAGCGATGACACTTTGTGAGCAGACACTCCTTTTAGTAAGTCCCAGGGTAACTCATTATTTAATTCAATGAAGCATCGCCATCTGTTTCATGTATAAGTGCAACCAAAGGCACCATAGGTTTTCTCAACCATAGTCATAATAATCAGATCTCTGAAGTGTTGACAAGCCCAGATGCGGGATGAAGTGATGCTCAACTGTTGATTGGTCCTGCGCTTGGAATTGTTTCTCTGTCTCTCTCTCTCTCTCTCTCTCTCTCTCTCTCTCTCTCTCACTTATTGCTTTGTGAAGTAGCACACTTTCATGAACAGTATGATAATTGTCACATTTCCAATGATCCCAAAACTAAACCGAGGATTTGTGGTGTTACCTACTTATAATCACCAAACAATCTGTGTCTCTGTGCATCCACGCACAACTTTAAACTGACTTCTGAAAAAAAGACTTCTTTAACCTCATCCAGATAATTTTGTTGTGGACAGCCTCTGTCTCCTTGATTGGTTTGTGGTCTAGCCAGTGTCGACAGAGTTATCAGACAGCACAATGAGAAGATGTTCAGAATCTGTGTTGAAAAGGATGGCCCATCATCATTTTGTCATTCCTGACAGGCCAAAGATGGTGGTGAGGCTGATGTCCAAGTCCCTGATTGTCACGGACCTAAAAAATAAACCTGAAGTTGGGGGAGCAAAAAAGGGTGACATTTTAGAGCAATTTTCTGTTCTTCCATAAAGCTGAAGTGGTGCCGTTAGAAAACTCTGAAATGCTGCCTGTGAGCTAATGACTCGGCTGCACTAGCTAGAACCAGCCCAAGGCAACGGTCTGCGGACCCAATCAATTTCAGAGCATTCAGACTCACAAACCAGAGTGGAGGCTGTGCAGACGTCACAAATGTCACTGACCGTTTTTCACCCTCTTCAAAGTCTTTTCACCAGACTCCTGCTGCCGTTAATCACTAATGTATGGTGCATCACTCGGCATTGTATTGCCTTCTCGTATCGTTACATGTTTATCTTGTCCAGCTCACCTTCTGTCATATTCTCAACAAAGCAAAATCCCTGGTGTCCTCAGATTATGTCTAATCAGTCAAGAATGTACACGTGGACACTGAAAAGTAGTGTGGAGTGATTCTCTCATTGTGTGTGTGTGTAAATGTGTCAGTGCGTGCATTCATGTGTCAGCCTCTAGTGTTGGCCGTTTCTGTATGTCCTTGTGAATGTGCACGGGCGCGGGCTGATCCCTGATCAGATAAGGGGCATGCTTGTGTTTAACTGGCTAATGGAGTTGAGCGAGGGGTTATAAGTAGCCCTGTCACTGTCTCTGGGAGAGTCGCAGTCATTATCTGCTGATTACTGTACGCGCCGCCGTTCCACTGACACTACTCCGCCAACCATTATCTTTTAATTAGAGTGCAGGATTAAAGTCCAGAAATGGCGCGCTCTGATGCTCACTGAGGTTGGGATCGGGCAGTCAGATGTGTGTGTGTGTGTGTGTGTGTGTGTGTGTGTGTGTGTGTGCATGACATGATGTCCTGGCAACAATAACTCTATGACAAACACACTTGGAGTCTCATTTAGTTACGGCTAGTTAATAAGGTGGTCATCCCCCAGCCCCAGCCCCCACCACCACACCCCCTCAATACCAGTGCAATACTCACCTCCACCATCACAGGCTATTGTACCCCCACCATCACTGGATATTGCACCCCTCCCCTACATGGTGATCACGAACAATGAGGCGACAACGACCTCAGTCAACAGCCATCAGACACACAGATCCCAGATGCACCCCTCCCCCTCCCCTCCACTTACACCCCCAATCATCACAACAATTCAAGTGAGAGCTAAACTAAAGAAACTGCACACGAATAAGGCAGCGGGGCCTGACAGACTGTGTCCAAGGCTACTCAAGGCCTGTGCTGCTGAACTGGGGGAGCCACTGAAGCACATCTTCAATCTGAGTCTACGCCTAGGACAAGTTCCAACACTGTGGAAGACATCATGTCTCACCCCTGTCCCTAAAAAGCCACATCCTAGTAAGCTTAATGACTACAGACCTGTCGCTCTAACATCACATGTGATGAAGACAATGGAGTGATTGGTCTTAGGTATGCTCAGACCCCAGGTACGCCATGCACTAGACCCGTTACAGTTTGCATACCAGGAGAAATGCCATCACTTATCTTCTACACAGGACACATTCTCACCTAGACAAGGGGAAAAGTGCTGTGAGAATCATGTTCTTTGATTTCTCAAGTGCTTTTAACACCATCCAACCCCTCAGACAGGGAGATAAACTCTTGCAGATGGGTGTGGACGCTCACCTGGTAACCTGGATTACAGATTACCTGAGCCACCACAGTTCGTCAGACTGAAGAACTGTCTCTCTCTCTGCTGTGATCAGCAGCACCGGAGCGCCACAGGGAACTGTGCTCTCTCCAGTCCTGTTCACGTCACATGCAGAAGTTTTCTGATGATACTGCAACTGTGGGGTGTATCAGGGATGAGCAAGAGGAGGAGTACAGGAGCCTGGTGGAGGACTTTGTGCAATGGTGCAAACTCAATCATCTCTAACTCAACACTTCAAAGACCAAGGAGATGGTGGTGGATTTCCGCAGGTCTAAGCCCACTCTGCTACCAGTCTCCATTGATGGGGTCAATGTCGAGGTGGTAAGCACCTACAAGTACCTGGGTCTCCACCTGGACAATAAACTGGACTGGTCAGCCAACACTGACGCACTCTACAAGAAAGGGCAGAGCAGGCTGTACTTCCTGAGGAGGTTGTGCTCCTTCAATGTGTGCAGCAAGCTCCTCAGGATGTTCTACCAGTCTGTTGTTGCCAGCGTCCTCTTCTATGCAGTGGTATGTTGGGGAGGAAGCACAAAGAAGAAGGATGCGGGGCGACTTGACAGGCTGGTAAGGAAAGCTGGCTCTGTAGTGGGAGCTGAACTGGAGTGCATCACTTCAATATCTGACAAAAGGACCCTGAACCAACTGATCAACATCTTGGACAATGAGTGTCATCCACTCCACAACACTATTGTTAAGCAGAAGAGCCTGATCAGCTGGAGACTTCGCTCACTGCCTTGCACAACAGACAGACTGAGGAAGTCATTCATCCCCAGGGCCATTGAACTGTTCAATGCTTCACTTAAGGGAAGAGGAGAAATAGACTTCTCCGCATAGTCTGTCTGCCTCTTCACCACCTCCATGTCTTGAACTGTCTGTCCACTAGCCACTTTTTACCACTGACTTCTGCCTCACTGTTTGCGTGCTATATTAGCACATACAGTATGCACAACCCCTCCCTCCATGCCACAGCCGAACTGTGACCACACTTATACCTTCCTTAAAGGAAAATTCCGGTATAAAATGGAAAAAGCAAAAAAAGGACTTTGTCCTATAAAGTGACCTTTATTTTGCAAACAACGCTTTAAAAAACACACATTGTTATTATTTTTATTATGTATGTAACATTTTCTACAATTTCAAATTATCTACAAAAAACTCGCCACTTCAGAGAGTCATATTGAATGTTGTGGCTTATACAGTAAGTGTGCTACATTAACCCATTTAATAATGTACAAAACAATGTGCATTGACTTTGGTGACATCTGGCTCCATTTCAGAGCAAGGTCTGCTGGGAACAACCAAGAAGCTCACATTAGCTCATCGCAGGAGAAATGACTCCAGAAAGCATAAACAGTTCATATTTCTAACACAGCTGGCAGTTCCCCAGCCCAAGCCCCAGCTCATCAGTCAAGTTCCTCAGCTCTATACCCCTACCCACAGCTGGCGATACAGCGCTTGGCCCCTCCATCACCACGTGCAGCCATACCTCTGCGTTCCCATCTCACCTCAATCCTATTCTCTCTTGGTGTAAAATTGGCCCTCTGTGTTCCTTGTGTCTAAGACCTCGCCATTGGCAAATGGCTCCCTCTTTTTGAGTAATTGCATGGAATGTAGTGTTCCATGCACTCTTAGCAATTATTTCTGCACACAGCGCTGCCCTAATGCAATTGGCTGGTGCAGGCCTGATTGTCCCACAGAGAGAGGGCTTGGCAGGGAACAGATTGATCACGCAGTCCCCCATCATTGTTTATCACAAAGTGGAGAAGGAAGGAGGGCGAGAGAGAGAGGGAGAGGGTAGGGGAAGGAGACAGAGAGAAAGAGAGAGAGAGAGAGAGGCAGTGTTTTTTCACCCTCCAGAGTTGAAATCAGTTTTCCCTGAAATAACCAAATGTAATTGAGAAAACATCAGGTGAGTTATGAGGGGATGAGGGCTGTCAGGTGAAGCACAAACCAAACCCTGTCTACTGAGCGGAAGCTGTCGGTATAAGGTTACCACTTTTTCATATTTGTTGCTATATTATTATCATATAGCATACAGAGACTGCTCATGTATTTAGTCCATACAGTGTTATGGTCATGTGTCTGCATGCTACATATGAGGGCATTTTGTAGAAAAGTTTGCAATTACAAAAGTTAAAATTCACAAGGTCACAAAATGTCCTTCCCAGAATGGTGACATTTTCGTCGGTGACCTTATATCGAGTTGCGCGGCACGATCTCGATTGGCCCCTGGGGTTGTGTCTCCTGCTTGGACAGTTGTCCTCAGGACAGGTCGAGCCATTCAAGGCTCGCTCCAGGTCCGGAGGCATTTCTCTGGTGGCGTCTCTTATCTGACCGGGAGTGGAAGACTAGTAGGAGGAGAGGAGTTATGGGCAGGTGTCCAGTGCTCTATTTTCTGATAAAGTGGCCCCCCTGACCCCCCTACTTTAACCACTCCAGGGAAATATGGTGCACCAAGGACTTATCTAGACGGCACACCTTCACCGATGACAGACACTTTAAGATGTAGAAATGGGTGCTGGTCTATGTTGACTTGTTGCTTTGGTTTTAACCGTCTTAGTTGCAGTCTTTAAAAGAAAAACCTGACATTGTTTTAAGAGACAGATTTTTAAGGAATACAGCCCGTTACGGCATTCCCATTGTCAGTTTATGCCTCATAGTCATTAACAGTTAGATTGTTTTTTTCTTTTTTCATTTCACTATATCAACAATTTCATCCGATGAAGGTGTTCCCACCCCTGCCAGCGCTGTCCGTGTTTTGAAGGCAAACCCAACGGAAGCCCATAGGGAGACCCTGCCTTCATCTCGCCTCACACCCTAATGTGCCTAAGTGGATTTTGGCATCTGTGATTATGAACAGTACATTGCACTCGGCGACGGAGATGACAACTGGCAGTTTGTAGGCCTGTCTCGTCGCGCCTCCTCCAGGGACTGCCGGGGCTTTTTGAAGAGCGTCCGTGCAGCCGGTAGCGGTAATAACCCCCGATAACTCCCCACGCGGGAGGCCCCTTGTAATCACATGTACACTTTGATTTTTCAGGTCCAAGTTCAGAAACCCACCCCAATACAAACACACACACACACACACACACACACACACACACACACACACAAACAAAACCCTCAAATGTAAATGGGTGAGGAAATAAACATGTGGAAGAAAACAGTGTTGGACGAAACAATCAAACTAATTTCCATTCAGGACTGTGTTACTTGAGATATTGCTTGACATTTTGGAAAGCCATCAGCAGTTCACATTTGTTACATGCAGTGTTTGGAATAACGGCGTTTAAAAGAACGGCGTTAACAACGTTATTGTTTCACTAACGGGGTAATCTAACTAATTACTTTTCCCGTCGTTACAACGCCGTTAACGTTACTTGACGTTAAATGCGGTGCGTTACTATGCATTGATTGAATAAACTGTGTAATCCGAACGCACCCTGGCACACAGCTAGTGAGGAGGTGCAGGGCCGTTTCAAGGAATTTGGGGGCCCCAAGCAAAATGGACATGGAGGCCCCCACCCACCCACCGCACGCAAAGCCTACAGGAACCACAGCATAGCCATTCAGTTTAAATTCACCCACACTTTATATAAATTAAAAATGTTGACAGTGCAAATACTGATGTTACATATATATGCTTTGCATTAGTTTTGAACATTTTGAACATTTGCAAAAACACCACCGTACCATAAAATCCAATGTCAGCTTCTTCTTCATGAATGAAGGATGAAGTTGATGGTGTACCTGGGAAAATAATTGAAAAAAAATCTGAGATTACCTGTGAAGTACGTTTGACCATTTCACTGTTAGCATATTGGAAATGGTCATTAACAGCTCAGCGAGAGAAATTCATTCTACCTTTATCAGTGGAGGTATCCTTAGGAAGAGCCTGAGGGCTGAGAAATTTAAGCAAAGCACCTTGAGGGAGAAAGAAAAGATATGTTAGCATTTCCATATTTTGATATTTAGAAGGGATGCAGCTGCTTTCACAACTACCAATGCTTACTGTAAAAACATCCCAAGCTAATGTTATACATTGACCCAGGCCTACTTGTATCTTAACATAGCATTTAAGCATTCTGCTGTTTGAGAATTAGACAGACCCGTGCTTTAAAGACAGTAAACAGCTGGCGTGCATGAATACTGCTAGACATGAATGTTCCAGTCTGCTTTGATGCACGGAATTTATTGTGTGGTTTTCCTAACCCCCATTTGGTAAATAGATTATCATGGTCGATTAGTAGCCTATAGCAGAGAAGCTATGCCACCTTCATCAAAACCTATTACAAAGCTATAGCAATGTTATGTCATTAAATACGATAAACAGTGATTCTGGAACAGATCTGCGTCTTCCTTAGCCCGTTAATAAACATATTACAGTATGTAACCATATTCGTCCGTTCGAGAAAAAAGTTTGCTTAACTGTTCTAGTTTGTTACAAGCAGCATGGGCCGTCAGGCAGGTAGTTAACATAAAAAATGTGTAATTTATCACTTACCACTATGTTGTTTTTTCTTGTCATCCTCTTCCTTTCTCTTCTTTCTTTTCTGGCTTCCGGACGCATAACTCCGCTTCATTATGACTGCGAGGTTTTATATTTTCCCGGCAGCAGAGATCACGAACTTGGCTGGCTGGCTGCTGTCAGCGACTACTGAGAGGGGATCCCGGTATTGCTGGTAACAGTGTCGTTGCACTTTACTGCATTGACTATCAAAGGGGCGCTCACAGTTTGTCGTTGCATTTTATTCTTAACCAGTCGTTGTCTTGGGGCCCCTGGCCAGCTCGGGGCCAGCAATTGCTTGGTTTGCTTGCCTTCTAGCGACGGGCCTGAGGAGGTGGGTTAATAATGACGTAAGCGATTATGATTGGCTAAGGCAGAGTCAGTGTTTTTACACACTTGCTAGCACACGTGCCACACACACACATGCAACAGGTGAAATAGAGATTCGACGAAACAGCAGAGGTCAGGAGCAATCCGAAAAGTTGGCATTTTCAAGGTGGAGATATAAGCACTACTTCAAATTCATCAAGGCAAGAACGTGCATGTAATATGTACATTATGTCCAGGAGCGAAGACTTTGTCGACATCCGTTGTAAGCAACTCTAATTTAATGAAGCATCTCACACACGCATCTAAAGCTAGTGGCCAAAAACACCGATACCTCCACCACAGATGATAGCTCGCCATCCACTGGCAAAGAAGGACTCGGAGCAAAGTCCTCCAAGCAGCAAAAACCTATGACACAGGCTGAAGTCAACTGTAGGTCTGTCAATGTGCAATTTCCCCTTGGGGATCAATAAAGTATCTATCTATCTATCTAATACATATTGAAAGTTATGTAGCCTACAAACACCTGTCTGTTCTACTCATTTCAACTGGCTACTCAAAACTGCTAAGTGGAATAGATCAATATTTGGTCACTTTACTTGATGGGTGAGTTCATAACACATTCATAGCAGCTGTCATAAACTGCACATAAAGCATTCATGAATCATGACTATTTCATGAGACATGACTCAACATTCATACCAAACCTTTTATGAATGTGGAAGACAGAACGATGACAACTTGTCAAAATAAAAGTCCAACAATCGCAAAGCAGCATTGCCATTTTTCTCTCCAGCCTTTGTAAATATTTCATGAATATCTTATGAAGTCTACATCGAATGTCACTTTACTATACAAGTTGTGAAGTATTCATAATCACTGAATTTAACACTGGGAGGTAAACTAGCCTACAGACCCGTATTTGTGTAACCTGGAACAGTTGGACATTCCCAGTAGAAAAGATCATAGATCAAAGATCATCTGCAAAGGTATCATAAAACAAATACATTTTTATGAAACAAAAATTATTTGCTTGACCATGTTCTGTCTTTTTGGCACTGGAGTAGCCCATTGACTCAGATGTGACATGATCAGGTAAGAGTTTCGGAACAAAAACGGCAATGCTGCTTTGCAATTGTTGGATTTTTATTTTGACACATTTTTGTCGTTCTGTCTTCCACATTCATGAAAGGTTTGGTATGAATGTTGAGTCATGTCTCATGAAACAGTCATGAATGCTTTATGTGCAGTTTATGACAGCTGCTATGAATGTGTTATGAACTCACCTGTCAAGTGTTACCCAATATTTCAATATGGTTTAATAATTATGTCCAATATTCGAATATGTGGTTTAATGCTCAACATTTCTCACTAGTAGGTCACTTTGACACTAAGGGTGTTTTCACATAGTCCCTCTTATAAAAGAACCAAACTTAGTCTACAAAAAGGGAACCAGAACGTGGACCAAAACAAAAGGGACTCAGTTCATTTTGTATTCATTGTGAGTTCATTTGAAAGAGGACTCAGATCTCTTTCTGGTGCACTTCAGCTCTGATGGGGCCTCTGCGCTCTCCGAACGTTCGCCTGCCCCCTTAGCGCAATAACTGAATTGCGCAGTCTCTTGTATATGTTTGCAATGAGAGTTTGACAGAGAGATAATAGCCTAGCAGATCATGAAAAATGGTGTGCAATGTAATCCAAACTTTGCTGATTTCTACATTGTTAGTTAGCCTACCAATAGCTTGGATGAAAAGATATTCAGCCTAATGTTAATGTTAGAACACACTTGTTTGGCTGTACATGTAGCCAATTTAATGTTACAAATGTATGTAGGCCTATCATGAGCCTCATGATAATAGTTTATTTTATATAATAAACAACATGCCTTCTCTTTTGGCAATGGCAAGTCAAGTAGGACAAAATAGGCTAGCATACAATGCAAAATGTGAGAGAACCCAGGGCGATTTGTGTTCACAATGCACAGATAATGTGAAACGTGCCGCAGACTTCAAAGTGAACTGTGCCGAGACTACCTCCCGAGCTTTTAATAAGGCAATAATGTTTTTCAAGTTAGATACAAGTTGTCTGGAAAATCATAATTATACAGAGGGGTTTTAGTTACAGTCAAATATAATTCTGCTGCACTTTTCATATTTAACAGAAAAGCAAGATATTTGCTAGTTCTTGCAATAATTAACCCAGTTTTAATGGGATAATACCCCAATATGGACAGCATCTTTACTGTTTCTGACTCAGAAGACAACACTAGTTCAGAAAAGGTCTCAAATTGACCTTGCTAAATAGTCTGAAAAGCACAAAAAGGGATTGTTCTAGCAAGGTCCTCTTTATAAAAGATTTCCTCTTGAACATCAAAACAACAGGGGAAAAAATCTCTTTAAATTCTTGCTGTGGTTTAAGGAAAGCACAAATGAGTTGCTCAAGCAAAGCTGACTCATCAGTTTGATCGACCTTGAGACTCTCACTCTCAAGACATCTGTGTTTTTTTTTTAAATCCCCACTTAGAGAGAGAGAGAGAGAGAGAGAGAGAGAAGAAAAAGAAGAAGAATTCCAATCTCCCCCTTACCTTGACCTCATGAAGATGGATAGAAAAGAAATATCTCACACATTTTTCCCCCTTCACACACGCGCCTCCTAAACATCGCTCTGGAAGGGCTTTAATGATATCTGACTCTGCAAATGAGTTGTCATTAATTTAATTCATCAGTCAGCACTTTGACTGACCTTGAGTTTTTTAGACAGGAAGAACCGGTTCCCCTCAAAGACAAGAATACAACACTTCGCCTCACTTACCTCTGCACCAGAAATGGTCACCCAGCACATACATACTCCCGGATTTTATTAATACGAGTAATATACAAAGTCAAGAGGAAAAAGACACATGCATAATTCATCATGGCTGGACATGTGTGGAAATTAGGAGGTAACCTTGGATTGGACCAAACGTGCAATGGAGCCCTGATAAGATCTGGATTCTCTGATGGCAAAGGGAGAAACAAAATAAATAAATAAACCACTCATGGGTTAATTAAAGTGGTGATTTGAAATTACTTTTAAAATTCTGTAGATGCGGATTAGATGGTCACGCAGGGCCAAGCGGTGGCGGTGGTGTGCGTGGGGGTGGGGAGGGGGTAGAGAGAGGGAGAGGGAGCCCAGTCAGATTCTAAAGTAATCCCTCCATCTTGCCTCAGCACCAGGATGGAAGCTTTAATTAATTAAGGCATAACCCGTTGGAAAAAGAAGCCGTAATCTTTAAGCCTGTCCTCTGAAAAAAAGCTCCCTTTTAATTTCTCCCTCATGCTTTATGACTTCCGTCTTGGTCCAGTAATGTCCTCCTGGATGGCCGGTTGGCCAGCGGGCTTCGCTGCCTCGTTACTCAAATCTCTGTCCTTTCCCCCGATCCACTTACTGATACACCTCCTTTCCCCCGATCACATACCGGCCCCCCACAATCCTTTTACTCGTTGCTCTGCATCTATTTGCTGCTCCTCTGTCTTCCTTTCCTTCTTTTTAAGGTGTGATCTATATTCAATGACAGACTAATGAGTGCTCGCCTATTTCAGGGAGCCTCATCACGTCATTAGCAAAAGAAAAGAGCTGGATGAATAAAACATCTAATGTGGAGACAGGGCCCTGGCAACATCACACAAGACTTATGCTGGGGTAACCAGGGAGGAAGCATGGAGGTTTTCTCTCTTTTTTTGCCTGACAGGAGTCTCTTTCCAGTTAATTATGAGGGTCTGGTGTGCACCTCACTTCATTTGAGAGGACAACTGGTGGAGATGGTGAAGGGAGGAGCTCTGAGTGAGACATAGAGAGAAAGGGGAAAGCAGGGAGAGAGAGAGAGAGAGAGAGAGAGCAAGAGATGCAGATACAGAGCCGAAGAAAGGCAGAGGAAGAGGCAGAGTCTGGAATAGTGTAAGGGAGGGGGTGAGAGAAACAAAGTTAGAGAGAGGAAGAAAGATACAAAGTCGAAGAGAAAGAAAGAGTTGGAGAGATGGAGAGAGAGAGTGAGGAAGATTTAGGGGAAGAACTGAAAAGAGGGAGAGAGAGAGAAAGAGTCTGAAGAACACAAGTGAGATAAAGAGAAAGAAAGGGATCAAGGTGGTGGGCATTGTGTTTGACGCTCTTAAGGGGGCCTCTGTGGATGTGGTTTGTGTCTCTGGGCGGCCCGGTGGGGCCGGCACGTGTTCTAAGGTGATCGCAGGCCTCCCCTCGGTTCCACGAGCCCCCGTCGGCCCCGGTGCGACGTGGGACTTTCAGCTCCGTCAGCTTAATTGGCCCACTTCCCGTCGGCATGACGCCCCGGCCCCAACTTAATTGGTTCCTTTTTGGTCGTGCCGGCAATCCCATTGGACAGGCAACACAGTGGGTCGCCATGGACACACTGGGCGCTGGGACATGCATTCCGGGACAGAAAGCGAGCAATAGCTCCTATTTTCCGACTGGACCTTGAGTTAGTGCTGTCTCTCCCCGCACAAACAACGCCCACAATACCTCCACACATCTCACTACACATGAACCTGCACGTACTGCTGCATTAGCCAGGACAGCCAAATTCATCTGCAGGGTGCCAGTGAAGAGTCCCACTGCCAAGACTCTCCTGACACCTCCTCTGCCTGTGTATTTTAGGGTGATTCGTCTGGTGAGACATTTCCATGCTGGAAATGCAAAGAGATGGGCCCCGGCATGTCAGTCGCTTTCCTGCGGAGAGCTCTGCCACCACCGCCTCAACACAGTGCCGGAGACACCGGAGCCTTTTCTTCTCATTTGCGTATCGACAGCTAGTGTCACTCTGCCGTTGAGGCCGGGCTGGGCCCCAGTGTCACCGTGTAATGAGGCCTCGGGAATGTGAGGCTCCTTCTATCCCCCATGTGCCCCAGTAATGAGGCTCGAAATACATCAAGTACTCTCTCTCTCTCTCACACACACACACACACAGCCAGGTGCATGTGCACAAGCAAAAAGACACACACACACACACACACACACACAGACAGACAGACACACACACACAGCCAGGTGCATGTGCACAAGCAAAAAGACACACAAACACAAATGTATGCATTGACACAATCAGACAGCCATACACACACACACACTGAGACACACACACTCACAGAGTCTGGTCGTCAAACGACAGCAGCATAATGAGCACTTTCCCCAGTCCCAGAGGTCACTCTCCTCTCCGTGGGTATGCTGTTGTCTAATTGTTTGTGTTTGTTTGTTTGTCACGCCATCCTCTTCATCCTCCTGCCAATACCACACAAGTGTGGAGATGTGTCTGATAATATAGAGGGTGAATGTGAGTGTGTGTGTGTGTGTATTTGTGTGAGCAGCTCCAAAGACTGTGGAAACTAAGCTGCCAGGGAGAGTACTTTTGATGCCTGATATCTGACTCTTCACACAGTGACTCTTATGTACAGTATATCAACACACAGGGGGAAGAAAGAGGCATAATAACAATGACACCAGCCTGTACTTACAGCCATGTTTTTTTCCCTGGTGTTGTTATGTTGACACTTGAGTACACATTTTGAATAAGGATGTTTGTCTGTTCCAGTCGACTGTCTGTGATTGAAGTGTTTATGAGACATGTTTATCTAAGTTCAAATGATCTTCAAAATTGATCCTTGCCCATGCCACAAGCTCATCAATCCTCTTTAGCAGCCTTGTGCATGCAACTGTCTGGAGAATGACCGTGAAGTTGTTCATGTAGCTCTTTAACTGTTATGCTATTGTCCCGATGATGACGATGACCTCAAATGCTGTCACAAACAGGATGGGGGATATTGAGCGGCCCATGGCGGTACCAACTTCCAGATGTTGCCACCCTGTGGTGAAATCTTGGTGGGCACAGCATAATTGGAGTTCTTTAAAGAATCAGGCTAACAGACATCTGATGCAGTCAGGGATGTAGAAGAACTCCAACAAGTCAATGAGTTGAAGGGGACAGACCTGTATGAATTAGCAAGGTCCAGCCACACAACGAGCAGGTCACTGTTATCTGTTTTTACCCTCAGTTACTAATGGTACTGGGACATTGCCTGGAATCATGTTCTATGGTCTGATGAAATGACAATCAAGCCTTCTGGCAACACTCAATGTAAAGAACCTTATGCCTAACAATAGCATATGGTGGATGGTCTGTGATGTTGTGGAGCTGTTTCTCTTCTAAAAATCTAGGCCCTAGGAGCCTCTTTAGGGTAGAGCTATAAGGTGTAACTCCATGAACACCTGGACATTTTAAATCAAAATGACACTAAAGGCACACTGCTAAGACACTAAAAGTGGGTCAAGATTCGATCATCCAGCAGGTCAATGAATCCAACATATGTCCAGATCAACACAAAATGGTTTACTGAACAAAAAAGTATGTTTCTGCCACCATTGTACTGACCGCACCTGTGTATTTACTGCAGTACCAATGAATCAAAATCAGATCTTTCTGAAATTTAGTCAGAAAGAAGAATGAAGAAAAAAGAAATGCATTTCCATGTATAGCCCGCACCTGTGCATTAACCTCACAGCTGAGGACATTTTGCTAAATCAATGTCTAAACCTTGGTTAATATGGAGCGTACAGTATAAAATGCATACAGAAGAAGGCATTCATTTTGATTGGTTATTACTTAATGCCGCATATCATTACAAATGATAAAACAAAATACAACTGCTGTATTTGGAAAAAACACTGCAATTTGTAACAATTTATTACAAAATGCAGAAAAACTAATTACATATTGCCTGCAGGCAGTTTATAACAAAATGTTTCAGATAAAAAATGTGTCAGATAAAATGATAAAAATATCATTACCGCTATTACAAATGTGTTATTACATAATGAAGTGAAAAATTACTATTATTATTTTATTATCAAGTTATAACATAATGTGGTGTTACACTGTCCACCATGTCTTCAGTGAGAATGTTCAAGAAAAAAAATGCATCCCTACAGAATGACGGCCTATATATACTGTATTCGGGTGTAATAACCACTTTTCAGAACCAATGAGGGAACTGAATGTGTTCGAAGGAAATCATGAAGCTCTCTGTGTGCTGTTGAAACAGCAACAATTGATTATAAAACCCGTGTAAACCTAATAACTCTGACTCGGCTTAATATGGAAAAGGTTCACGTCAATGTAATATTACTATCTATATAGGCTGATATCTTATGAGAATGCCCCCATCATCATTTCATTTGACTCGTTAGCTCTAGGAATAATGTACAGGTCACTGACATTTGCTTGTCCAGACCATCGCTGACAAACAGTCCACTGCTATATCGCCTAATAGCCTACAGTAGTCAGTTCTGCTGTAGCTTAACACTTCCCTTAAAAATGCTGCTGCCAAATTTGTGATTGGTTACATTGATAGGGATCACATGGTGAGTTGTTGATGAGACTGAGACCATTTAGCGTGTTTCCATCCAACTTCTTAATGCACATTTAATCTATTCGAATAAGAAATCCCAGTTGGAAACACGTGAAATGCGCATCAAAAATCCTAATGCGCATCTATATTTGATTCGCTAGAGGGGGGTGGATTAACTCTCGATGCGCATAAGGTATGATGCGAATAAAGTTGATGGAAACGGTTTACTCGCATCGCGTGACGTAACCTTCAGAGAATCTCAGCAGTCTCGCGCCAGTAGGCTACAGTAGCACGTCCTGAACCCTTTTAATGCAACGAATGTGGCACTGGACACCTGTAGACGACATGGCATCGGAGTCCGATGAACCTGAGGAGGCCACGGAGGCCAGAAATGCCTGGTCGTATGAGGAGACACTCACATATTTGAACCTGATAAAAGAAATGAAAATTTTAAAGATTATTGACGGTAAACGGCAGCGAAATGCAGACACATATCACGACATGGAGCAAAAAAATGAAGGAGAAGGGGGTCACTAAGCCCTGGAAAATTTTGCGCACCAAATGGAAAAATTTAAAACAACGATACATGGCAGAAAAGAGGAAGAGAGGAACAAGTGGAGCTGTAGGAAAGACCAATTTTACCTATTTTGAACTAATGGACGACATTATGGGAGCTAGACCGATAGTCACAGCCATTACTACCCAAATTAACACTTCAGGTAAGTTTTTGTCTTTATTATTGTCCAGCATTATGTGCTAGTTAGGCTAATATTGGTCATTGCTTAGCATACAGATTGCCTATTAACTGACGTTCTTTCTTAGGTGATAGCCAGCATGAAATCGACGTTGTTGATGTGGGCCTGGATGAACCACCAGAGCAAGCTGTGGAATGTAAGTGTAGGCCTATTACAAATATTACAAATGGTTTGACGTTTTGGAGGGTAACTTTTGAAAGGTGGGTCATGTAGGCCTACTAACCACCCCTTTGAATGTGTGTTGATGTGTGGCTTAATGGGTGAGGTTATTTCATCAATGTAGGCCTGGACACACCTACTGTTCCACGACAAGGCAAAGACCCTCATAACCCCCCATCTTACCAATTACAACATGCAATTCTCTGAAACCTACTACAGTATACCATAATTCCAACCCATGCCCATTTCTTGCTACGAGACAGAAGGCAACTGTTCCAACCCAAAATAAAAACCTTAAATCTAACCCTGAACCAGTAGGCAAGGGGCATGTGACAGCTGATTTGCAAAAAGTTATCACAACAAACACAGTTGCACAGTTTGTATCCCAATGTGAAGACAATAACATAATAACCAGCTGAAAGTGCCTGGTAGTATGTGTGCAATTACAGAAAGTAGGGGTAATAGAGATCATCCATCCCACAATGGGCGCATTAAATTATACTGTTACTGAAAACATGATGAAGTTAGTTAATTATTCATTCCCCTGGGGTGAATTCAAAAGAATCCAAAAAACATTTATTTGTAGTAGATTTTCTTTGTTTCTCTACAAACTAATTGACATACAACAAAAACTTAACTTCTTTCTCTCATTCTAGTGCCGCCTGTGGCCTCCGAGGCGACCTCCGAGGAAAGGCATACCTTCCGGAAGCGCCACCGACCCACAAATGCTACTAACATGGAAATCATGTTTGAAAACTTCTTAAAACAGAATGAGGAGCAGCATAACGAAGAGCAACAGACCCTGCAGTCACTGTCAAGTACATTGAATCAGGCCATGCAATGTTTTGAAAGGTGTGCTCAAGCTGCTGAAAGGCAGGCTCATGCTTATGAGATGTTAACGGGCATGTCCATGCAAAGGAGCATTCCTCCATTGTCACATACGTACCCACTCACTTCTAACCCACCTTCCTCACCCTACAACATTTCTAATTGTCCGACACCTACACCCTACTACTCTAACCCACCTACACCTCTCCACAATTCCACCAGACTGACACCTTCACCTTACCACATTCAACAATCACCATCAGATTGCACCAATCATAATGCATCACAACATGATCCTGCACTCAAGTCTGCTCACGAACCACAATCATTCAGTACTTACCTTAACTTGGACTGAAATATGCATGATTAGTTAAAAAATGTTTACTATCACATTACAATAAACTTGTAATGACACAAACACAGAGCAGAGTAGAAAGAAAGCATTGAGTAGTTTGTCTTTTTAGTTCATTAAGATTTAACCTGTTCATACAGGTTGTTCATAAATGCTATTTTGGATATGTTCACAGCATTGATATTTGCTGTTTGCTGTCAAACAAAAAAAACAGAGGATGACAAGTAAAGGAGGATGACTATAGCAGTCAGTAAGGAAACATACATTATATTTTTGTCTGTTCTCACATGTTCAATTCATTGTTGTTCACATGTTGATATATTGCCTAAGTTTACAAATGGAGAATGAATAAATGAACCAAATGATTAACCAATAAAAGGCAATAGTGGGTAACTCCTTGTGTTTTGAGTTTTCTTGGCTTTGGCAAAAATACAGGATTATTCATCTACAGCAATTAGTGCGTGCCACAGTGCTGGACCCTTGCAACCACATGTCTCACCAGGGCTTCGCGAATTTCTATGGCTGCTTGGGATGGCTGGTCCTGATGGGCTGGGTGATGGGGTTGCTGTAGTACATCTACATCTAATGCCTCCCTCCTAGCTGGCAGCCTGATCTTTCTTTTTTCGCACATGTTGTGTAAAACACAACATGCAACCACCACTGTTGGCATGAAAGTGTGGTGTATGTCTGACCTCTTTGACAGGATACGCCACCTTGTTTTTAGATTGCCAAAAGTGTTCTCCACTCGCACACGTACCTTGCTGAGCTGCTTGTTAAACAGTTGCTTTTCCTCAGAGAGGTTGGGCCCAGAAAACCCCTTCATTAACCAGGGCAAGAGTGGGTATGCTGGATCCCCAGCAATAAAAAGGGGCACGTGCACCCCTTCTATTTCTGTTTGGCTCTGTGGTAGTTTCTCTGGATGACTATAAACAGGGTTCTCGCGGATCCTTAAAAAGTCTTAAATACAACTTTGGGATTTTAAGGCCTAAAAAAAGTCTTAAATTGTCTGGAATGTCTTGAATTTTCGAAAAGGAGGTGAAATTCGAAATTGAAGATGTTTTTCACGGGTGTCATTAAAGGAACCGTATGTAAGAAATGTATTTCAATTAATCATAAAATGGCCCTGGTATGTCACTAGACATTAAGAAATCATGTTCATTTCAAATACTTGTATCACTGACAACAGTAGTCCGGCCAGGATATTGTCATTTAAAAAGTGGAGTTGCAGCCCTCAACTGATGTTGATGTTGTGTTTTGTCATGTCATGTTGTGTTTTGGCCTGATGCGCCACCCTCCACCTATCTACTAATTACAAAGTCAGTAGTGTTTCAACATCCAGGTTGGCAACCTCGAGTCAGGGGGGAGGGGGAGGGAATACACCGCTCTACAGTAATTTGAAAGTGATTGCAGTACCAGTTTTGGCCACAATCTTACATATGGTTCCTTTAAAGGTGTGAAAACGATAAGAATATGTAAAAATATGTCTGACGTTTTCGTGGTGTAGCCGAGGCCTGAGAGATACGCAGGTAGCCGTGAGCGGTAGAGTGAGAGGAAGAAAGAGTAGGCCAGTTAGCGATAGGGTGGCCATACGTTCGGATTTAGGCCGGCCGGACATACGGATTTTACAAGCCCTGTCCGGCACAGCCTCAAGCCGGACGCTCATTTGTCCTCCTTTTTAGAGTCTTATTTGCTCGGACGCAGCATTGTTTCACAAACTATAGACACGAAGACTGCTGGTCAAATTATGCGCGGACCGGTGCTTCTGTCACTCGTCTGATAATTTGCTGCGCAATTTATGAAGGAACCACAGACCGACAGAAAAAGAAAACAAACGTTTTCGCAATCAGGAGGAAATACACGTGAAGTTGATCTGTTTGCATCTTTCCAGCTTTCCAGTTTCCAGACCCTACAGTTGGGTATTTATAGCTGTGAAGGTAATTCATACACAATTATTGTCTTTCGCCAAAATATATTTGGTAACTTCTGTAGTCATCTAAAATAGGGTGGGGTTTAAAATTAGTAGAAAAAAACTATTGCATAAAACAGTTTTAGGTTGCCGTGGTATAGTCTTAATTTTTCCATTTAGATGTCTTAAAAAGGTCTTAAAAGTCTTTAAATTTGGACTTAGAAAATGTGCAGATACCCTGTATGAAGAGAACATCAAATTAATGGGCTAAACCAATATTTTCAAAGTTGTTCCTTATTATGACCGCCGCGCAACCCAAATTTCCGTCAATGATTCCCGGGACACTGAAAGACCGGGGTACTCGAAACTTGGTGGGCATGTAACCCCACATGGATAGCATGGAACCATCGTTTTTCGTTTTGATCTGTAGCCCCCCCGCTGGACTGGACCCCGAAAGGAGGGTAGGGCAGACACAGTTTTCTGTGAATATCTCGAAAACCGTAGGGGTTTAGGAGGACCATTTTTTTTTTGTATGTTGATCTCAAGGGGCCATGTCAACCCATTCCATAACCACTCATTTCATGTATAGCGCCACCTAGTTAAACACAAAAAAAAGTAAAAAATGAGGTGTTGTAATTGAAGGTATCTGTGACCTAACATAGTCAAAACTGCAATGAAATTGGAAGTGTAGGATCATTATGACACCCTCTGTATGCATGCCAAGGTTTGTGGAATTCCGTTCATGGGGGGCCACACAATAAATTAATTTATGTTACTATACACCAACTGGCCTGTAGGTGGCGGAGACAGTTTTCTGTGAATATCTCGAGAACCGTGAGGGCCTAGGAGGTCCACCTTTTTTTTATGTATGTTGGTCTTAAGGGGCATGTCAACCCATCCCATTACCACTTATTTCATGTATAGCGCCACCTAGTTTAAAAAAATTAAAAAGCAAAAAATTAGGTGTTTTCATCACAATATCTCTGGCTGACAAGGTCAAAACTGCACAAAATTAAAAGTGTAGGATCATTATGACACCCTCCGAATGCATGCCAAGTTTTGTGTACTTTCGTTCATGGGGGGGCCTTACAATAAAGTAATTTATGTGTACATTTAGTGACGTACACCAACAAGGATTCCCGGGACACTGAAAGACCGGGGTACACGAAATGTTTTCCGTATGTTTGCCTCCAGGGGTCATGTTAACCCATTTCATGTGCACACATGTGCACAAACAGATACACACGCACACACATACATTCACAGTAATCATCCGTATGACACATACTCACACAGTAGACATATGTACGCTTGCATGCACAGGCACATATGCAGGCACACACACAAGCACACACACACACACACACACTCACACACACCCACACACATAACATAAACATAACCCCATAGGTGGGGTTGTATAAAATGAATTTTACATGTGAAATCTATGAACTAATCATGTTTTGGTACTTGTTGTCTAGCAGATACCAGTGAGAATTGAGTGTGGATAATGCAATTTAGTGAGACAGTTAAAATCATATAGGCCTTTCAGCGTGATTTCTTTTTGTGGAAAAAATGTGCTGGACTGGGCGGCGGTCATATTTTGTACCGCTCTGCGATACATCTAGTTATATTATCATTTGTAGTAGTAATAGTAGTAGTAGTAGTAGTAGTAGTAGTGACAGCTGCGTCATGCACGCTACCTGGTGTCCCAAGACACACATCCCTGAAGAGCAAATTATCATCCACGACAGCTTGCAGAATTATACTAGGCCAGCCTTTTTTATTCACGAAGTCTCGATAACCTGCAGCTGGAGGAAGAATGGGAACATGTGTTCCATCCAGAGCACCAAACATCTGTGGGACGTGGTGACGTCTGTTGCATTCAGCAATCTCTTGCGCTTCCCCAACATTAGGCAACTTGATGTGCTCTCTTGCTTGTTTTCGTAGGGCAAAACAAACTAAATACACACATCGGTGCACAGTTGTTTTGCTGACACCAATGGTGTCGCCAACAACTCGGTATTCGGAACACGTTGCAAGTTTATACAATGCGATGGCTATGCGCTCGTCTGTTGGGATAGGCGTCCGACAACGAGTAATCGGGGCAACAGCCGGGCCTATCATTCGGCATAATTCTTCAAACCCGGATTTATTGAGTCTAAAACTTTCCACCCACTGTTGGTCAGTGAAGTGCGACTTCACCAAAAAAAAAAACTGCCGAGACCTTGGTCGTTCCCAAGTGTATGGCGGTCTCCGGCGATGGGAAGCTGCCAACACCCGAGCGCGCAATATAAGCATTCTCCGCCTTCTCCTTCTAATCGATATTAAACTAAATATTTTTGAAATGACGGAATGAATTATTCCGACCGCAGAGAAGAGGGCGTCCATTTTACTCAACGTACGCAAACTGTCCCCAAATAATTAGAACAGGCGTTGGAAACGGTGACTAATGCGCAGCCGTGGCCCACTGGTTAGGACTCTGGACCGTAACCGGAGGGTTGCTGGTTCGAGCCCCGACCAGTGGGCCACGGCTGAAGTGCCCTTGAGCAAGACACCTAACCCCTCACTGCTCCCAGAGCGCCGCTGTTGTTGCAGGCAGCTCACTGCGCTGGGATCAGTGTGTGCTTCACCTCACTGTGTGCTGTGTTTCACTAATTTACAGATTGGGTTAAATGCAGAGACCAAATTTCCCTCACGGGATCAAAAGAGTATATATATTTATATATATGCGCATTACCACAGATGCGCATCACTAATTCGCATGAGTTGGATGGAAACACGCTATATGTTGTAGTGAAACCATTAGAGTGAATCAATCAAGACATGACAATGTATACATTTGATTACATTCCCTGTTACTAGCTAACTTTTTCTGTGGGCATGTGGCAAGCATGTGACAGTAGGCCCACAATAGGCCCACACTTCCATGAAGCAGAGTAGCTGATCAAACGATTGAAAGGATTATCATCAGCTTGGGAATTAGGATCCTGTGAGGGGCCGAGGCGACCACCCCACGTTTAGGGAGGTGCGCCACTGGATTAGGTGGTGTTGAGGGAAGGCAGGAGACAGCAGTTCCGTACAAAAATATAATTTATTTTGTCCATAAGCAAACAGGCAGATCCAGGAGCACAATAGGGGTCCAAAACATGAAATACAGGGTTCTTCAGTCGACAAACAAACACGTACCATGCCATTAAACTAGGCACCCGGAACCTACTCTTTTAGGCTCCCTGTCCAAACAAGGCGACCTTGTAACTTTGGACCTCACACTCAAACCTTGCCTCACAACAAGCAAAGTTAACTTAATATTAAACAAACAAACTCTAATACTTCCCTGATTTCTGGACCTCAAGCTCGACCTCAAGCTCTTCCGCATGTCTCCCTGGTTCTCCTGTGTTTCCAGTCTATTGTATCTCTCCCGTGTGAAATAAGCCTGCCTTTAAATAGGCTAGGCAATTGACCTATCGCAAGCCCCGCCCATCGAACGCGGTTGAGCCAATGGCAGTCCAGTAGCTCCGCACATGTAGATAAAGTCCGACAGCTTCACCTTACAGCTCCATAGAAATGCATTGGAAGCCGTGATTTTTTTCCGGTTTTATGGGATTGTATAGTGATGTAAATGGAAAAGGGACGGCCAAACGACATGTGTGGGATTAACGAAACACCGATACACAGAATAATGGCTTTCCATCTTGATTATGCTTTTTTGTTATTATGTTAAATTAGATTAAATTATCTCCTCCCAGCTCTCCCCTATTTTAAGCAAAGGGTTAAGCTTACTCCTTAGCAAACCACAATGAAACAGTGCTCCACCACATCTATGGATTAAGCCAAACAGTTAACTCAATGTAAGTAAGATAAACAAGATCGTTTATTGTTCTCAGCACTGCCAGCATTATGTATAAAATGATTGTCACTTAGAGGAGACTCGTAGACAACTAAGGTTAGCATAGTTAGCTAACCGCTGATAACGTGCTAGCATCGCCTTGTCAGAAAAGCATGGGGCTGTGCACAGTAGTATAACATTTATTCACCATAAATTAATAAAGTTGAAGTCGCTCTGCAATGTAGACTATGTTTCCGTTTATTTGCAGTACCATGTTCCTTACATGACATGACCTGGTGCCCTAGCAATATGCATGCAAGTCTATCTAGCACAGCTAGCTATTAATATCAGTGAGTCCCACTCGCCCCCGTCTAAGTTTGTCACCCAACAAACCTAGATATTAATTTTTATACATGTGTCTCCATGGCATATTGGAGTTGTTCAACGGATTCTAAATGAAATCAAGTCCGTGGCTCTGTAAAAGAGCCTCTTAGGTTGTAACTTTTACATACAGGCTTATAGCTACCATTGAAGTTCTAGTCAACTCCGGTCTTAACTGGGACTTCGCGAAAGGTCAATTACCCAATTAGGTCTGGGCTAAACCATTATAGGGAATGCAAGGGGTGGTGGTGGTCTGTACCATTAACCCAATCACAGTTAAAATCAACACCTTAATACAGACACATACATATGAAATAAACAGCCATAAACCTGGAATTGAGTGCAGGTGAGTGTTTGGCTGCAGTCCATGGAAGTGTGGCACAAGGCAGTTTTGCAAAAGTTTGTCATAGGGGAAAAGGAGAGGACTCCTTTTCCACAGATCCTTACACAGGCACACTAAAAAAGTACAGCCAAGGCCAAAGCTGGAGCTAGTGCTGGCTTTATGCTTCCAGAGAGAGAGACTTCAGCTAAAGAAAATGAACCTGTCAATACCAAGAGAGCTCTATGGGTAAAACAACCAGAGCTACAGTTCTTTATGAGACAACTTCATCGTTATTGGTTAATTTCTTCCTTCTCTATTTCTGTTCGCCACAGTGCCTAGAACTAAATATATAATGTAAAGTGCAGCATCCAGTTTGTGTTTTCAAGTTTCTACCCATGCACACTGTGTTTTCCAAAGAATGTCGAGCACAGCAAAGCTATCAGCTGGATTCGAGGGAAATCAATCACAGCCAATGCCTTCTCTGGACGGTGGTTTGTTTGTGACTCTGTTGTCTGCAGCCTGTGAACATCCCTGCCTATGATTGCACCCCCCCCCCACAAGGTGTGTCTTATTTTCAAAGGAGTTTTTTTCATTTGGGGCCTATCTTTCTGCCTCCTCTACTTTGACTCTATTTGTGGTTCTCTCTCTCTCTCTCTCTCTCTCTTTCTCTCTTTCTATTGCTCACTGCTCAGAAAAGTTTCTCCAGTATTGATGTAGCAACTGCCAAAGCATCTTTTTTTTTTTTTTTTGGTGGGGGAGATAGAAAAAATTGAGAGAGTGGAGCAAGAAAAAAAAAAAGGGAAAAGATTGAGGCTACAGACAGGATGAATGAAAACATGGTGAATCACAGCCAGCACTAAACCAGAGAAAAGGCATCCAAGCAAGCAGACTTTCCCCCACTCTTCTCTCCCCTACACAATCGTCTTCATCACCTTCATCCATTGTCACTTGGCTCCTTAACGCTGTGCTCCCATAATCTGGCAGAATGACTCACTGTTGTCGATCACAGCAATCTGTCCCTCTTGGGAGGCCCGACCTGGCTCACCAGCTCTGCCTTTGATTACAGTAACCTTGCCAGAACTCATTGTGGTAAGCATCAGGATGAGAGGAGGAAGGAAAAAAGGCTGTGGTGTATCATGACAATTAGTGCCAGGCTGTCAATCTGCATGTGGCAGTAATAGGAACTGAAAAAAAAAGTAATTTTCTGGAGGTGGCAGAAATCTCTTCTCTGTAGGAGGAAATGTACGATTATTAATGTGCTGGCTAATGGACTGTATTTTTTTTTTAGACCTTCTTTCCCTCTCAATAGAGAATGTTTCAATGCTCCAACAGTGAGTGTGGCTAAACTCTCTTAAAGCGTAACTCTCACCAAAATGCAACCTAGGGTCTTTTTGTAAATGTACCCCAGTCAAACTTTCGGTTAAAAGCATAATTAGACGGAAGTGGCACTTTCAAAATTGACCGTATTGTCGTTTTCTGGTCAAATGGCCTTTTGAAAGGGAATGCTAGGGACACTACTATGATTGCATCAAAATGGCATCGCATCAATTTTTGAAACACAACATGAAACTCTAAGTATCACCAGGGTCTCTACACTCAAGCATTGAAAACGTTTGTTTGTGTACACAGAGTTTACTAAAAAGAAAGGTTTTGAACAACTCACATGTTTTTTTCGCTCGCTGCCATCTTGCCAGTCAAGAAGTGAGATGTCCAAAACCTTTCTTTTTAGTAAACTTTGTGTGCAAAACAATGTTCTCAATGCTCGAGGACATGTGTAGAGACCCTGGTGATACGTCGAGCAAAGTTAATCTTGAAAGTGCCGCTTCTATCCTAGTTATTCTTTTAACGAAAGTTTGACTCGGTACATTCACAAAAAAATCCTACGTTGCATTTTGGCAAGAGTTACGCTTTAAACCCATTATTCTCAGACAAGGTGATTTCCCCATATTGAACCTTACAGGATATGAACAGTTGCTAAACTAGCATAGCAAGGCTTCAAGATTATTTGAAATGGTACAGTATATATATTTTTTACCCTTGTAACTGAAGTACACGTAACATTTTTTTCTTCAAAATAGAAAAAGAATGTAGGTGAAGAGTTCCTTGCAGCCACTGTATCTTAGTCAATGTCACTTACTAGCCCCCAGTTGCACTAAACGTCATCCGGATTATCCATGGCAAATGTGCAGAATACTGAGAAGAGGTGTTGAGCCAAGTGCATTGGGAAGACATGACAAGAGATTAGCTATTCTAATCTGCATAATATGAGGGAGGATGGAGGAGCGCATTAGCATGTGTGAGGTGGTACATGTAGCTTTGCATGGTGCCCTTTTCCCCTCCTTTCCTTGCATTCGAGTGAACAATAACCACTGCAGGTAAATTAATTAGCACCACCGCTTGATTTTGAGAAGGGCCTAATCTATGGGCTACCCCTAATTAGATTAATTTCCATATTCACCACATCAAAAGGTGCTGGAACTAGGGTGTACTTGCACATGCAATATGGTTCTAATTCCACTCGAATGGGTCCCTACTACATGCTCAACTACTCTGCTTCTTTCGAGGGCTTGGAATAGAATCAATTTCTACGTTAGCATAATAGGTCCCTCCCGCGCTGATGGCATGGTGGGTTTGTAATTGGATCCAAGTGCCATATGTGCACCGACACCACTGCGTGCAAGTCATTAGTTCTCCGGTGTCATAGTCAACAGCTCCTATCTGATATCTCTCTTCTCCACTAATCAACATGCATTGCCAACGCCATGTCTACAGCTTATGATAACATCAGGTCTATGCAAGATCACAGGAGTTGTTTGAAACACGCTACTCTGAATGTGTTATTGCTAGAAAAGGATGATAACAAAACGAAAAGCTAATCTGCAATCTGAGAAGGAACATGACAGGCATTTACATGAGTTATTTATGATTTGTCTTTCTTTTTTGACATTATTTACTAAGATAGAGGTGGTGATGTTTCCTTTCCAATACATCAAGACATGAACACTAATACCAAGTCTGCACATGATAAGGATTGTGTATTTTAAAAACTCCAAGGAAACATCTGTGAGTTTAGAAGATATGGGACCGATGCAAAAGGCTTACAGCCAGTGTGAGTTTGGATTATACTTATAAATCTCACACAATCTAAATTACACATAGAATTTCAAGAAGAGATAAGAAACATATTGCTAATTTCAAGTAACTGCCCATGACTTCTGAGCGACAACTCATACGACGGGTAGTATAGACACTGAATAATCCTTTTTATCAGTCATGGTTGGAGCTCTTTATCATAGTCAAGGGACAAAAAGGTCAAATGTGTTACAACAATGTGTTTCATGCTAATTTAACATTTCTTCCAGTCAAGTGCTTTTAATTTTCTTTCTCATGTCTGCCTTTGATTCATGTCCCTGGAAAATTTCAAACCAATTAATTTGATGTTTATCAGATTAATCATTATGCCTAAAATAACCACGCCAGTGTATAATCTTTGAATTCTTTGTACTCCGTGTCGGATGGATTTTGAGGAAAAGTCATGAGAATCCATGGAAATATGGACTACAGCGTCGTATTGAGGTGCGAGGCTTTGTGTGTGTGTATTTAGGACAGCCATGATTGATGGTGTCATGTGTTCTCTAAATGTTATGGCCATTCATCAGTTACATAACAAGATGTTTCCCTTCAAAACAAATGCTGCATTAAAATAAACATAGACCCATCTGCAGAGACTGACACCCACAGCGCACAACCTACCTTCATATCTGCTGTAAAAGAAAATACATTATAGGAAATACTGTCAAGTTTTGAAAAGGTGGCAACGGTGTAATATATGCTAATTACAAGTCAAACCACTTCCCAAACATTCTACCTCTCATTTGTCTAATTACTTGTGTTCAGCAAGAAAAGCTAAAATGAATAACCCTGGTGAAGTCAAGTAATTTCTAAAAGTGGCCTTCACTTGTTGAAAATATTATTGCACATTGCTATGGAATTTATTGCACCGTATTCCAATTAGAGTGTTTGATTCAAACTCCTGCCTGACCCAAACACTGTTCAAGAAGTTGCTTACCATGTGATAGACTGTTTGTTTGCCACTAAATACAAACCTAAAAATACAATAAAACTGAACTGTGCTGTATTTTGGCTCAGTAATTGCATGTCACTTCAACATACGTGGTTTGCAAATATCAACATATGCATTTACGACACTAAAAATGGTGTGGGTCATAAAAAATACCAAAGAATAAATTAAAAAAGTTTTAATTTACCCGCATTATCTCTGAATATACCTACTGCTCCCCCAACTCTGAGAAATGACAAACGTGCACTGACTGCGATACACAAACAAACAACCGACAGGGCCTGTTTATCCAGCACAAATGAGCACAGTAGTGTCACTGTTGTACAAGCAGTTGTATGCATAATGTAAGAGAAGAGACAAAAAAGAGCTTAAAGTCAGCAGGCATTTAACTAAGTCTCCAGCTGTTTTTTTGTTTTGTTTTTTAAAAAAAAAGAGCTTTGGCTGATGCAATGTTGTGGAACTGTATTTATAGTAGAGATGAGAAAGAGAGCTTGTTTTGTTTAGGGGAGATCGGTGGACTTCTATTGAGTGTTGACAGACACATTGAGGGGGTCTGTGGTCACGCATAAGATGACAGGCTATGTAATCACACCAGCCATGAGGCAGAGCCGCTCTAATGGTGTCGGGGCAGTGACCCCTCCAGCTAAATGCATAGTTACTCACCGCAAATGTAGACCAAGGTGAGAATGGACACCTCATGCCACATCTTCATCTTTACTTGGCTGAGCCTGTTAAAGCAACAGAATTGCCTCCTTCCTTTTCTCTCTCCTTCCATCCTCCCCTCCTTCAATTCTTTCTTTCTCTCTTTTTCAGAATTGCTCATACAATTCCATGTTTCACAGTGATGCGTGCATAACAGTTCCTTTGACCTGTTGACTGTTACGGGGGTGGGGTCTTTGCAGAAGGGGACTCATCTATATCTTGCACAAGCTCTGTCTTCACCCAACGCCATGGTTGCCGCCCCCACTTTGAGGACTGCTATATTTGCGGTGGTGGGCAGCCGTGTGGAAAAACCCATCATCGTGGCCAGTAGAAGTGGAAATGAAGTCGGCCGAAGTCGAGAGAGGAACTTGGGGGGAGCAGGAGGTCCTAACTCAGGTGAGCCCGAGGTCTCCCATGGATATTTTCTCCATTTCAAAACAACACTTCCCACCAGTGGAGGGGTCTTCCAGGTTTGCCAGGCCCTGCGATGTGCTCAGAGGCATAAAAAATGGAACAACTTTGTGTTCAAATGCCTCTTTCAGCCTTAATTTGAATTGCTAAAATATTATCTGGAGCAGGAGCTCCCGGGCACCAATCGATAAGTCATTGCGATGCAGGGCAGCACTGGCAATTAGAGCAACTGAGGAGCTCCGACAAATAATATGAGGAGCTGGAAGGGACAGGCTGAGGCCAAACACTCTGGCACATGGTACGGTGCCCTAGTGTGGTCAAAGCAGTAATTCAGAGTAATATGCACTGGCATAATCTTCTGGTTTCTATTTTTACAGGAATGCACAGAACGCTGTCTGAAAACCTCTTTCACTTTGTTTCCTAATGTCTCTCTCTCTCTCTCTCTCTCTCTCTCTCACACACACACACACACACACACAACACATCATCTGCATGAGACTCATCCTCCCTCCCATCTAACCCATTCCGTAGCACATCTCCCATCCCTGCACTGTGCGCAATAACTCATTTGCCTTTTGTCACCATTCCTTTGACCGAGTGCACTGGCATTTATTATTTATTGTGCTTAGATTCCCTTTAAATTTGCCAGCACATTAGTCTTCAGCCATTTACTTCTTTTGCTCTTGACGCTGCACAATGTATGAATTTGTTGTCACATGCAATGTATTTCTGTTTGGTCCCAATATTCTTCTTAAAGTTAGTTTTCAACTGGAATGTTTTCATGTAAACACCTGCCATACTCTTGCCCAATGACAAAAGGGACACTTTCTACATTCACTTCACTTTCTCCTCTAAAGCACTATTTTATGGAAATGTGTGGACTCTTATTTTAAAGCTGTTGTACTGTAGATCTGGGCATGTCCTTTGTCTGGATGGACAATGTCAAATGTTAGCCATTTCATCCACATGACTCCATTGTTGCTGGAGATAAATCAACTCACAGAGCACCTGGACTTACTGTACATGCCTGAATAATGGGTTGCATAATATGATTCTAGATGTTCAGTAGATGTCTGAAAATAGAATAACGTTAGCGTTGGTTGGATGGTATATTTGAAATGCGGTTGAGATTTCTGTGGATATATTTTACATCCTGTTTATGCTATTTCCATCATCTGTATCAACAACAAGCATATTGAAAAAGACAAAATTGTGACTACAATGAATTGCATCTTCAAGAACCTTTTAAGCATCCACGAGGAAGCATTATGCCACTAGATTGAAGTACTCAATCTCTTTACAGGTAAAATAATTCAGTCAATCTGTCACTGTAAGGCTCTGTTTTGTGTTATTCAGCAATTAAATGGACCAGCAGTACCCATAAACCCTACCAGACTAGTGCCATGCCATCTTATTGCATCTGAGATGCTATCTCGGCAATGTGAAGTGTCTCCCTGGCTATTACTTTAGTCCTTTTATTCTTAGGAACCAATACAAATCCAAATACTTAAATAAATACTAAATAAAGTTGATGATAAGGAATTTTTCAAACCTGAAATATAAATGTGTTTCCCAAGAAGCAAGCATTCTCCTTTTTTTTCATTTACATGCTTCTTCATAACTCCATACATTTCAAGTCCCCACTGAGCGTTGAACTGACAGCTTGTTAAAAGGTTCCAAATGTTTTATTTCAATGTCTCACAGAGCTGTGAACATGTACATCATATTGTATTACAAACTACCCTCACACAGTTCAGAAAGTATAGCAGATAGATAGACTTCTACCTTGCAGACATGGGACCACCACCTTGGATATTGCTCTCTCAGAATATTGTGAAACATGCCATACAACCAGTACACTATGACCACAACAGAGCAAGCACAGACAATTTGTGTAGGGTGTAGGGTCATGCTTTTTACTCCACCAGTTGCTGTTTGCTACTAGTGGAGAAGGCTGCATTGAGTCATGAGGATACATGCACACACACACACACACACACACACACACACACACACACACACACACACACACACACACACAGGCAATAGGAAACATATCTAACACACACATACAGAGAGAACATTAAAAGGGGTCTGGTTCTATATGCACAGTACATACACAGCTCATATTGAATCTCTGCTTCCCCTCATTAAGAGTGAGCCATTTTCCCTTCCTTATTCATTTCCATATATCTTCTGCCACAATTTTCTCTTTTGTGATTCTTGTAAGGATTTTTTCTTCTTCCTGGAGAAGATTGTGATTATCTTGGCGCAACTATTCTTAACTCTTTACTCAGTGGCCCAGACCAGTGCTATTCCTGTTCTTATGGTAATTTCTCAATTATTCCAAAGGCCAAGTCATACTATTAGGATCCCAACAGCCATGCTAATATGCATGTAACTACATCTATTTTAAGGGCGTCAGCAGTACTCAGCATAGATGCTATCATGAATAAGGCTCTCAGACAAGCGTAACAGCTCGGAGCTAAAGAGAAAAGCAGATCTCTTTGTGAGCTTGGGCACATTAATTCATGGGCATTGAGCAGTCCGAGTCATTAAGTCATTGGTGACATATTCTCAGCGAGGCTATAGAGTGAATATATTCTAACAACACATTTCACATTTTAGAGAAAAAAATGCCACACATTAGCATATTCTTGAGCAGCAAAATTGTATTCTTGAAATTAAGTTAATGTAAGAATGTTCTACTGATGGCTCAATGTTCGTGTGGGTGTGGCATGGCAGTCTAATGCTTACATGTCACCATCTCATAAACATCACATGAATATGTGTGTCAAATAAATAATAATAACAAAAAGATTTTGGTGAATATTATCTCATGGCTGTGTCCTTAACTACACACATCATTACAGTTGCATACACACATAACATATATCAATGTAATCTCAACAAACTGTACTTAACAGCAGTCTGTATCAATAATAACGTTATGTGTCCACAGCCTACAAGTGTCATTTTATATGCATACAGTACAGTATTACTGTATTCTTCAGCTCAAAATAAGATAAACTGTTATGAGAACATCATGAAGAGTGATATGCACCATGTTCATAAAACAGGAAAAAATGACAATACCACATCATGACATACAGACAGTCGGCTATTGATGATTGATCATGTGTGGCCTGCATGGGTGAAGAGTCCGGTCGCCGGCTCACTCTGGCTGTGGCTGTCACTGGCCTTGTGATCCATGTTGGCGACCCAGGCATCAGTTTATATGAGACGAGCAGCCTCGGAAATAGGTGGCTCCGTGGAGCCCAGCTCCTCGCTGCATTCCCATGTCTTCAGGGGAGGGAAATTGCATTCCAAAATGAACTCTATTTTTCAGCTCCAAAGTTATTTTCTTATCCCATTGGAACGCCCGTGATGGTCAGCCAGGGCTGGCAAGGAATGCTGGTGAGAGATGTTAACAAATGATCAGTCTGGAGCTGTGGGGCGAGGGAGATATGGGTAATTTCAAGATGCTGTACAGTATATGTCTAATATCACACACACACACACACAGAGCCATCTCACACGCACTGATATAGAGATGGACTGCCTTCTTGGGCAGACTGGCACCAACTGTTTAATCAATAAAGGAAGCACATACCTCCTCAGCTGACAAAGGGATTCAGAGATTATCTTATTCGCACGAAAGCCTAAATGTTAATCAAGTAAATAAAGATCTAAAAGATCAATAGATCCTTCCTACTTTCAACATCTCGGCTTTTATTATGTCTTGTTAGGCAGCTCCCATTCTCTCATCTGTCTCCAGAGAATAACACCTAATCTTATCTTACTGATGCTGTGGCGTGCTGTTTATTAACTTTGCTTTCATAACCTTATTTGAATTTATGGTCCTTTGTGTTGTGACTTTCAGTGTTTTATATTAGACTAGGTTCTTTATTAGCTACAGTATGCACAGAACAAAAACATATCATTCTTAATGATCTTAATGTAACTTCTTAACTTATGTCTTAATTAATTTACTTACTTTACTTCTGATTTGATTGACAGCCTCAGTGACATGTGGTGGGAAGTTAATCTATACACCTCGGGAGACAAAAGACATGGCGTCAGTACGTAAATAACGTGGTGTAACCTCTTTAACCGTGACAATCAGTGTGCATCAATCACAATCTGAAGCCACCTGTTCTTTTGGTGCTCTAAGCGGATTTTTTAATCATATGCTCACATGACTAAGGGGTCCAGTGTGTTGTTTCGTCAGAGGAGTCGGAAAGAGGTGCTCTCTGCATAATTGACCAAATAGAAACAGCCTCTGGAATGGGCCGGTGCCAGATTCCACTCCAACTCTCTTATGAAATCAGCCGCTGTGGAGATTTATGGATGAAGTTGTTGTTTTAGAGTGGCCATTTGCCTTAGCGGTTCTTTGTGCAAGTGGTGGCGACAGCTCACGTGTTGCTGTTTGATATAAAACAGTCTACAATACCTTAATCTCAACGTCCGGAAAAATCTTTCATGAAATAACCCTTAAATATGCCGGGGAAGAAATTATAAAAAAACAGCCAATCAAGAAATTAATTTATGAACAAAGCACTAATGCATTTTGCACTGGCAGAAAACACCCTCACAAAATGGTTAGAACTATAGCACATATTGTTTCAGATTTGCACTGTGAATAAAACTCATTGTCTGACTGAGCCACAAACAACAAATTATTTGCATTCAAATAAAAGAATGGAAAACATTATACACAAATGTAGGTACACCAAATATTTAATAACACTCTTACTGTATCTCTGACTCCCTTTGCCTGGATTTCTCTAAGCAAATACAACATAATTGCAAAAATATATTTAATCTTCACGCTCCCGGGACTCCCCTGTAGGAAAAAAATGCTGCTCTGTTTTGAGTTATCTGTTACTTCAGCCATTTGAATAAACTGCCTGTGTTGCTTGAGCTGCGGTAATTGAGGCAAGTTTGCGAGCGGGGGTTCTTGTTTGTAGTTTATGCAGATCACAGTTCTTACATTTTTCCCCTTCTCCTCCTCCTTCCCCCCTCCCTACTTCAATTTGAAACGGGCGGCGCACTTCAGCCGTCTCTTCTTCCCTCGACTCCTCTCCTCTTTTTTTTTCCCGCCACCGGACGCGTCTGAGCCCGACAAGTTAATACCAGTGTAGACTAAGAGATGTGCTTGCGGTGTCCGGAGATGACGCATGGCCTGGATGCTTCTGAGCCATGTAATACACACACACACACACACACACACACACACACACACACACACACACACACACACACACAAACACACACACATCAGCGTGGACGGCAAAGCCCACGCTCAGATGACCTCTAACAAACAAACAACAACAAACCAACAAACACAAAAACAAACAAACCAACATATCAAACGCTGGGACCAAAGGGTTATTATACAGCCCTTTAAATTGCTTGCCTTTTGTGTCATCATCCTTGACAAAGGAGAGAACTTTGAGGTATGAAAAGGCTCTGTGCGCTGCGGTGATAGATCAGCAAAGCCACCTCACAAGAGAGAGGCTCGGGAGAGTGCGCGCAGCTGATACTTATCTTCTTCCCTCAGCCCACACACAAGAGGACATATGCTTTTAAGTGTTTACTTCGACACACACACACACTAAATAAATTTAAAAAAAAAACCTGAAAAGCCTACTTAACAAAGCAGATCTCTGTTTTTGTTTCTCTCCCTCTTAGCCAAGGCCTCCCACCAGAATGGTTCATCGACTCAGAAAATCGCCCTCCTCCAGTTGCTTTTAGACAAAATATCCAGAGGCTTCGAAAATTGGAGAAACAAAAGCAGAGCTTCAGGTGGAGCAAACATCTCTGTGTTCCTTCCTGCACTAGGAAAAAAAAAATCAGAGTGGGAGACGGGAAACAATCTCAGTGAAGCCAGAGCCGAAGTAGCACACAAGCTGGGGAGCAGCGTTCAATAGGCTGAAATGAGAATGTGTTCAGTACAACCACCATTCTCATGAATATAACATGAATGCTGTTTTCAGACACAATATCTTTGTCGTGTGCGGTCAACTCAAAGGTAATAGTTTTTGGAGATGTTTAGGCCTATTTATGCATCATCTTTTACTCTCTGTCACCCTGTCTGTCATTTCCCCTCTCTATCGTGTTATCTTCAGCAGGCTTTTGCTCCTGCATAGTCGAATTAAAGGATTTCAGCTATTTATCAACCTGTCTCTGCGAATAAGTCGGTTTCTAACCTAATATATCCCAGGTTATTACAGTTATAGTACACATTTAGAACAGTTGGAATTACAGCTCACAGAATTGTTTGAAAGCCATTGCAAAGATCACATTTCCATTTGTGAAACTTAATTTAGTACTAGTGGATCAAGCATAATCATTGAACAAGCCAATTCGCCAAACCATTGTTATTTTTGTACCTATGTATAGTGCCTGTGCTGACTGCTGGAGAGGCAGTTTCAAAGTTGCCAGTAGACGGATACATTGGGCAGGAATTCAGGAAGGGAGGCAGGCAGGTAGGCACACAGACTGAGAGATGTTGGCTTCGATGGAAATATGATGATGGCTACGCACTGAATATTTGACAAGAACCATCACATAAAAGCAGCTGGTACGGAATGCTAGAGGTTGGTATACAGGACATCAGAGATAAACACACTGGATGGATTTACAAGGCCACGGAGGGTCCATGGCTCAGAGCGAAAAAGGCCAACCGAATTACCATACGGCTCAAATATTTCATAGAGGTAAGGGTGGGAAAAGAAAAAGAAATAGATCAGTTGCAAGCAGAGAGGTTTACAATTCATCAATATCCAACAGGGCTGCAACTCACTGCAGTGTAACCTTTATTTTTAGAACATTGTTCTAGAATCCTCCTCCTCTCCACTCCTCTCCTCTACTGATGGCATATTTTTCTTCTGAGCAGTGGCAGCTTTTCCCCGGCCTACTGATGGACTTATCCCGAGCCGGTAGCGCTCTGTCCTCTCTGTCGCACCGCTGGCAGGACAGACACTCCGGGCATGTTTACTGTGCCGCGTTTATCACACGTTTTACTCGACGTCCCCGCTCCGGTCCCTTTGCTGTCTTTAAGCGGCCTCCCGGTAGAAAGTGATGCACTAAGCAAAGGCGAAAAAAGGCTGCCAGATGGCACGTCAACTGCAGCAGCCCAGTAAAACCCGTGCAGTAAAACACTGGAGGTGCGCGTGAAATTTCAGTCGTTTAGCTAACGTAATCTTTTTTGTTTTCTCTGTCACTGTAAAAGTACAGAGCTAAGACTCGAAGGCGAAAACAGACTTTCTGGGAATGGGATTGCTTCAAATGGACCTAAGGCAATTTAAACTAAGTATCATAGTTACCACATACCCTCTATTTACTTGTCAGCCATAAGAGGCATGCATCAAACCTCCTGTCTATTTCTCATGTAACAAGTAAGACACTTGCTCCTATAATCTCTAATGAAAATAAAAAAACAGTGTCAATCATGCTTCTAACTGTGTGTTAAACAGGTCACTTTAACGAACAAATTAGCAGGGACAGGTACTCTGCTCTTTAAAAAAGCTGACAAGGCCAATCATCCTGACAGAATCATTGAACCATGGAGTGGCGTAGTCATAGTGTGTGTGTGTGTGTGTGTGTGTGAGAGAGAGTGTGTGTGTGGGGGCATGGGGGGGTGTCAGCCCAGGGGTAGCCTTCAGCATCTACATTACATTACTAGATACAGTAAAGCACCGCCACTCAGCCGATAACATCCTCCTCTCATCCCTCACCAATGAAGGTCCTAATCTTGACAGACGAATGACCTAGCAGCAGGGTGTGAATCAGTGATGAGCGACGAGAGTGTGTATGTGTGTGTGTGAGAGAGAAAGACAGAGAAAGAGAGAGAGAGAGAGAGAGTGGGGAAAGAAAGAGATTATGAAACAAAGACAGAGAACATGGTGTCTTTGAAATTGTGCAGTGCAGGTCTAATACGGACCGGTGTTTCAATTGTGCGAGATGAGAGAATAGGAGTTAAGAAGGAGATCAGAGACAGAAAAAGGTAATTTAACATGAAGAGAGACAGAGACACGGCAAAGTGAAGGAGAGAAGAAAAGCCGTCCCCGGAGGGCCTGTGAGAGGTATGTTAATTAATACATAAATCATAAATCGCCATCGCCCCCGGTTGTAGGACCTCAGAGTGACTACAGAGTAGAGTTGTGTTGGGATGTGTGAGAGTGGGATTGTGTGTGTGTGTGTGTGTCTGCAAGGCTTTCGATTGGGCAATTTAGGGAGGCGAGGGGGTGTTACTTGTGAAGAGGAGGAAGAAAGGGAAGCCCTCCTCCCTACATGGACACATGCTCACATGCACACACGCACACACACACACACACACACATACACTGACTATCTTTTCAGATACACACACACACACATCCACACACACACACACACACACAGAGAGCACTTGCCCGTTCCTCACACCCTCTCGCAGGAAAAAAAAGCCCAGAGCAGTAGTCACACGTGTCTGTTTCCAGGAGATAAAGGCCTGCTCACCGACTCCCCAGAGCCCAAAGAGAACTGGCCCGGCAGACACTGGCAGTCGACTCGTGTAACCAGGCCTGTCACTGACACTAAGACACAGAGAGGGGAAGACAGAGGGAGGGAGAAGGAAGAGGGGAAGAGGAAGAAAGGGAGAGTGAAAGAAGATAAGGGAGTAGACAGATGGAAGGGGCAGAGAGGAGAACATGAGGAAGGAGGAGTGACTACAGGAGGACAGGAGGAGAGGAAGAGCGAGGGAGGTGAAGGAGGGAGAATAATGCGCTGGGCGGAGAGAACTTCACGGGCTCGACAGAGAGATGGACAGAATCGAAGCCAGTGAGGCTATTTGCCTGGCCAAGCCGAACCAAACTTCCCCTTTCACCCCTGCGCAGCATCAAGACAAGGCCAGTGTAGCCCCTACACATTAAAGTCACGTCTCACCTTTTTGCCTCGTCTGGTCTGTTCTGTGATATAGTCCACAACATATGTTGTCACAGTGAAACTAAATCTCTTTTGTATAAATGCAAAGCAATGTGATTCCGCACCACTTATGCCAGGCTGAGCTTCACATCTTGCAACATTACTGTACTGTAAATTATAGATTGCAGACTACTGTAGTCTATTTCTGATCACTTTAAGCCCTTCTGTCCTTCTCCAAAAAGATAAGCAACAAAAAACATGCCTTAAGATGAATGTGTTTATAATAAATTTACAAGCCAGTCATGTAATTACATAGCAGAACAGATCAAACGTTATGGACACATCGCAGAAAAAGTTAAAAATACCAGTTATCTTGCTCCCTGTGCTGAAACAACTAGGTAAATATGACACACTGGCGGAACCATTATCGTGCTGTATTCCTATGAGGAGCTGTGGCTGGGCTGACTGACCATGACCTTGACAGGACGTGATAAAACACAGTGTTGGAAAACAAGGGGAGTGTTACCTTTTCAACTTTTGTTGCTCCTCACTTCCTAGACGTTTGAGCGGCATTTCAGCAAGACCATGCACCATCCCCTGACTGGCTATCGATTCCACAGTTTAACAGTTGAACGCTACACCTGGCTACACAAGATGCCTTCCACAGAGAGTGCTAATAGCCACTCTGCCAGCAGCAGCTGGGCACTCAAGAGGAAAGAAGTAATCAGGGTCAAAGCTGACACACTGCCCCCTCTTTGGCAGCACTTTGGCAGAACTTCACCCACAACTATGGCTTGTTTGTATAACGTGTTTAATAACTTGTTTAAATGTTTGACATAAATGGGTAATTATTTAGAAATATATAACATGTGAAACATAAATGCAAAAAAAACTTTTTTCTCCTTTTTTAAAAAAAAAAAAAATCACTCGATGAAAGGCGTTCGTACATTTACCACCCTCTGCTGCATCTAGTGTGGGAGATCTTGATCTCAATCTTGATCTGTCTCTCATACATAAGGTAGACATCTCATTAAACAAATACAGTACAATCACACACACAGACACACATACAGTACAGTAGTAACCCAAGGGGACCTAGCTCAATAGCATGGAGCACTTGATCTTTCGGCTGTGGCAGATCTACCCTTATATTCCCAAATGCATGGTGTCCTATGCACCTTCCCTATGGGGATATCAATGACGAGCTCAAGTATTTTCTCAATCAATACTAGAGTCTCTCCAGACCACTGGCTCGCTTTCATATAAACTCACAATAACAGAGTCAACAACAGTCACTTTGACTCCCAGGAAACCTGTTTCTGAGGCCAAAAGACTTGAGTGACACAATAAAACCTGGTTAAAGTAAAAACTGATACTTACACCTGTTTTGATTTAATAAAGATGGTGAGATGGTAGGGCAAGTATTAAGTCCCCTTGAATTTTGTTATTGTTCGCTTTCCACAGAAATCCATTTAGATTCAGTTGCTTTGCTTATTTCCCTTTGCGATAGAAATAAAAATGCTTTCGCATCATGAATACAGACAAGCACAACTACAGACTATTCATTGTACAATTTGATGCATAATTGAATGGAACTTCCAAAAAGCCCCTGATTTGAGAGTGTATTAATTTAATTTGTCTGATGTTTATATTGTAATGCAATTGTGTTTTCAAATTAAAAAGGATTTAAGGCGATTTCAGAACTGATCTGATCTGTAATATAATCCACAACATACAATATATTATCCAAGTGAAACTAAATCTCTTTTGCATGAATGCAAAGCAATGTGATTAGTTATCACATGGTCCACACCCGAATTCAAAACTAGATCCATACCATACAGCCAGTTTGTTGAGCTGTCAGTCCACATTTCCAAAAGCACACCTAAGTGAGCTTAAGCTGGAATGGTCTTGTTGAATTGTAAATCCATAATTTGTGCCTTTTGTGTAAGGTCTCGCCATTCCCAATTGGAACTGACTTTACAATGAGCGAAATAGTCCAAGTCAACTTTGACAAACTTGAACTTTTAATTATAATCTGGGAAAGTTGGTAAACAGAGCATGTCCCATGATTTGGAGTTGTTGATTATGAAGTTTGTTCATTAGGCGCAATATTGCATTCTGAGGCTTCTGATCCGCTACTTACAGTATACTGAATGCTTCTAGGCAACTCACTCGTTATTATAGCCTAGTGCAAAAGAAAGAAACAACTGCTCACCAGTAAGTTGCCTAATATTTATATAAACTAACCTTCAAAGAGGAGAAGCTTCAATTATTAAAAAAGAAAATTACATGAATAAGGGTACTCCTGACCTGGTCACCATCCAAAAGACCAACGGGTAAAGTCATTTGACTTTGAAATCCCAACTATAGAGTATTTTATAGAAAACAGCACACTAAACCTACAGTTTGAAACCTTTGTTCATTATCTGTTAACTAGCACAATGGCCCAGTATGCCATGTTTTGAGCAAACAAAACAGATAATTCATTAATATTTGACCATTCTTTGATAAATCATCTACTAAAAGGCAAGGAACATCAGCAAAGTATGCAGGACATATATTCTGCTCTTTGTTGTGTCTTTGCTTATTTTAGAGGTTTAAATCAGAATTCCTCGAGCAGTGTCCATGAGCGGGCATCTTTGTTGGAGAGTAGAAAGAATAATCACTACATATACCGAGGATCAAAGTAATATCCCAGTGATATAAGAGCTACATCCCTCCCAGCTAATTATTGATTGGTTGAAACCTGAAATACCAATCTTTCATGTGGGGGATGTTATTTCTCCTGCAGCTCCAGAAGTTGAGGCAAATTTGACATTAAACAGTGAGGCCAAAAATAATACACACAGTACAGAATTATGTGCTTTCACCATTATGTAAAGCAATACTGTTTTAACCCCAGAGCAGGGTTTTCAAGGACTTTCTCAAACATCTGACAAAATAGAAAAGGAATGAAACTGAAAACAAAATAAAACTACAGTATGAAACAAAGGTTGGAATGTATCTTAGCAATATCTCTAAACTAGTCTGCACCACTGTTCAATCAGTGTCGCTTGAGCAAATAATTATGCACATACACACTGACCTGAACAAAATTGCCTAGGTTTACAGAGTTCTCAAGTTTTCCACTTGTTAGGTAGGCCTATCGTGTTTGACCTGAGCTTTTGTGTATGGTTCGTGTCTCTCCAATCTTTATTGTAAAAGGTTGCCTAATTCAGTTTTTATCCTGGGATTTCAGCTAGAAGGCTATTAATGCTGAGAACTATAATGAAATTTGATAGCAAGAATTCATTTCAGGGCTGCCTAGAACTACAGTGTAAAAACACCAACTATCTTCAATTTCAACAAAGTAGTAAATAACTGCACCTGATATTTCATGCATTAAATTCAAAGGAAATGACTCTTCCTTGTGGAAAGAAAATGAAATAAAAAAATCCCCAGAACTAATCAGTTCTAATCACCCTGATTGCACTCAGCAGAAAATTAATCTAATTCTCTTTTGCAAGCAGCTGCCAGTTATTTAAGAGCTGATTTCTTTCTCTTCTTTAGGCCATGATTAATTAAAGTGGGAAGGGGAGGGGGTATATTTAAAGATTTGCAGTCAATAATTCAGGTCAACTCATTATGGCACAATTTTAGTTGATTGTGGCACTATATTAAGCTTATCAAACATTTGCTTTACCATGAATGAAGTCCAGAGATAATAAGACACACAAATAGATGCTTCACACACACACACACACACACACACACACACACACACACACACACACACACAGTCACAGTCACACACACAGTCTCACACACACACACACACACACACAGTCACAGTCACACACACAGTCTCACACACACACACACACACACACACAGTCTCACACACACACACACACACACACACACAGTCTCACACACACACACACACACAGGTATTTGCCACTGTTTTGAAGGTCAGAGAGAACAGCTGCCTTGGGCTCCATCTCTCCTTGGGCTTCATGGAATAAGTGTGGGATGTGTCATTGTGTTTACGATGGCTCACCACTAGTCAGTGTTTTAAGGCCCCCTTTTCAAGACATGCCAGCTTTCCTCCGCACACCAGCCAATTAGCTAACAGCACCATCTTCATTGTCATTAAAAAAAAAAAAGAAAGACCTAATCGACTCACTGCTCCATGGTAAAAATAAGCAAACAGCAATGCACACAAATCACACCCTCCGAACACACACACATACACACACACACCACACACACACAGTGCCACCACAACTCCCCTTTTCACATTACTTCAAGTTCGTGGTCAGAGCGTGAGACTGCTTTAGCTCACTAATCACGGGAGAGCAGCACTGACCTAATTGGCAAGAGCCACCATCTTGCACTGGAAGCCAGGAGGAGCACAATGATGCCATTGTGTTGCACCCATGCTCTGGGCTTGTTGTCATTCTGCTAGAGAAGCAATTCTCACATCTAGCAAAACAAAACAAGGGGAGGAGGGAGGAGCAGCATTCCCATCTAAGTGTCCCAGAGTGTACAGAGACAGTAGTCTTATGGATGAAATAACAGACTTTCAGAGTGAATGTGAGGTATTGTTTGAAAAGTGTCACACTTGGCAGATTGAGCACAATATGATAGGACAGTCCCGTCGACATGGCGTTTAACAGCCTTTTGCAGACAGAAAAAGCATTATCCATGCGCATTTTATTTATTTATTTATTTGCAACAGTAAAAAGTTGAATCAGCAGCTCTGATGCAAAGGTGTGAGTAAAATGTGGGATTACACAAGGTTACCATACAGTATGTGTAGTGACATTCTGCACACATGCCTAATCACTCTATATTTTACCCACTGATCGCTGTTGCATTTAGCCTAGTAATACATAATGCCATTGCATAAAGAGAGTATTGACCGGGTGTGTGTGACAAAGTTTGGTACACAAATGTGTAGCTGCTTACAGAGAATGTCACAGCATACACAGCATATTTTTCCTACTGTGGTTATACATCATTGCATGCTCCCATAAAATATATATTTTGAGGCAATTTCTTTTTCCTGAAATCTATTTCCTGTTGAACTCTGGGTTCAACCCTCTGGGTTGTGGGAAAGTGTGCTGTTACTGAAGTGCGATTCACTACTGAAGGCTTTGATAGCCATTTACAAAACCACAGGATGTTTATTTAATGATTCACCATGAACGACTAGTTATTGGGACTCATTGCACGAAATGTAAAGTAAGTGTGTGTGTGTGTGTGTGTGTGTGTGTGTGTGTGTGTGTGTGTGTGTGTGACCTTTCCTAAGTACAGCTGAAAACACTGCCATTTTTTCTATCAGCACTCTAATTTTGTCCTACAACACATAATTGACAGCCGCATGGCCTACTGATATAACAAAAAAATCACAATTCACACATTTAATAGACTAACTAGGCTGTGTTGTAAAGGCAGTTGCTATACGGATTTCCGATGGAGTCCCAGTTTGTGTCAGTGGAAGCTCATATGAAATTCAAAGCACAGTGGACCAGTAACACATTTTTTAGTTAACTAGAAACCTTAATGGGATTGACTAATGAATGTGAAACATGTCTAATCCAGAGAACTGGCCTGCCTTTACCAAAAAACAAAAAGAATAATTTAATGCATAATTTATACTCTGCACTGATAGCAAAGGGTTATCAATATGCACAATTCATTTAAATAAATGTTCCATGAATTCCAACTCACTTTGTTTAGTGGTCAGTAAATGCAATTCTGCATTCATTTCCATAATTTAGTTCTGCGTGCTATTGTGCCAAGTTTTCATTTGGCTTTTGATGACCAACTCAGGGCTTTTTTTTATCTTGTCTGAATCTTAACTGCTAAATGAAGCATTGAAGTCAGCCGTGTCAGTGCCACAGAGAAAGGTATCACCACATTTGCATATCCCATTGACCTCACACAGTGCCCCAACACAAACCTAATCCTGATCTTTTTTCAAGGTTTCACTATCAGCAGATTAAGGGCCTGTCCACACGGAGACGCTTTTTAGGTTAAACGCAGAGGTTTTCTTCGTCTTGGCCGAGCGTCCAAACGAATCCTGTAAACTCACTGCCCGAAACCGCACTTTCTGAAACCTGGTCCCAGAGTGGAGAAATCTGAAACCGTAGCCCGTTTGAGTTCGTTTAGACAGCCAAACCGCACATACTGCTTGCGTATCGATGATGTCATCGCCACACCTCAGCTGCCCTGGACTTGCACTTATAGTATTGCCTAACAATACTAGTTTTCATACATGACATTACCTACGATTACACTCCGTTAAGATAAATATCACAACTGATGCTGCGCGAGCACCGATAGCTTATGACTTGGTGGACTGAACACTGTTTTTCCCGTGTTTTTTATGCATTCTAGCTACTGTCAGTGACGCGAGAGAACTTAAGTTATTAGGAAAGTGCGGTGTAAGTTTAGGCTACATTAATTTGTGCGTAGTGCCAGTGTCATTCATTTATTTTACATGTCTTACAACATATATACATGCATTCACACAGACTATCCTACAACCAAAGAAAGTAAAAGTGATTAGTAGGCCTACCTGCGTTAGCCAAATAAAGGACGGGACTGCACCCTTCACAAACCGTAAAACAAAGTTTATTAGTTTTACAGTTGACTACAGTTGACAGTTCACCATCAGTCCACACAAACAATTCTGGTTTCCTTGCACTAGCCATTTCCAGCGTAGCCTATTCTGTCTGTTTTAAAGCGCAAGTTTTGCAAGTTTTGGTGAATTTCTGTAAAGACACAGTGCCACCTATAGGCCTGGGGTATGAAGTAACGTGTTGGGTCGTGTTGAGATGGATCCGTTTGGACGCAAATATTCTTGATACGGTTCCAGGGAAAACGGAGGAAAAAAAGATCGATTTTGGTACGTGTGGACTAGGCCTAAGAGGCCGTTTACACGACACCGCCGGGTGGATTTTCTCTTACCGCTTTCACACCTTTAATGACTCCGGCAAGAAAAAACCTTGTGTGTACACACAGAGGTGTAACCGGCTAAATGTGCTGTAGTGCATATGCCAGACCAGTCGATGGCGCCGCTGTGCAGAAGATTCATGATAATTTTGCGTGAATCGCGTAGAAGAAAACATTGTTGAAACAGTTTGTTAAGCCAGAGAATGTCTAATAAGTGCTCTGGTTAAGCAGTCGCATGAAATAAGGAGACTACAGACAATTCGGTTTTCAATTCAACTGTTAAACTAATAAAGTTCATTTTCAAGGTATGTGACTGCTATGTGAAATTTCAAATGCTTAGCCTCACGATTGCATTAGGTCTGAGCACCACTGGAGAAAACACTAACATGCAGTAAGCTAATGTTTAACTAAGTTAAACTAACGTGTGCTTCTAACTTAGCCACTAAAGGCTGATAGGCTACATTGTGCACATAAATCATGACAGGGGAAAGAAAAACATTTTAATATGATAAATAAAAGTTTTGGTTTGTTTTGACAAGCAACATGTCAGGTCGAGTGCCGTGGCTGAGTTGAGAGGTGGGGCTATGTCGTCATAAAGTTGCCGGCTTCGCACCTACAGGCGTCTACATGGCAAAAGTTAGCCGGCGGTTTCAAAAGTTCCCACTTCGGAAGCCGGTTTCAAAAGCTATCGGTTTTAGTCTCCTAAACTGCCGGCGTCGTGTACATGCAAGGCGTAACCGTTAACAAAACCTCACTGGTTTCACAAAAACCGGCGTCGTGTGCACGGCCCCTAAGGTTATGTTAGCCTTTATCATGTCCCATTGGAGAAATGTGTCTTGGACACTCAAGAAGACATTCACACAGTATCATACCAAGGGCCGTACTCTGGGGAAGAGATACAATGACCGACCGAGTAAATACCGACTTTGATTGTCCACAGAGAGCGCACACTTTCCCTTCATCAGATAAAAAGCTCTCATCGTTGCCCTCTAACCACAATCTGTGGTACCCACAACTATCATTCTATGACAAGAGTCAACAGCACAGGAAAATAAATAGATGGTAACCAGCGGAGACATTCAACGTTCAACATTCAACATGCAAAGGAGACATTCAACAGCGCTGTCTCAAGGTTTTGGAATAAAACAATAAAACTTGTTCCACTTCCAACTGAATCTGAATATTTTGTATTTTCATTTGAATTGCTGAATTTGAAATTGAACGTAATATGGAAATTGAACTCCTTTGCTCTGATACGTGAATTATCACTGAAAAGTCCACTCTTTGCACTTTTGCACACATTTAGTTCTCACAGTTCAGTTTCAGACCGTGAAATTGAATTTCAGTCCACCGAGACAACATCTGGTAACTGAGGAAGAGCCATCAATAGCAGATCATTTTGGAGGTATCCAAAACGGTGTTTCTAACCTCCTGATTTACTGCTACTATACAGAGGACACTGTTGCCAAGAAATTGTAGTGACTGGAATATTGGAGTAGTTAAATGTGAAATTCTGTTCAACTCTGATGAGTTGGCAAATTTGCTGGTATTGTGAGCGGCTGGCAAAACTTTAGTTAAAGTAGCTATGCTAGCAAGCGGATATAGAGTTAGCATATAATCCCAACAAAGTTTAATAGATGTACCAAACATGATGTCTTCACAACACAGTGTCCTCGGAGGCCATAAAAGAGTAAATTTCCTTTATCTCTGTCCTAGTTATTAAGTCCTAGGGCACTGTTGGAAAAAGTGCCTGCTAAATAACATAATCATAAGCATGGGCATGGGCATGGGTTTAATATGGCTATTAGGGCTATGTATAAACTAACCATAGGCACTATTGTTACAGGAAATTCTACAGTTGGTACTTATAGCAGCAAGTCCCTTACTCTATTTCAAATGCTGGAAATTTTACTGGCTGGTTGTGCCTTTTCTTTATTGTGCCATGAGATGAAAATGTGACTGACTAAAAGATGGCATGGGGCAGCCGTAGTTCAGGAGATAGAAGAGTCTTTCAGCAACCAGTCAAAGTGTCCTTGAGCTATAGCTAACTGTAGGGACTGGATATATCTTTCCCAGTATTTATTGGCTGGTAAACCCGGATCAGGAGTGAGATTGGGGTGAGTGTAACGGGTGCCAACTAGCATAGCTGTGCTTGTGGATCATTAGTAAATCTCACTCCTCCACATCTTAAGAGTAGTGCTGGCATGAAAGCTAGCAGCCTGGGCCCAGTTTCCCTAAGCATCTTAAGCCTAAGAGCGTCGTAAAGTCCCTCTTACGAACGTATTAAGATTTGCCGACTGTTTCCCGAAACCATCGTAGCTTAAGAACGTCGTGAAAACACTCGTAGATCTACGAGTGCTCCAGAGTTCTTGTTACCGGCTAAGAGCGTCTTAAAGAGGCCCTATGCAACAATTTTAGCAAAATGACCTTAATTATGCAGGTTGAGAGTCGTTCTGATGGTTCTACAACACTTTTTGGGTCGTTTGGTGGGTGCTTCGTCTCCCCCTAGAGCTTCTCCGCGGAAAAACCAAAAATGCAACTTTCTGGTCGCGGTCCGAACACATCCGGATGTAACTCGGTGGAAATACTCGAAAATGTAGTCAGATTGTAGTTTCTAAGAAGACTCCAAAACGGACTCAGACTTGGTTTTGTTGCTGTTTAAATTGTAAGTAGCCTACCCTTGGGTGAACTTAGTTTTTGTAATGTGATTTGATAGTCTCTTGAACAATGTGTTTGCTCGACCGTTTTATTGTGAGCCCTATGTGTTTAGCTTGGTTTATTGATGGCTAGCTCGTTAGCTAGTGGGGGTTTAGCGTAGCAGTCACTTGCTACCGAAGCTGCAGGGGGAGCTATGTTGTGAAAAATGCGAGCCCAAATCAGGCGAAAACCCAAAAACAGCGAAGGAATAACCAGACCTGCATAGGGCTTCTTTAACAGTGCTTCTCACTGAGGTCACCAACAGGACATACAGAGGAATTACAACTTAGAATACATAATCCAACTTATGTTCCCATTCTTTATTGTGTTTACCTGATGAATCAGATTTTAGTGTGCAAAATAGTATAGCCCACATTTAATGGTCATAATAATGTGATGAAAAGCGGACAAAAATGCAATCCAGTTATGAAACGAGACGTTGCCAGAATAGTTTGCCGTTATCTTTGCTAAGTGAGGGATATATTTTATTAGGCCTAGGCTATGAGGTAAAAGCAGAGAAAGGAACATGTGGTTTAGTCTGTAGGCCTAGTACTGCATCAAAATCTAAGCCTACACATTTCCTCACTTTCTTACTCGACTTCTTTCTTATCTTCAAACATGTTCTTAAGTGACACAGCGAAAAATTATTGCATGGTGCAACAATCTAATCTTAAATAATTACAATTATTTATGTCTGTGTGTGGTATATAACCTACTTGGGATGCTTACATGCAGATGTCAAAGTGTTTCTATTTTCGTATTGATGTGAAATAATGTGTAGATCCGAAGTTTAAACAGTAGGCCTATAGCTGTGACGTGCAGTCACCTGACATCACCATCAAATCAGAGGATATTTCAGAACTATTAACGTGGACAGCTCCCCTTAAGAGCATCTTAAGAGCAGTGCACGCAGCGTTCACCTTCTACGAGCATGTTCGGAAACAGTCGGAAAAACCAAACGATCGATCGTAAGATGAATCGTAGAAAACCCTCTTAAGAGCGTGTCTCCGTCGTTATCGGGAAACTGGGCCCTGGGCTTTTAGCTCGATTGTCAGCGGGCTCGACTTCCAATCCGAGGTGCTGCTCAGATTCAGTTTGAAGTGGAACATGTTTTACTCAATACAAGGTAAACAAGGACAATGGGAGAACTGGTGTGGTGTTGGAAAACAAGGAATTTAACACCTCAACTGAACTCTCAACTCATTAATAAAAAGTGGAATAAGATGGGCAATAGACATGAGATCGATCATTTCTTTATTTTTATGTAAAATAATTTAGCATGTAGCTTGTACTGTACAGAAGGGAGACAGAAAATAAAGTGAAGTGAGAGAGCAAAATAAAGTATTATAGAATATGCTAAACTGTTTGTTTGCAAAGCTGTGGGAATTGTCCTGTGCCTTAGAAGAATATACTATATACTGTACTTGACATATACATATCTCAAAAGCAGCACATACTGTATGATGCAGTTCAAGTATTGTGTTGACATAAATTGTAGAGTGGAATGTTAGAGAACAAACCAGAAAACAGAGAACAAAAGAAAGTGAGAGAACATAAAATATAAATGTCACAATGAAAATGGACTGTCATTATATTCAGTGAGGCACCTGAATGTGGGTGCATGCTAAAACAGTGAACCACAGGTATCAGTCTGTGTTGGCCAGGGGGAAGAAATCATGCTCTGTCACTGTGACATTTCTTTGGCCAGCTCTACATGAACAATTTCAATTTGCTGGCAAATGCATGGTAATAACACTTATGTTCAAAACAAAACAGGAATATTTTGGTCGTTTGTTGGCACACTTGACACAGATCAACACAACACCTATTCTAACCTTAGTCTTTGTTCTTCGGAAAGGGAAGTGCTGTTGTCTGGTCATCAGCCTTTCATTTATCCTTCTTGGCCATTTCAGACTAGGTGGTAAAGAACTGCACACATGAATGATGATCCATCAGGGTTCACAGCTGGAAAAAAAAACCCAGAATTGATGTCCCCTACAGAGCCTAAGAGATGTAATTTCAAGAGATTTTTGTGTATCCACAGAATGTGCAGTCATTTTACAAAATGTTGTGCTCATTATTTTTTTTCCTGTCACCTTTTCAACATTTTTGGTCAACGATTCCTGGGACATTCCACCAAAACACAAGCACATGAAGCACATTCAACTTGGTGGGCATGTAGCCCCACTAGACCTTTACAGAAAATAACCCGCCATCCCACATGCTGGGCCCCCAAAAGCTGGCCAAAAGCAGTTTTTGCTGAATAACTGTTAGAACCGTTGCACCAAAGAGAAGGGGATAGTGACCAAATGCTTATTTGCCCCATTATTAGTCTAATGGGGTTACATACCCACCAAGTTTCATGGTGTTTCAGGATCCATTGACCAGGTTTCCATTGACCAAAAATTCAGGAAATTGATGTTTTCAGTTAAAAAAAAAAGGTTTTTCCTCCTATCTGACTTTGACTCCTATATGACCTCATCATAACCGGTCGTAATGAGTGCACCATTTAGTAAAACGTGTGCACGATTTAGTAAAGTATGTGCTCGATTTAGTAAAGTATGTGCTCGATTTACTAAATTGAGAGCATAATCTAGTAAATTGAAAGCACAATCTAGTAAAATAAGAGCACAATTTAGTGAAATGAGTTTTCTTGATATACACAAAAAATATCTTGCAATGACACTTCCGGGGTTCCTTAGTCCCCAGATACAAAGTTGAAGAATTCATGGATAAGCTCTTTCTATATAGTCTGTCTAAATGCCCTATTGAATTAAAGGGACTCACTCATCAGAAAACATACCTTTTTTGCTGAACAAAAATATGATAATTAAAGCTAAGCAAGACATTCAGAGGTTTGACATTTCTGAATAACACACCATAAAATTATATTCTAAACCAAATTCTTGCCATAATGAACCAAACTCCATTGAACAAGCATGTGAATCTATTTCATGCTGGACTTTGCTGAATGATTGGAATGATTGAATGTTCTCAAATCAGTGCAGATTTGTTGTTTCAATATGTCCTTCATGCTCCAAAAATATCTCACTTTGTATTATCACAAAATGGTGATAATACAAAGTGAGAGGCCAAAACTATCATCGGACCCTGCTGTTTCGCAATTGCAAGTTGTGTGTGGAAAATCTGAAAATTTGACAGATAGATAAATCTGCACTACTGCACCTAAATGCAGTATTTTCATAGCTCCACTTATTCTTTTAGCAACAATGCTTATTTTACACATACATATTTCAGCGGGCAGTACAAGTCAGTAGGATTTCCATCCTCTCATGCTTCATACAACAATAAGACATATCTCCTCAGAGAAAATCAGCACACCCTCTGTCTTTATTAGAGGATATTTTTATTCTTTCAAAAGCCTAAACAGATTAACAAAGACATGAATCCACTGCAGTGGTACTAGAATCAAGGATTCATAATCAATGAACTACATCACAATCAACGGGCCCTTAGTGGCCACTTTTTCGTTGTTACAGAAGAGGAACAAGACATTGTCTGTGGAAAACAGAGTGTTGCATTAGTATCAAGCTGTCCTATATTGGCGATGCACTTTTGTTTCTCCTTCATGCTAAATCTGACTACAGCTCGACTGCACCTCTGATGCCAAGCTCTCGTTACAGTGTCTGTGTGCTCTTTTATATTGGTGCTTGCAGTGAATGGTTGTCATTTGGGAAACCCGCACATATTAAAAATAGCAACGCCTCGTGGGGTCTATCCTGAAAACAAGGCTGATGAAACAGTAGCAGAGTATTGCATGAAATTGGACCACACACTATATTCAGTATGGTTAATTCAGCTAATATGGCCTCTTAGCATCATATTTATTTACATATTTACAATATATTTACGCTTCTAATGTCACAATACACAGTTATTTGAAATATTTGATATTTATTTTCAGGTAATATAAAAAAAAAATGCATTATTAATTAATTTAATTAGTCAGTATGATGATGTTTAATTTTCCACCAAATTAACAAACTTTTGTAGTTACTAAAGTAGTATTCCTTAGGCAGTTGGCTAGACTAACACTGAGAAAGGACAGAGAATACAATATTCTTAGACCACCAAAGTATGCCAAAAAGAGTAGATACGGCCACCGGGCCACAGCTAAAGGTTAATGAATAGAGAACGACATAAAAAAGGTGTTATGAGATCTTTAACATTTTCAACCTGGATATGAGAGGAGTGTTGAGCCTACTCTCCTGCACACAACTATGGACACCGCACAAAAAGTCAGTGGACAGTTTTATATATCTAACCTTTGCGACACCTAGTTCAGGTCAGTTAATTATATCCATGGTGAAGTCTTGAGAGACCTGTCATTCTCCCAATCAGACACAGGTCGTTTGATGCTATAAACTCTCACTGCAGACATTAGGCCTAGACTTTTAGAAAGAGCTGTGTTTTATAGTATGAATGTAAACATGCTGCCCTCTACTTTAATCGCTGAGATGACACAGAAACCCTAATGCAGCATCTATGACACAAGGGAGTTAAAGGTGTGTTAGTGTTGGCAACACTTGGATGTGGCTGTGATGTGATGTATTATTATTACACTTATGTCAAACATAGATGTAGTTCAAAGTGAATCTTCATATAGGCAGTGCAAAGTGAAAGATGTGCATATAGGCATTACTGTTCACAGCATTTAAAGTCCTTACATACAATTATTTATACATTTATAAAAAAGTAAGACAAATGTTTGTAATATATATTATAGCTTGGCTGAATGGAATTCCCACTTCAGTGGAAAGAGCTGCAGTCCCAGTGTAATGCCATCATAAGCATTCTCATGTGCTTTTTGCACTTCATGTTTTCATTTCATGCTCAGATTAAAATATGCTGTGTTAAGTTTTACATTGGCCATTGCTGCCCAATCAAGAAAGCAGAGGGTTTCCTTTAGCAGTCCAGCAAGGCTTTATGAAGTGACTATACATTCTAAATTATTAAAGTGTGTTTTTTGTTTTTTTATTTACTTGTTAGGCTACTTAGACTCAGTTTGGATTTTATTGATCTTGCCACTTTAAGATATGAATGGGTGGAGGATAAATATGTTCATCATGCCTTTAATTCAAGGAATAGATTTGTATCCTGCTGGGAGTGTATACTTAGACTAGCCTCCTTTGCAGGGTTCCAATGGAAAGCTTCCTCATGAAGGAGTTCCTCCTTTGATACTCTCCACCAGATCCACACTGATTCTGCTTCCCATCGGTACCAGATCCAACTGATGAGCTGATGTCTGCAGTGGGGTGTGATGGCTAATGTAACCGAAGCAGATAATGCGTCCGGAGGACCTGTATCGTACTCCATCAGCAATAACCATGAGGAGAAAAGAGAAAGAGAGAGAGAGAGAGTGTGTGTGTGTGTGTGTGTGTCGGGGGGTCCATCGAATGCATTCTTCTAGCAAGGGAATGGGCGCGTGGCTGGTGTTATTGAGCCAGCCAATCCATAACTGAATGTCCAGGGGGAAGCCTCATACTGTTGACTCGCCTGGCTGTTTAATTATGTGCAGGCCCTCCCAAATAAACAATTGCAGGGGGGGGGGGGGGGGGGGGGGGGGATGGGAGTGCTGTGCTCGATGAACACAGAGTCCTAAAGCTGCCCGTTACTGATAAATCAAAAGGAATCAATGGCAGCTGGAGGATGGCAGCCTCTGTTGTGCTAATGAAGGCCTGGTTGTTGAATAAGATAATAAATCCCAGTCACATTATTCCTGCTTTTGATACAGTGACTGACACAATAGGGGGGCCCATGCACAAGGGCCACAAATCAAACTCAGAGTGTTGGTAATAATACATGAGGAAGTCTTTTGATAGGTTTAGTTTTGGAGGGCCTGTCAGCTTTGGGAAAATGTTGAGAGTAGAATGTATGTTTCTTCTTCTACTTCACAGCTTGTTTCCCTTTCGCCCCTTTTGCAGATCATGTTGGTATTTATGACTATTTATGACTATGGTGATGCAACGGGCTCTTTAAATTTACATCAGCGCTAACCAACTGCAGTATTCATGTGCCCGTGAATAGATAAGTGTGTGTGTGTGTGTGTGTGTGTGGGGGCTTGGGTGTTGCAGGAACTGATGGAGGTTAGTGGGTGAGGGTGGGAGGGGGGGTGGGGTGTGAGGGTAGGGGATGGAGGCAGCTGGACTCATGCCTTTGATGTGGTGTCTTCAGCTTTGCATGACCAATGCTCCTCTGCTTCATCAGCTGGACCTGCTATCATGGACCTTGCAGTCGTGATGGAACCTATATATAGGGGCTTGATGCATACCAAAGCCCTTGAATTGGTTCCAGGTGGGGCCTCCACCACACATCAGGTCCCCAGGGTAAATGAAGGGCCGGGGCTGAGAAATGGAGGTGGTTGGTTTGACTCTGTGCCATCGATGCCTCATGTCCTCCTCCTCCTCCATCTCTCCCCTCCACCCTGGCAGTTTCTGATGGCTCCTGGATGTGCCATGTGATGGATCCAGACGCCATCGGCTGTGACTCCTGGTCTGTCCTCTCCTGGAAACGACCGCTGCGAAGCTCCGCAGATACGTAATGAGACTGGGACCATCTTCATTCTGCACCCCCCCCCACACACACACACACACACACACACAACCCATCCGCTTCTTCTGCTACTACTTCTTTTTTCATTAACGCTTAATGCTTCAATGGATTCAAATCACCCTAGGGGGGTGAGACTCCAGTATGGACATGACTTGACTTTAAAGTATGTGTATGTGTGTGCTTATTTGGCACACAGGGGAAGAAAACACTCTCACACACACATACACACACGCAGACACACACATACACACTCACAAACAGACACACACACACACACACTCACACACACACACACACACACGCACACAGACACACACATGGACGCAGTCTCTGTAGCCTATCCACTGAGGGCAAGACCGGCGTTTTTGTGCCGACGTATATTAGTATGCCGGGCAGACTAGCATTTCATAGTGCTATTGTTCGCTTGAAGCGCAACCCTCCGTTATCGGCAGTCACTTGATGGTGCTACCACAGTCAGATGTCTGGAGCTGTGAAAACCACTGGAAGTTCACAACACAGGCAGCTGTCCTGTTTACCTTATTGAAAAGTTTTCTTATTTTTCCTTCCTACCTCCAGACCCATTGAGAAAAGTGTTTTGCTCAAAGGCATCAACACAAAGTTGTTTGCTGTTTCACTCTTTCACTCTCTCTTTCTCTCTATCCACCTGTCTTTCCCCCTTTTGTATGTATTTTTTGATAAAGGTAAATCTGTCAAAACTGTCAAAACTCAATTTCTCACATGAATAACTTATGGATTGATATGGTAGCAAAAGGGACAAACTTGGCTTAGTTGTTTACTTTTTTATTTATATTTATCTTTTATTTATGTAAACATTCAGATTTGAAATGACAGTACACATTCATTGGTATACCACAGATTAATGAATAATACAGGAGTTTTATTAATGCCGTCCTCAGGAATGACGACAACCATAACAGTATTTCTTGTAAATATATGATGGCACCCGTGGTCCTGGGCCTCAAAAGAGCTGCCAACGTAGATGTCTTTTGTGGCAACAAGCAGCCACTTAGACATGTGAAGACTGAGGGTCATACTTGAATACACTACCCTCTCGCACCCATTTGTATCTACATACTTGCCTATCAAAAACAGCTGTCAGAACAATGTCTTTGCCTGTGCCGTCAGTCAAGGCAAGTGCCCTGTGTGTGTGAACAAGACACACCAGGGCGCTCTGTGCCTTCTTTATCTCTGACCAGAATTTTCTATAGAACCGCAGCGTGCAAGAACAGCAGCGTCTTCAAAGACCTCTGCAGAGTCAACAGCTTATGAATTCCAAAGGATTTTTTTTTTTTAACCACTCCACCCCGCCCTCTCCTTCCTCCTCCTCCTCCTCCTCTCCTCTCCTCTCTTCCCTTGACATCTGCCCCCAAAAGTATCCCCTCCCCTCCCTCCTAGCGACCCCCACAGCTCCGGCACACTCCTCTCCTCTCTCTCCCTGTCTTCACCCACCCATCCACCCCCATTTCTTCTTCTCTCCTCAGCTCGCCTCTTCTCTCCTTCGCCTCCTGGGTCTAAATAGAAAGTGACAAGTCTTCCTGTTCCTCTACAAAATTTATGATTAATGTTTCATTAATCATGGATTCTTAAAACATGCAGGTCCTTTGGGGCCTTCATCTATTCTTAAATAAAATAATAAGACTAGCCAGCACTGAAGTGGAGCATGGGCAAGCCATTGCTATATTCGCTCACGGTCTTAATTTATTTATTTTTCACAAGTAAGATAACGGTCATTGTTTATGGCATCACTGCACTCAAAGCCAGCGCAATGCAAAGGCTTGCTGACTCTAATGTGTTATCTAAATGTCACATCTTATCATGCCGGGTTGCAACGGAATTAAGCACTGCCCTGCTTTGGATTTTAAATTAGTCAATGCTGTTAAAAGGCTCTAGTGATGCAGTCCGATCGACGGAGCTGAAAACAGTTTAGGCCGTGTGGCTGTACCTAAAACAACGACACAAGAGGATGTTTAAGGATGCATGGACAAAAGCTTTTGAGGACTGAACTGACTGAACTCTCAAATGGTGGTCTATGTGTTCATTATCATACAAATGTAATGGCCATATCTTGAGCATGTGTGTGCGTGTGTGTGCTAAATTTGGATCTTGACAGGATACTTATTGTACTTGTCAATCCAAACAAAGAATAAATCATCACAGCGTACGACTGAAAGGTCGACAGAAAGAGGAGAGCTTAGACGACGGGAGGAACAAATGTCTGTGAGAGAGTGTGTGTGTGTGTGTATGTGTGTGTGTATGTGTGCACATATACTGTTTTACACACACATACACACACACACTCTCTCACATTTTTTCCTCCCGTCGTCTAAGCTCTCCTCTTTCTGCCGACCTTTCGGCTGTACGCTGTGACGTTTCACACGCAATCACTGCGAAACATGTATAATTTGTGCCATGCTGAATCCCTCATGCTCCATAAACCTGTGCCTGTGTGGTGGTGTCGGAGACGCCGGCACGGCGGACTGCTGCGGTGTGGTCGTAGGCAGCGACGGCACGCTCTGCACGCTCATTAGGAGTGTGTGATGTTCTGTTCGCCGTGCGGTGGTGTGTGGGGCGGCTGAGATTGACAGCGCACCAATCTGGAGATCATATTCGATGAACCATGCATCGATTAGCTCTGATCCCCGTGTCCTGTTCTTTGACTACAGTGCAACACCCCACCACCACCGCCACCACCTCCCAATCCCCACTGACTGAAATAATTGGTGCTGCTAGAGGAGAGAGGGGGAAGAAGTCTGAAGAGAGAGAGAGAGAGAGAGAGATAGATAGAGAGAGAGAGGGAGATAGAGAGAGAGTATTTTCAACAATGGAAATTGAGTTGGATGGTGGTAAAACCACAAAATGTCTCCATGACCACATGAAAACACAAAAGCATGTTTATTTCACCAACACTTTGCAACATCAGGCAATACATACACAGTACATCTTTGCATAATGTAGGTACAGTAGACAATTTCTATGTTGCACAAGATTGTTAGCATTTCTAACATAATTTCATAATATCAAATGAAGTAATTTTTCACAAGTAGCACAGTACATTTCCAAGAGGTCGGTAAGGGCACTCAATCATTTATAGTTACATGTAAAAGTTGGATCTTTACAATTTAATCTTATCTTGACTTATCTCTTAGGTAGACTGCAATGGCAAATTTTGCAAGTCTGGGTAACACTGTGCAAAAAGACCAGCTCCATTCAGTTTCATCCAAATCTGACCAAATAGTAGACCCTTATTTTAGAAGCAAATGGTCCAACAGCCATCACTTTGTCATGGGTTTGGTCAAACAAAGTATTGGCCTAATTGTATCAGCATCTGGTTCAATAGCCACTGCATATGATTACTGTATGGCTCAGAGTTGGCCTGTCAGAGATTAGGGATCTCATAATGAGCAATACTGCCCCTGTTCATTTACTCAACGCATGAGTCCGACATGCACTGTACTTAGCAGGGCTCAGGAATGTGTCTTCTCCTGCCTTGTTTTAGGGAGGAAATTAAAAACTTACTCGGCACAAGCATAATTAATTAACTCCAATTTTTATGAAAATTACTCTGGCCATCATGAAACTTTCGGATGAAAAGCTGTCTGGATTCTGCCACAAGCCTCTTCTTTTCCAGCACACCAGAGACAGTGGCTTTGTTCCGATGTGATTGTCTACAGTTTAATTAATGAAAACCCAATGTTCAGCTGACCAGACACAGCCGTGTGTAGTATGGGTGTGTGTGTGTGTGTGTGTTAATGTCTCTCTCTCTCTCTCTCTCTCTCTCTCTCTCTCTCTCTCTGTGTGTGTGTTGTGTGTGTGTGTGTTGTCATTCAGCTTAGATTCAAAAGTTTATTTTACCATGACTGTATGTCAAATACACTCTGCTACCCACTTGTTGTCACATAAAGGACTGCCTTTGTGTTTTGAGCATTGGAACTCTATCATGAGGCCAGGTCATTTCATGTCATGTTATTTATTCCCCAAGAATGTAATCTTGTTTACACCTTGTTTGTTAATTAGCTTTGTCACAGCATATTCACATGATTCGCAAATTGATGCTCATGTTTATTAATACTTCTGTTAAGTATGTTTTAGCTTAATGCAAACAGTGTTATGGTATATGTTAATGCAAACAGTGTATATATATATAAATAAATTACAATACAAAAACATCATATCCCCATGTTTTTTTCTCTCCAAATTTTAAGTCCAAGGCTTGCCATCCTGAGCCTGTAACTCTAATTTCCTATGCAATTTACAAATGCAAATGCTTTCAAGTAAGAATAGGATTCCAATTGCGGACAATCATAAATGCTCAACGCCTGCTGGAGTCACAGGGCTAGAGCAATTTCTTGTTTTTCTAAGACCATGAATGACACCGGGACCTAAAAATGAACCCTCGCACACACCAAAGCTCCGTGTTGCTTCGGCCATCCTTCACACAGCCCTGCTTTGTTGTTGGCTTAATTAGTGTGGACCAAGCCCCCCTGACAGGGAGCCGCTGATACAGTACCACCCTGTAGACGCAGGGGTTGCAAGGAGTCAGCCTTTCGATCGCCGTATCAGACCTCACGGTGTCAGAGCAAGTAAAGGGTTCTGAAATGGGATTTAGTCTGCTAGAGAGCCACAGAAGTGCTGTGCTTCAGAGAAAAGTTAAAAAAAGATCATTCTGACCCGCAGGTGAACCTAAAGCAGTTGGAGCCTTCAGAAGTCTCTCACACATTTGTTTCTTTTTGTTATTTATTTCATTATTTGTATTATTTATTTGAATGCCTTTTTTCTAAGGATGCATACAATGATGTAATGGTTGTAAGGTTGCAGCTAACTCAATGTTCAGTTATGGGGAAAAAAAAACCTGCAATGGAACATTACTACCTTTGCAGCATTGTATTTACTGTCCTACTTGCACAAAATAGTTGGGGAGGCTGTAGGTCATGTTTCAAGAATGATAGTAAATCATGTAGCAAATAAAGAATTAAACCATCCTAAAGGTCTCAATGTTTTTTTTCTTTAATACATTTGCATGAAGCCTTGAGCAGAACATTTGGGGGTATACAGTATGGACAGTATTTTTTACCTAAGAGAAAAGATTAAATGAAAAAGAGTTACAGTAAACAATATACAGTTCTATCATATTGACTGAATGTTTCTTCTCTGATGAATGGGAGTATTTCTAGTATGTTAGGGAATGTTTTAGTTCAAATCACTTTACAGTAGATGTCTTTTCTGTGAACTTGTGTCATTGATTAAGCAAGACCCAATTAGAGGGAAGGCCTTGACAATTCCTTGGATTTCAGATGGGCATTAATGTTAATGGCCCGGGGAAACATATTTTCTTATGTAAGTTGCATTTCTAAAAGTGTGGAAATTAATCAGGCTCATCTCATTCCGATAAGTCAGGATGGTTCACAGACATTCCATCAGCATAACTTGAAAGTAATTTGAGTAATTTGTGTTTTCATTCAGCTGAAACATCTACAAAATCCTGGTATTAATGAAAACACATTGGACTGTGTTTCTACCTCAGGTTATGTACTACACAGTGTCCTTATCATGCATACTAAACATAGCCTACTGTCTAGTCTAAATGACATCAATGCACTGAGAAGTACATTAAGTAAAAACAAACAGGCACAGATGATAGGACTTAATAATTAGGACAACTTGCAACTCAGCCTGCGAGAGCAACAAATATGTTTGTCTGTTTTGGCTGACTATATCTACAGAGTGCACGTCTTTCTTTATATTTTTACCCACCACTGAAATACTATTAACAAGGCCAGTTGCCCAACTTTTTCTTAAGTTTTAAGTATCTTCACCAAGCCAACATCAAAAAAGGTTATTGGATCCATCTTTTGAAAGAAAGATGTTTGCTACTCACTCCATTGATTGATGAAAAATAAAGACTGATGCTCTGCTTTGCTTTCTATCATTATTGGAAATGTAAAAACTACCCTTTCAACTTTCTACTTTTGTCTGACCCAACACATTATTTCAGAAATGTCTCCAAGTTCTGCTAAAGACTAAGACTAAGAGATGGTTGCATGGGTAAAGTTATACAGCTCTGTCTGTCTGCTGGCTGCAGGCTTATAAAGTGAAAAACTTTGAAAAATAAGTCAGAAAGAAAGAAAGAAAGAATAGCTCTCTCTATTTATGTGTGAAAGAAAGCTCATTATCCAAATAATAGCTGATAAAATATCAGCTATTTCATCTTCCAGTTTGTGATAAAAAAAAATGAAATGTCATGGAATCTGATATCTACACACCATCTTATTAATTTGCATGCTTTGAACAAACAAGCTATTTCTCAAACATTTAGCAACCTCACAGTGAATATTAATTGTTTCTTATCTCTGTAATATGATGTCTGTGATTCTTGTTAAAACAAAGCCTACATCTACAGTCTGCATTTTTTTTGTTCCACTATAAATGCATCTTTTAAATCAATGTATGCTACTTATTAAACAAAATGTATCTTGTCTTAATATCAAAGGGTACAACTACAGAAAGGTGTTCAGATAGAGGAGGATTCCTACACAATGGATGTCTAGAACAGGATCTGATAACCACCTATTTTTATGTCAGAGTATATTAAGTAGTAGACCTACTCACAGAGAGGAGTATCAGGTTTTTAAAGAAGAACCTGAAGTCAGGCAAATTGCATTTAAGAAAGTGATTCAGTGCAACAAAATCACACATTAAAAAGCATAGATGATCCTGAACTTCGTTTTCACTCGCATAACAAATTAAGACATGACCTGAGCATATAGACATCCAGGAGATGGATAACGGTTAACGTCTAACGCTATTCTGAAGGTCTATTATTCTTGATAGCGATGGGTAATGCAGTTTGTCTGTCTCCATATTCCAGCTTATGTGTATCTGTCTCAAAGAAATGGATCCAGTTACATTTTTATTCATGTTATCAAAAATGAGTTCATCCCATCATGCAAAGACAATCGAGGTCACTCACCCCTAATGGCAAGATCCCTCTTGGGGAAAGAAATACAACACCTAAAACCGGTCATGAATACATTGCGTGATCCTCTCGCTGTACTTTGCTAAGAGAAGGGTTTTGGAGTTCAGACTGAGTCTCTCTGTCTTCATCACCTCTCATTACTCTCTTCAAAAGGGATAAGGAAAATGGCAAAGACCCAGGTCCTACTGACAATGTCCCAGGGGACCAACAAAGAAAAGAATCTGTCCATTGCTACATGTAACATTTCACAATTTAACCTCCTGAAATGATAGTTCAAGGTGGATTATAGCACATTATTATTAGGAAGACACTGATTTTCAATTTAAATGTAAATCAGGTCTTTTTTTTTCAATTATTATAATGCTGCAGAACTTTGTAGTACTGAGGAGAAAAAAATGTAATGGGCCACAAACTTGGAGAGGATCCTTTAAAATGAAAAAGGACCTACATAAGAAGAGGGAGATCAACCTGATTCAAGCTGTAACAATTAGTTATGGGGGATGGGCAGAACTTGCAAAAGGAGACAACCAAGAAAGACATTCTGCACTCAACCTCCGGAACCTCTGATGTAGTTATCAATCCAGTTAGTGAATATATGCTGTGTTGCTAAAAAAAGATGTTTGCATATTGATACATTTCAAAAGGGCCTTTTTCAAATTTCAAATGTGTGTGTGTGTGTGTGTGTGTGTGTGTGTATAAGCCTCGTCTAACCACTGCAAAGACTAAATTTTGTGCCATCAGAAAAAATCCATTAGCAGGAGTGCGCGAGGTCAAATCCAAGGGGCTTCAGACTGCACTGAGCCGGCTGTCAGGCGTTAAATATGGCCAAAACAGCATGACATAAATCAGTAGCCACAAACTCTCACCGCGCAGCTTTACGGGAGTGTCCATCAGAGGCAGGAGAACAGCTCTTTAGCATCTGAGGCAAGTTGAGGAATCGACACTGTCATATGTTTAGGAAAAACTAGCAGCAGAGAGAGAGAGAGAGAGAGAGAGAGAGAGAGAGAGAGACAAAGAGAGCGACAGAGAGAGATTGAGTCATTTTGTATTTGAAATCTATATTGGTTTGGATATTTCAACTTGTTTATTTGGATAGCAATGAAATCCTCTTTATGGATCTGTGCTTCACCATTACTTAAACAATGCCTCGAAACACACTGTTGTCCCACTCTCTCTTCCTCTGTAAAATGAGCAGGACCCAAGGACCCAGCCAAGCAAATGTAGTGCTTGAGAAAAAGAGACAGAGAGATAGAGAGAGCTAGAGAGTGTGTGTGTGTGTGTATGTGAGAGAGAGAGTGAGACGTTAGAGGCACTGCATATCTTTGCACACCAGGAACACTTCTCCACAATTATGCGCCGATGGCTCTCATCCTTAGGAGCGAGTGCGCTGAGCCAATGCAGGTTGTCAGAGCATCTCCCAAATCCCAGGGCCCGACTAAATCTGCTGAGGGGCCGGGGTGGGGGGTGGTGGGGATTCTGAAGATGTTTTAATGACCTGCCTTGTCCCCAACATTCCCAGCAATCTGATTATTAGAGGCAGCGAGAATGGGGGGCTAATTGAAGTGTCACTCAGAGCGAAAAGTGCATTTCTCTGCCTTTGCTCTCCTCCAAGGAGGGAAATCATCTGTTTTAATAAGAGCGAGACGGGCGGCTCCGGCGACTCCACATGCAGAAGATGTCCAATGATTATTAGAAACAGAGTGGGTCGGCTCTGAATCTGGAGTACCAACACTGCTATTCTGGAAAGAGGAGAAAAAAAATCCACCCAAGGAAAGAAAAAATATGTTGTAAATTGTCCGCCAGTTTACAAGAAAGCTCTAAATTGCCATGATTGCCCAGGAACAGATTTTTACGTCTCGAGGGTGGTGAGAGTAATTCATAATTTTCAGGAGACAGGACTGTAATTGTGCCCTCTGTTATCGCAGCGCCTTGCTGTTAAAAGGGGTAAAGTCAGGATGGAAGGGGTGGGGAGGTGCGGTTCTAGGACAGAGAGAAAGAGAGAGAGAGGAAGGAGGAGGAATAGGGTGGGTGGTGGTGGTGGTGGTGGTGGTGGTGGTGGGGGTTGGACAACAGTCTGTGCCTTGTCACTGGCGTTCTCGTCCCCTCAGGAAGACCAGCTTTCCGCTGGGGGAGTGGACCTCAGGCCGGACCTCTCCCCCCATTAATCAAACCCTCGGCAGCGTGGAACGCCGGGAGGTTGGAGGGGCTGTCACCAGACAACACGGACTGACCCAAATAAAGCTCCCATTGATCCAAAAGAGTCCCGTAATCCCCATGGGATTAGCGATGGCTAAAAGTAACTGATATATTTGCAAACAAAAAGCAGCTTACATTCATACCATGTGCACTGTTGTAGGCGAGAAGAAAGAAAGGCACTGCATGTGTGTTGGAATGATGCCTCATTCTGGACAGAGTGTGATACAGATGCAGTGCTGACAGCACAGAAAACCATAGATAGTGGAACACACACATACTGTCTCTCTCTAAATCTTCAAACCCCCCTCCTCTCTCTTTCTCTCTATCACTCTCTCAGTCACTCTTTCACTCACTTTCTGACAGTCCATTTCTTTGTATCCCACTTTTTTTCTCTCTCTCCCTCTCCCTCGCTCTCTCTCTCTTTTTCACACTTCACATGCTCCACGCTTCCATTGTCTCCGCTCGCAGTCAGACAATAACAAGTGTGCTCCTGCTCATTCGGCTCGCTGTCTCCTCACTCCGCCTGCACACCAACACAGCGCAATTCCATTCGGGTCATATTTACAGGAGCACAATGTGGCTCAGTGGACCCTGTCGAACGAGAAAGATGATCCACCAGATACGCCCAAGCTACCTGTCAATGCCTGTGGGTGCTTGCAGTTTCCCATTGATTGACAGGTACCCCCCGATATCTGTGATTTCCTTATCTAATCGTGGCTCAGAACATAACTCTGTGAGGCAGAGAGGCTTTTTTTTTTGTCTGCTCTCAGTTCATGGAAAACAAAACAAAACAGTGTCTTTGTTTTGTGCTTAGTCACTTCATCTTTGACATTAAATTAGTCAAGTCATCACTGCTCCTTTCACCATTCACATTGACTGTCCATTTTTGTCTGCAAATACTTATACATAGTGAGAGAAACTGGACGGCAACAGGTTTAATAGTGACAAAAATACCTCCACAAATACATTTGTGCGGTCCAACGGTAATTTGTCAGCTATTTATCTTCATTAAGTGCAGCGTTATGTGTATCCATGTCTTTAGCACATTAAGAGCCTGCCCTGTAACGTTAGTGAAGGTCACTGCTTTCTCCTTGGCCAATAAAAAAGCTTGGATATATCAGGCTCGGGAACACGCCCTCTTGGTGTACCCTTTTATTGGAAAAGGCAAGATGGAGCGTATAAGCAAATCGTAATGGGATTGTCCACACCTGCCTTCGAAAGCAGCGCTGTCCTTCAAACAAACAAAAAAAAGCGAGGAAGGAAAAAAAAAGGTTTCTTCTGGTGAAATGTGATTAACATAGAGAGGGAAACAACAAAGGCTTAATCCTGACAATAAGGCCAGAGAAGTCTTAAGGCACACAATAATATTTCTTTTCAAGCAAAGCCACATGAACATGTCTCTGTGCAAACAAACCAGGGGGAGAGAGAGAGAGAGAGAGAGAGAGAGAGAGAGAGAGAGAGAGAGAGAGAGAGAATATAAGGTGAAAAACAATAATCTCCAGAAGAGACACTAACTACTGTATCACTTTCTCTTCCCAGGGAGTGATACAGCGAATCAGAGGCACCAGCTCTTACCATTATCATGAAGCCATTTTGGGCAATGTTATCACCTCTCTTCTGCAGTAAAAAAGAAGCAGAACCTTACAGGGCTTTTCCCAATGCCACACATTCATAAACTGCTGCAGAGAGAACTGTTCAGGTTATGGAATACAAGTGAGAGAAAAGGCATTGCGAAGCATGTAGAGAGACAAAGTGTCATCTATTAAAACTCATCGAGATAACGCGTAAAGGCTAATCTCAGTGATAACACAAAGCCGGCAGTGAACTCCTCGGGCCCAGAGAGAAAGTGTTGTGCTGCTAGCACACCGTCTGTTAGAGGCACAGTCTGGCTGCTTGGTCAGCTCGGCTCTGCCGTCAGTGCTCGGGTTCAGCTGCTGCCCGCATCTGGCGGTAAATCCCTGAAATTGATCAAATTGGCCAGGGTTGACTCTGGTGAACCTGTCGCCAAATGAGATCTGAGACCGAGGTTAGGAAGCAGGCTGAAGATTGTGCTGGCCTGAGAAGGAAGCAGGTAATGTGGCATCTGAGACACACACACACAGTGTAACACACTAAAAAAGGAGCCACTGCAGAACTATGGAGAAAAGCCTATTTTTGTCTAACTTAAGGTCCCCTGATAATATCCATATAAATAAGTTTTCTTGGCCAGTAATTGGCTCATTATGAAGACCCTGTGCATACTGTGTTTGTTTTCGGCTAGTGGTACTCTTGTATTGCTACATTTGTAAAACAGGGCCTTTTCAAGGCAAAGGGACTTCAGAATGGGACTAGTGTTTCGATGTCGATACCAAGTCAAGAATTGCGATTTCGATACTTCTTCGATACTTTTTAAAAAATGTATTTGATTTGGGGGCCCCACCACCTTGACATCATCATCAGTAATATTGAATATACTGTAGAGTGATCATTCACACCAGTGCCCATCCCAGATTCTGCTTGACTCTCTCCACACAAACACACATGGAAAATCATGGCTTATGTCATATTTCATATATTCTGCATATTACTAGTAAATATATTTAGCAATTTGAAAACTATTCTAAAACTATAACTATTTTTAAACTATTACACTTAGGCATGTCTTTAATGTGGTGTGTAGGTCTAATTGACCTGTCGCTAAGCCCCGCCCCCCATTGTTACCGTGTGAAAACTCGGACAAACAAATCAGACTTGATTAGAAATACATTGTGGACAATGGCAGCTGACAGTATATGAAAACAGGCTTTGAGGACGTTTTGATCGATAAGAGGATTTACTTTCCCCCAGAAGCTATCAAAAGGGACCTAATTATGCTATGGAGGGGTGTATTCAAAACTTTTGAATACATACAAGGTGACAAGCAGTTGTGGTGAGTAGCCGTGCAAATCACCGTGCAAAAACACTGACGTTTAAATGCTAGCTAGCTAGTGGAAGATTGATACTAAGATATGTTAGGTTACGTTAATATTTGATGTAGTAAGAATATAGTAGTTGGTTAATGAGCATTTTCATCTTGGGATTTAACAGGGAACCTGTGCCCACGTTGTTGGCTAGTAGCCTACATTACGTCTAGCTGTTGCAAACGCGAGAGACGTCCTGTAGGCTACTGCTGATGAAAATATACCCCGTTTTCTAGCCTCTCAGGGTACCAGCTATCAGTATTACACGTCCTCCATGCAAAGCGTTTGACCATGGTTATCCGTCGGGGTTTAATAAACTCCATAAATAACCATTAATTTGTCATTTTATGCCTGCTCCCTGTTGTTTCCTATCATATGGAGTTGTCCGAGCTGATGTCCGAGTCCCATTGAGGCTGGACTGTCATTGGCTCATCAGGTTCTAAGGGTGGCGCTTAGCGACAGGTCAATTGAGTGCACATTGGTGATGTGTAGGTGTAATTGAGTGCCTGTCACTTTAAGAGATACGTGAGTAATTGACCTTGTCTCACGGTTTTAGTCTAGTGAATAAAAGTTGCATATAGCGCATAAGGATATGTGGATGCAATTAATTATGTTTAGTATGTCATTAGATAAAATAAATGTTCAAAAAATGTACAAGTCAAAGAAAATCTTTCTGGGATCATAGAAGAGATAAGTGTCTTGCAATGTTCATTAATGATTTAGCGAGCACTATACATGGATTTCTATGGAACGTCACGAAAACATGCGTGCGCAACCAAGAGGCAGAAAGCACCATAGAACAGCATAGAGCAATGCAAAAGAGCAAAAGAATAAAGTGAGTTTTTGTGCTGAAAACTGCACCAATTCGAAATCAAGATGGTTAGAGAATGTTAAATATGTTCAATATCCATAACACACACAGACGCTTCTTGCGGTCCATCACTGTTGCATGTCTGCTGAGAAAACTACAATATAATAAGCCATTGTCTATTTTAACGGTTCCCCAAAACTTGAAAAAAAATATGCAAACTAGCAAACAAAATGAGTTGTTTATGTATGCGCTTCAATATCCATAACGGAATGCATGTCTTCGCCAAAAATGACAAAATACGATGTTATATTAATAATAAACGTCAAACTTTGAAATATAGTCTGAAATTAGATGTTATTATCATTGAGACAACAGGGGTATACAAAAAAATCCGATTGTAGCTTACAGCAGCCGACTATTTAGGTTAAGTTTATAATGTTGTGGACGGCCACCAAGCGAGTTCTGCCTCATGGCTGCGTGCTCATCTAGTTTTGTTGGTAAACGGGAAACCCGTTGTCAAACGTGACCTTAGCTAGCGGGATAGTTAGCAAGGATCTCTCTTCAGATGTAAAAGTTTGGCATGGTTGCTTAGCCTATTTCTAAATTACATTAAACCCAAATAGGCCTAAATGACCAAAATTCCACAGCTTAGGTAGGTTAGCATCACTTGAACTAGCAGCCATCTCTCGCTGTTTATAGCACGACAGCTTACGTGTGTGTGAGCAGAAAAGACGCACAGCCACAGGTTAGGGGAGGAGGCGCTAAAAGCATGCCTTGTGCACACGCATGTTACTTCAAAAGAACATGGTCATTCTCAAAAGTATAATAAAATTAGGCATTGTGACATTTTTAATTTCAGGGTATTGCGATACTTTTGTAGTATCGGTGCACCGTGCAACACTAAATGGGACAACATGTAATGATGATAACAGTAATAGTAATAATAATAATAATAATAATAACAACACTTTATAATTGTGGAATCCTTCGGCAATCAGAGAGATGAAACTCCTATGCGTTCAGGGTCTTTCACTCATCAGAAGTTTAATATTTTAGAATTTCAATGGTTAAAGGCCCATTTTTTCAATATATATATATGTAATGAGACCGACTTACTCCATTGAGCGCTAGGCCATAATGCTTTAATGAAAACGTTAACATCCCGTACAGCAGCTACTACTGTGTGAACATTGATTATACAACAGCGCCCTCTTGTGTCCTGGAGATCTTATCATATCATTACATCTCCCCTTTTCTAAAGTGATTTAACAGAATATAGGGCAACAGTACTGCATAAAGTTGAACTTAATATAGCAGCATTTAAGTAAGGATGCTCTCTGTAACTCTGTAGGAAATAACGTTATAAAATGTAACATTCAGGAAGGCATCATTTAAACAAACGTTAAAACTGTTCTCGGGTATCTGTAATTCAGTTAAGTTCATTCTCTTTGTTACAAGTTCAGTCTTTCTTTGGGTTTGGGTTTTCTGAATATGTATCGTCTTTCTTTTTTCTCCGTGTTCTCTCCTTTCCCCTCTGTACATGCAGGGGTGTCTTCCTCTATTTTGATGAGCTCCCTTCTATTTCGCCTGTACTGCTGTCCGTCTGCTTCCACTAGGTATGACCGTGGCTCGGGTGTTGGTTTTACTACTTTAGCTGGTCTCCACTGCTTGCCCTCCCTTACCCTCACTGTGTCTCCTGGGCTGAGGGCTGGCAGCACGCGTGATCCTCTGTCATAGTAGTGTTTCTCTCTGTCTTGGTTGACCCTCATTCTATCCTGCACCCCTTCCATTGTTCCTGGTTGAAGCAGTTTTTGTGTTGTGGGCAGTCTTGTCTTTGTTCTGCGGCCCATAAGCAGCTGTGCAGGTGAGGGTAGTCCATCCAGTGGTGTATTTTGATAGTCCAGGAGGGCGAGGTGAGGGTTTCGTTTGTCGGCTTTGGCTTTCTTGAGAAGGTTTTTTGCTATGTGTACTCCCTTTTCAGCTTTCCCATTGGATTGGGGGTATGTGGGAGATGATGTGGTATGTTTGAATCCATACTCCTCACTGAACATCCTGAATTCGGCGGAGGAATACTGTGTGCCGTTGTCAGAGCAGACTTCATCGGGTATGCCATGTCGGGCTTGCATCCCCGGCCAGAATATGACATCTCTTGCTAGCCTCTTTGTTTTTTCGATCCCTTGGTGGCTGGAGTGTACTTTTTTCAGCATCATCCTTCTCAGGGTGTTTGGTATTACTAGTTTGTTGCCTTTGAATATCAGCCCATCTTCGAGTTAAAACTTCTACAAGCTCAATAACATCCACAGTGGAAAAAAGAAGGTAAGAAAAATAGTCGGAAAACTTAGATGTGTAAGGCAAGCAAGCAAGCTTGGCGGTTGTTACTAAAAATGTGAACATGCACGTTGCACTGTTGTGCGGTGGACTTTCGGAATGAATAGAGTCGCGTTTCTTTAATATCGAGGCGCCATAGTTTTCCGATCGGCCTGCTGGTATAAAATGAATTGCCTGTCTAAGACGCGCTCTCTTCCCATGCAGTCAAAATTAATGGGAGTCTTCAGAGCAGGCTTGTCATAGTGTCACCCTGACATGACAGTGCGTAAAGTAGCCTATAATGTGAATTACTTTTTTTTATTAAGGATTTATTAAGGATTTCTTTCTTTTTGCAAAAAATAAAGTACAATAGGCATTTATTAGTAGGCTAAATAGCAGCATGTTGAAATTATGTGCATTCCTGTAGCAGTCATGTAAAGTTCGAATTTTTGTTTCCATTTCTTCCAATTGTCTGCGATATTTTCTTCCAATCTCAGAGGGTCTGGTGCTTTTAGTGCTTCCATTTTGGCGAAGATTTGTCCGTTCTGACGCCATGTAATGAGACCAACATACTCCATTGAGCGCTAGGCCATAATGCCAAAGATCCTTGATTACTAGCAAGATAGAGCAACATAATTCGTTACTATGGGAGCAAAACGGGACAGTTCCGGTCTGCATAAGTGGGAGTGTCACCTTACATCACTAAATAAACTTTCTCTCTGAATAAGCAATAAGAACAGATAAACCTTATTGTGTTCACAGTATTATTGTCTATAATCATGTATGATACCAATGAATCATTCTTTAGGACATGATATGAATCATTTAAATAGTCATGTGAACCGAGCTAGCTAGCTAGCTAACGCTAGCTTAAAATGCTATACAAGTGGATGGGAGTAGCTATGGCAATACAGCTATGTGCTAACAAGTGACTAGTAGTTGAAGGACTTCGCTTAAACTTAATATACTGTTGCAAATTCACTTGAGTATAAACTATTCACTTTAACTAATGTAAGTAATGTTATTCAGCTAGTTGTCATTTCAAAGAAATTACACTTCTCCGTTTAAAATTTTACCTTAGCTAAGAGGATAGTAACTGGCAGCAGCATGGTCTGATATTAAGTTATTTTATCACAAATCCGAACGCTAAAAAATTGCACTTTTAGGCTTGAAATGATCCCAAACACTTACAGATTATGACAAAAATTTCCAAAAAACCCTCAACAAATCCAGAAAGACATAATGACCAATTTATTGGTAAAATTCCACAAGTCTCCATTGACATTAGTGCAGCGAGGGTTTACTCTGGTCTGCATAAAGGGGGATTTTCCCCCCTCCCCCTTGCAATAATCGAACGCGGAAATTGTCGAACGTTTGCGCCTCTCGCTCCGCTTTAACCCTCTCTGATAATGCTTTAATAAAAACGATAACATCCTGTACAGCAGCTACTACTGTGTGAACATTGATTATACAACAGCGCCCTCTTGTGTCCTGGAGATCTTATCATATCATTACAATATATTGTATGTACTAGTGCAGTGCCCGTTCAAACATGCCATTCCTGAAGAAAACCCGTAGCTCAATTACATGCCCACAGGTATGCCTGCTTTAAAAATAGGATGATAGGGAAACATCATTCCAGCTAAGCATTCAATAATGAATACTGAATATTATAATATATTAGCCTATAATTAATGTGGCCTCTAATACATGTGTAGCCTAATAAATGTAGGCATGGCTGCATGTGACATTTCTACAGATCAGAATGACATAAGCCTAACAACTGTTTTGAGTTAAGTGTGTATAACTTCCTAATGCTATTCGAAGCGTCAGTTTATTGCACTTTTATTTTGAGTGGTCACATAGCCTACCCGTGTTTGATAGCGTGATAAGTGACGTCCCTCAGTCTGCAACTTGTTGAATAACGTTAGCAATGTGGCATTAGCCTATCGCCCGTTTCATTTTGGGACCTTGCAGTCGGAATTGTCGTTTGTTTAGTCAAAGTCTCAATTTCAAAGTAGCCTGGGCTATTCGAAGCGTCAGTTTATAGCACATACTTTTATTTTAAGTGGTCCCTACATACCCGTGTTTGTTGGCGTGTTGTTGCAAAATCCGTGTAAGCATTTTATGCAAGCAAACTGCATACAGGGAGTCTTTATTGGTGAGGTCAGACATGATAATCATCTTGCATCTTAACCCACAAGCGTAGCCTAATCCGTTTTTTAAATTGCGACTGATTATCATCAAAGTGAGACCTAGCTACTGTCAGTACAAGATCCATGGGGTGGAGCTCCCCTGAAACTGGCCCCCTTGGAAACGTGCAGTGCAGCGATAAACGTTCTACGTAAATAATCATATTTTAAAATATGCATTCAAAAATCTTCAAAATCGAGAGTGCACACCTTTGTGCCACGCGCGAGCCACATACGAAATCTTAGGTCAGTCTGACAAACGGTCAGCGAGATATGCGTGCCACAGACACACAGACGCTTCTTGCTTTATATATATATATATATATATATATATATATATATATATATGCTGTCCATCACTGTTGCCTTTCAATGTGTCCTAACTGTCTGCTGAGAAAACTACAATATAATAAGCCATTGTCTATTTTAACGGTTCCCCAAAACTTAAAAGAAAAAAATATGCAAACTAGCAAACAAAATGAGTTGTTTATGTATGCGCTTGACCCTGGGTATCTAAAGGACTGTCTAGCACTCAATGACAAATAAAAAAAGAGCTGATTGTTAGTGTTGCAGCTTTGTTCTTAAGACACACATCAGTATGATGCATGAATAATGAAGGAAGGGAGGAAAAAAACTAGCTCCGGTGAACAAACAACTTTCAGCAATTAGTCCAGCCCAGATACTGGCGGTAGCTACTCTATGCCTGACTGGATTAAGTGCTGAGAAGTGGAGGAAGGTTGTGAAGTGTGGCCCCTGATATAAATAATCAGTTATGCAGAGAGGAGAGGAGGCTGCAAGGAGCTGGGCTGGTACTGCTGCTGTTCAGGAAATGGGGACAATTAAAACCGTTAGTGCATTTTAGGCCAATGTGTTTTTTTTTTGTGTGTGTGTGTGTGTGTGTGGGGGGGTAAGAGCCATGAATACATTAGGCACCAAATAAGCTTATTTCTTGATCACTTTGGTAAAGTTTGAATGACCTAATTGCATTGTTGTACACAATCACACTCTCCTAGACCTTCACATGCCCCTTTAAGCTATTCGTAGTGCATTATTTTCATAAATCATTAATTCAGTGTAAATAAAAAAATAAGAAATAAATTATTGACGTTGCTTTAGTGATAATCCCAATGACTAGAGGGGATGGTTCAATTGTGTGTACACACATATACATGTTCACCTTCTCGAAAGATTTGCTTTGATGTTCAAATATACAGTGTGTGACACAAATACATCATATGTACTGTGTGCAATTGAAATGGTAATGGCATTTATTTTCCTTCTGTTTACCGGCCTTTCCTGCTGTGTGTGTGTGTGTGTGTGTGTGTGTGTGTGTGGGAATACTACTAGACTCATTATTCTCAGGCATTTTCCACAAGTTGATTTATCTCAGATGTGTTTGTTATCGTTTTTGATTATCATCATTGTTCGTGTTCAGCTGCTACTTGCGCTGCATAAGCATGCGGCAGCCTGCCTGCCTGCTCATTACTGCGGTAGGTACGGCGCAGTACTTCTCAGGAGTAAACAGCAGCGTTTGAGGGCTGAGGGTGAGTTCACAGCTTCGGCAAGCTTCACGAGATCGAGAGATGTGCATGCGCCTGTGGAGCGTTTGGCTGTTTCATTTTCGCTTTGCATTTTCAATTGGGACCTGTGGCAAAATAGCTCAAACGTGAATAATAATGCATGCTAATGAGAGGCCTGAATCAGCACTTTCAGGGGCGCTTCCCTTTGATGTAAGGCTGCCCAAACACACTAGCATGCCCCTCACCCCTCTACCCCCCCCCCACCCCCACCCCCATCCCCCATTCCCCAATCAGCCTGCTCTCCACCCTCCACAAACATATAAACATACATACACACACAAACAAAAAACATTTATCAATGTATTTATCTATATTTAGGCTATGTATTTGTCCATGTCAAGTCAAGGCAAGTCAAGTCTATTTATAAAGTGCATTTCATACACAGAGGTCATTAAATGTGCTTTACAGTAACACAAACAAAAGCAAAGAAAGGCAATAGTCAAAGAATAGTTTAAAAAATAAAAAAGACAATATAAAACACACAAGGTAATAGTACACAAAATCATAAAAGGGCAATGTAGTTTAAAAGTGTATAGAAGTAATAATTAAAACACATAGAAAAACAACATAGAATGATTATACTAGTCAAGCACTCAGTGAACAGCAGCACTCTATGGAGATACTTGAAGTTGTCCCAAACTGTGTGCGCAAGGAACAATATGAACTCTAACATTGTTTGTGTACACAGAGATTACTAAAAAGAAAGATTTTAAACAACTCACTTGGTTTTTCCGCTTGCCGCCATCTTGCCAGTCAAGAAGTGAGATGTCCAATACCTTTCTTTTTAGTAAACTCTGTGTACACAAACAATGTTTTCAATGCTCGAGTTCATGTGTAGAGACCCTGGTGATACTTTGATCAAAGTTTAACGTTGTGTCGAGCCTTATTAGAGTTTTAAAAATAGCGATCATGCAAAAGGCCATTTGACCCGAAAACGACAATACGATCAATCTTAAAAGTGGGGCTTCTGACGTAATTATGCTTTTAAACAACAGTTTGACTTACATTCACAAAAAGATCCTAGGTTGCATTTTGGTGAGAGTTACGCTTTAAGTATTGGAGTAATGTGGTCAGTTCTTTTTGTTTTGTGAGAACCCTAGCTGCTGCATTTTGTATCATTTGAAGCTGTTTGATAGTCTTTTTTGAAGGCCTGTGAGAAGCCCATTGTAGTAATCAATCCTACTGGAGATGAATGCATGAATAAGTTTTTCTAGATCATGTATTGACATTAGCCCTCTAAGTTTGGCAATGTTTTTGAGGTGGCAAAATGCTGATTTAGTTATTGCTTTCATGTGGCTGTTTAAATATCCTAAATGTCCTAATTAGCATGTTTCTAAATCTGTACATTTCCACAGGTGTAATGGATATAATAAATTAATGCCAAGATGTTGAGATTCAGTTTCAGGTCTTAATTGGCTTTTCTCCCCTGATATAAGATAGTCAGCATGAAGCCTGGGGCATATTTATCATGTTGCTTGGCAGCCAATCTGATGACTATGATAAGATATAGCATAACTAGATAGAGATCTAGTGGTTCAAAAGTCATATGCGCTTACACTGCTAAAACAACATCAGTCCTGCGTGGGTAAATAGATTGATTTGCCATTTGTTCATTTATGGAAGTGAATAGAAGTGACCTGTGTTCTGAGCAACTACAGGAGAAATAACACCTTCCAACTAGTTTTACTGTTTGAGCCATTGCTGCTGAGATGGCCTAATCATTAAGAGTATTTTGTAATATACATTCTGAGAGGTGTGCTTCCACTTAGATGTTCTCTAGGCAAAGTTCATCACGACAGCCTACCTTGTTAGCTGTAATTACTCCATATAGGGTAACTCATGTACCCTGCATCTAGATAGTCTCACTTTGCCTCAAAGTCAGAATGTGGAAGGATGAAAGCATCCATACTCTACTCGCGCTAAACTGCTGTGCTGACACAGGGCTGCAGTCTAATCATATCTTCTCTGGCCCAAGCCGACCCCAAAAGATTATTTTATTTATTTGAAAATCGTAACCTATTGTTCATTCTCTGGAACTTTTTCTCTAACTTTACACAATTGCAGAAGTACATGTAGCATTTTAATCTATCAACTCAATTTATTCTAGATAATTTATGAGAAAGTCAGTTCAGTTGACAATGGCTCCACATTTCAGATGTACAGTATTTTGTGTAAACCAATGCTGCTAGTCAAATACTTCTGTTGTTTTGTGAAAACTTTGCCAGTAATCCTCGTAGAATATGGAAATTTAAATACACTGTGGGTCTTCATAATGCTAAACATGTAAATTATTCATATTACTGTTATGGACAATCCAGCATACCGCTGATCTTGACAATCCAAGGTCATCTGTGCAGTTGCTTATGCATTTTTTAACAACCTGTCTGGAACATTACAGTATATGCCTAAACATTTTTTTTTTGTGAACTAGTATCTAACACTCTCTGTTTTTGAAGTTCCTCCACTAAGAGCCTGGGAAGGAGTGCTGTGTGCTTTTCTCACCAGACGGCTCGTTGAGAGTGGGAAGAAATACACGAGCGTAGAGGAGGGAAAGTCCGGCGACCAAGTGGGCAGTGATTTCCCCAAGGTGCCCCTCTTCAGACGGGCTGCAAAGCCCACACACAGGTCACCAAGCTCCAGCATTAGGGAAGACACAAGCACAAACTTCAGAACATTGCAGTGCTGTTGAGCTCCCAGACACCATCCTCTGTTGCTGGGCGTTAATTCAGTGGTTGGCATGTCAGTGCTTGCGCAAACTAGGTTGTTTACAAAAATGTCCACAATGTAACAAAGCAAACTAGGTTGTTTACAAAAATGTCCACAATGTAACAATGCAAACTAGGTTGTTTACAAAAATGTCCACAATGTTAAGAACGTGAAAAAATATGGTGCAATTCTAATGACTCAATGAAGCTCATAATATTAATTTATTTATCAAAGACTTCCATTCTGATCTCGTAAGCATGTATATGTGTATGAGTGTAGTTATGCATGGGTGAAAAGCTATAAAATAGCCTACAGTGCCAATACAGATTGGTTCAATCCAGGCCCGGAGTGGGTAATCGGGAGAATCGGGAGAATTCCCGGTGGGCCGCATTACTTTTGGGCCGGTCGAGGGAAAAATATTGACATTTACCACGTTAATCTATCTTCTCTTAAAGTTGGCTACACACGTTCGCATTCTATGCCTAACACCGCAGCCTCTGCATGGGTTGTTCTCCCCTCCCAAGAAGAGTTAATTGGTTGGGTCCATATACTGTAGTCCTTCTTTCCTAAAATGTTTTCTCAGATAGCCCAGCCGGGCCGGCCCTACCGTAGTGTTAAGCGCTAGGGAGGATGGATGGTAGAAAGAGGCCATGAGGGACTGAAAAGGCCAGGTAAAAAAGACGAAAAGTATTGGAGGAAAATGCTGCCAAATGTGCCAAGCTTCCAGATTTGTTTTTTGAAGAGGACAGACATAAGTGGCAACTGGTAAAGAGAGATAGCCATGATTATAGCGGCGTAATTATTGGGCTAATACTGGACGTTGTAGTGTTGTCAACCTATTTGCAAGCAACATATTAAATTAATTAAAATATTAGCCTTTTTGTATCATACAATATGGCGATTCATAGACTTTGCAAATATTGATAACAAAACCCAAGCTTGATCTGTGTATGCAGTAGGCCTAAAAACAAAAGTAGCCTCTGACCAGCAGATCAGCCAGTGATGAGCCCGAAATTACCTATACCTATACCTAAATTACCAAAATGATGAGCCCGAAATTACCTATGACTACAGGGACAAGTAGAAAGGACAGACAAGTAGAAAGGATAATAGAGGATAATAGAGTTATTAGAGAAAGGATAAGAGAGTTAACCATATGAATTAAAGTTATTTTATGTAAGAAAGAACAGTAGGCTATATGACAGCAGTAGGCTACATGATCAACCTATATGCCTTGTTTGCTCAGAAGTGGGTGTAGTAAAGGAGTAAATCACCAAACAACAACATGATAGCTGACCCATGCAGAAAAAACATGTTCAATACAGTAGTTCAATATGCCTCTGGAATTGTGGGATACATTTCAAATGCTTTATTTCTTCCTTCCTGTTATTGTTAACTTATCAACCTATCCTTGTGGAATGGTGGAATATTGGTAGCCTATAATAAAAACTACAGGATAGTAAGAGCTGAAATGTTGCCTTATTTATCCAATTTCCACCACCACTAAAAAAGTGGGCCGGTCTTGGGCCTGAAACTCCCGGGCTGAAAAGTTGCCCCACTCAGGTCCTGGTTCAATCTGCTGCCAAACCTGACGAGCACTTCTTTTAGTAAACATCTCTCTCATACCACAGATATATCTGCCAGTGTTATTTCTAGAATAGCTTCACTTCTCAACTCTGGGCTACTCCCATGCGTCAATTCAAATAATAATTAAATTCAGACTTTGAATTGTAAAACAAAAAGTCTTCATTTTCCTCTCCTCTGTCTTAGGTAAAAAAGGCAAATGAAGTTGACTTAAGCAAAGCACTCTGACCTGTGTCAAGTTCAGCCAGTGTTGTGGTCGACTGCTGACCGAAGCATGGTTTGCTAATCGCTGCATGAGGTCAGGTAAACAAATCCATGCATCGTTTGCATACTGTGGCTCAGTCTTTGCCCTTTCACTGCAATGTGGCAGTTAAAATTAGACCATGGACAATCACACCAAAAAAAAAGAAATGCCTACTTTGTGCTCTTGGACATATAGAGATGCCAATACAGTATCTGAGCTCTGCTGAGTGGAGGTCATCAATGAATCATGTTAACTAGTCTATATAGTTAATGTAACAGGTTATACAATTGTCCAGGTTATCTAATGTTAGGGCATAATTAGCCTGACAGGACAGACCCTCGAGTGCATGTCGTGTAACTACTAATTTGACAAAACCTTCCACATCCCAAAGATGGACGTCTCTTGCTAGACATGAACAGATCTGGCAGAAGAGATCTACCCAAGCCTTCTAATTTAAATGTTTAATTTAGAATATATGTTTGGTTTGGCCATATGGCATCTGTGCTGATTAACAATTCATAGCCAGAGTAATAGCATGTGTGTGTGTTTGTATCTCACACTATCTTGCACTCACATGTGACTGTGTGTGTGTGTGTGTGAGCGTGTTATCTTTATTCACAGGAGATGCGTAAATGTATGCATTCCTTTGGAAGAATGTTTTCACACTGCATTGTATTTCAAATGTTTTGCTATTCCTGACACACAAACTAACCAATCCACCCACATAACATACTTGCAATGAAAAATGTAGTACATACACACACACACACACAAACATCCACTTCCTCCCAATCACAATCGAAACACACCGTTTTTAAAACCTAAAACTCCACCCTGTAGCAGTGCACCGAAAGCACTCTACTGTATACAAAGTAAACAGACATGTCACTTCTCATTTCCCTCCTGCTGCAATGGGCCCTGTCTGTCATCCCCACCCATCCCTCTCTCACTATGGAAATGACTTGCCTGACTTCATCTGTTGTCGAAGAGTGAGAGTGTGTGTGTGTGTGTGAGAGAGAGAGAGAGAGAGAGAGAGAAAATGGCATTAGTATTCATGTTATTAGATGTAAGAACATGGCATGGGTACTGTATGCGTCAGAGCTCATATTCATGTATTCCTCGCGGTTTGCATTTCGTCCATCTCACAATCGACCGGCTCTCCCGCTTTTGCATTTGTTAGCGGCCCCGGCTGAGAGGCGTTGGCATTTCGGAGTGCCGCCTTCGTGAGGCCTCTTCATTTGTACCCGGGCGGGTCACTTTAAGTGTATATCCTTTCTCAATAGACTATCTGAAACTCAGCCTCACACTGCCTAGCTACCTTACTCATCTATTCTGCATTAGGAACCCTTTTTTTCTTCTTTCTTCTCCATCTTCCCCTTCTCCGCACCCCCTCTCTTTTTCGGAGCGATGTTCAATTTGTTCCAGGTAATTTTTTAGCCTTCAAGTTTCAAAGGTCACTTTGCCGCTCCCTGTAATTAATTAAATTAGTTTGGGGTGGGCCGTGTGTATGTGTGTGTGTGTGTGTGTGTGTGTGTGTGTGTGTGTGTATGTGTGTGTGTGTGTGTGTGTGTGTGTGTGTGTGCGCGCGCGTGTGTGCGCGTGCGTGCATGTGTGTGTGAGATGTATGTGTTGTGCCTTGAGATGAAGGCATGAGAAAGCACTGCATAAATAAGATTTATGGCCATCACCCAGAGAGAGAGAAAACACTCTGGTGGCTGCCCACATAATATTGTGGCTCCTGAAACTCAACTAACATTGAAATCAATTTCTCATCGCTGTGCTCGGTCTCCTCAGCTCCAGCTCCACAGCTCTTAATGTATATGTATTTTTCCCTGGCATATTTATACCAGTGTTTGTCAATGGGGAAAAAAAGATTTCTGAGGAGGGAATGAAAGTGGTTATCACGTGAAATACAGTATGCCTCTGTGTGCCTCTTTGTTCTCTGCAAGGGCATGGAACAAATACAGAATCCCTCTGACCCCTAGAGGTCCCATAGCATTCAATATGTATCCACAAATCATTGGTTGTCCCCGCATTCATTCTCCACCTTGCATGCCCACTCACTTGTATGCAGATATTGTACTTCTGTAGCCATGACAGTCTGAAACAGATTTTGACATCATGTGTACAAGGTCCTTGAGCCACAGCAGGGGTGGAGAAGCAATCGGGACGATCGGGAGTTTTCCCGGTGGGCCGGCCGATGAATCTGTGTGGTGCGGGCCGGCCCATAGAGCTATTATAGCAGCCGTGAGTCGTCCACGGCCATCGACCTTGCACTAAGAATTTTCCGCGAAAATCTCAGAGATTCACACTTTCATGTTTGGGAAGTCCAACCAATCACTGTCTATATGTCATTATGGTTACCCTGCACACTCATCTCTCCCATGCTGATTTTTGTCACGATAAGTCCAGCGACGAGTAAGAATGAACAGGTATGATAAGGGATCAAATTCCAAAAATAATTCTGTGGAAATGCATTGATTCCAGTTGCTGCTACTGGAAGAAACTGGAATACATGCATTTCCACTGAATTATTTTTGGAATCTGATCCCTTATCATACCTGTTCATTCTTACTCGTCCTTCGAATTTATCGCGGACTAAATTCAAGATGGCTGCAAACGTTAAACCATTGAAGATACTGTCTGTATAAATCGTCTTGTAAGTAAACTACCAGTGCTTTTCAAAGTTCTCAATGTCTCGCTTTTAAATGTCAGGGCCCTCGGAAGTCTACCAATGAAGTGTGGAGATACATTGAGCCTCGTAAATGGTGTAAAACAGTGATTTATTTGCATGGCTAGCCCGATGTCAAGCACCACCATTGAAAAAGCTGTTGGTAGCATCGGCTAACTAGCCAGATTTTGGAGTGCAGGGGACAAGCCGAGATGGGCTATGAGACATACGTTCACACTCGGTATCATGTTTCAACACACTTTAGGTCAATATCACACCGGAATTCTCCTTTAAGAGTGATGGCCATTGAGGTAATCTCTAAGAGGTGGGGACATGCTCAGACGACTTTTCTAAAGGGACACCCAGTGTATTGTTAAATTAAAGATAGATAGATAGATAGATAGATACTTTATTGATCCCCAAGGGGAAATTCAAGGTCTCAGTAGCATACAGACATCACACACAACATGCAGTTACAGCTGAAAAAGTAACATAAGTATATAAATATAAAAACTCCACTGCACAATAGAGACAGTAGAAGATAAAAAATACTAAAATACTATATTAAATACTAAAGGCTACCCTTTTTCCAGGCCTTAGTGATGATGTCGACTTTTCTCCTTTTTCATAGGACGTTTCAATAGAAATGCATTCATTTATTGTGTCTCTAGATAGATTTAGATAGATTTATGCATCTATTGTGCACAGGTTCGTGATCAGGAGTTAGGGTCATATCATAGTGAAAGAGACAGAAAATGGCTATTCTTCAAGCCAAGCCAATTCTTTGCTTGGAGTTGTGGAGCACAGAAGTGTCATATGTAACCAGTATGCCTACTCTAAAATCTCTTCTATTTTTCTCCTCACTTCTCCCAGGCATACGGTGTCCACTCTTAGTTATATATACAGTACACATACAGGTAGGCTACTGAGCGTGATCTCAGAAGAGAGAGTTACTATGGCGACCTCAATAAGTCTCTACTTTCTTTTCACATCTGCAAACAGCTTGGTGGGGTTTCAGTTTTTTTTTTATTTCAATCGTCAGCTCTTTATTTACTTTTCAGTAAAGACTAAGCTTTGGACATTTTCTCTGTTTTCATACTGTAGTTCAAAGTTTTACCTTTCTTGATTAGACAGTTTAATGTGCCTGTATTTTATGATTTAGCTAAGGCTTGGTAGTTGTTCTCATTATTTGATGTAATCTATGTTCATTACTTTGGGTGTTGTATATGTTGTGACTTTGATTATGTCAGCATAACTGGTTTCACTGATGGATGTTGTTCCTATTGGCTTTTTGCCACACCAGCTGGTCACGTCACCTTATCCATGTTGTTGTGCTTTAGGGTATTAATAAACTGCTTTCCCCACCACATGGTTAGTGTCCAATAAAGAGTCCTATTTTGGTGAGATTCACAAACAAGTATTTTGAAGGATAAACAGTGTGCCAACTTTGGCCCTCTTTTCTTTTTTTTTTTTAAAGTATATTTTTTGGCCTTTTATGCCTTTAATTGACAGGATAGAAGAGAATGACAGGAAGTGAGTGGGAGAGAGAGTCGGGGTGGGATCCAGAAAGGACCACGGGGCGGGAATCGAACCCGGGTCAACCGGTGTACGGTGCAGGTGCCCCAGCCAGTTGCACCACGGCTGGGGCCTTGGCCCTCTTTTCTGTCTTACTTTGGTGTTGGATAGTCTGGGCTGTAATTACACCACACCTTGACCCCTCAAACTTTTATATGTGCACATCACATTGCAGTCTTTCACAGGAATGACACATGATGATAGTGTTTTGTTGTTGGCAAGAGCCTTATGTATTCCTCATATGAATTATACATCTCCTGCACAGGCCTAACCCTTCCAGCAGTTGTTTGAACAACTTTGGGGGAAAACTTTGGGGATGTTTGGGGAATTGCAGTGCCCTCATGGATGAACCTGAATGAAATTAAACACAGCATCAAGATATGTGCTTTTGTGGGTTGAACGGCATGTTAAAATGCTTATTATCATGTACAGTTCGAGGCTAGCTTTCCGTTTGGTGGCTGCGAGGGTGAAGCAGTAGGATCCGAGTAATTTAATGCAAATCTGTACATTTGTATAACAAAGACCTGGGCTGGGCTGCCCTTCTAAATTTATTTTGATACAGCTTATGCATATAGTGCATGTGTGGGTGATGAAATGCTAACCTAACTTCAACTTTTACAGAATCACCTAAAACTATCAGAGACAGAATTTAGAACTGCATAAAGCTAAAGGTATTCTAAAGGAATTGCTGTTTAGCATATTATATTCCTTTCCAGGTGACCACACCAGCTGCACCTGCTTCAGAGATGATCATCCAGGTAACGACAAAGAGCACGTTCCAGATGTTTACACAAAATGATGCATTAGTGGCACAAACACCAGTACGAGGTTAGGTAGCAGTGTTGCCTTTTTTACAATAAATTAGAAAACCTAAGTAAATTATTTAAACACAATATGCAGACTACAAACAGACATACTTGAAAATATACCACAATCACAATGAAATGACTGGAGGAAGTAGTCTGCATGAAACGACTGCATCAGGTACTCTACAGTAGGTGTTTTTCCCCCCCCTTTCAACTGACCAGACTGGTAGAAATGGCCCAAAGCTAACAGGGCAACATCAAAACCCTTGCCACCCAGTACAGATGTCCACAGATTTCTTAAAGGTCAGTTATTTCCAACAATAAATTAAAAGCCAAACTTTTACTTGTGCCATGTTTGGTGTGTACCAGAGACATGTCTCCAAACTTCCAGATGTTGTACAGACAAAATATCTGGGTTAGAACTATTTTGGTGTCAAAGGGATAAAGACAGAGAGCTCTGAGGAGACACACTTGCCTTGAAAGCCTCTCTCTCCTCCTCCTCATCTCTCTCTCTCTGCTGGGATCCTTCATTTCCACTCATTCAGAGCTCCCTTTATGGTGCCTCAGTAGGAGGTCAGACATCTGAAAATGTTAACCTCCACTCATGAAAGTTCTCAGACGAAACCATGTCGGAACATTCAGTTATCAAAACCACATATACGTTTGTGCTAAGATGACAGTATAAGGTCAGGTTGAACCTTTGACATCACTTGCTGTTAATAGTTGAGTGGCATTAGACATTACACAACAGTTGTGATGCTGTCATGTCTTTCTTTTTAGTTGTCATTCATTTGTTAGACACAAACAGCAGTGGCGTAGCGTAGCTATGCTGGGCCCCGGTGCAAGCATTTTCAATAGGCCCCCCTGGAACACCAACCCCACCCCCCGCGACACAAACACACGCCTGCAAAATTGCATGTGTGTGATGGAGATTCACCAAAATGATCAGAAAGAGCCATGGACAGTGGCTACCTGACTAATCATCGCTACCACCTGTTAAACTGAATTCTCCCAACTTCCGAAAACCGATAATGCAGATAATGTATAGCCATATAAGTCATTGATGATATCGTTGAAACCCAAATGCATGGCTCTGCTGTTCAATCGTTCTTGTCCAGGGCACAGAGGGCGCGACCTGCTATCACACTCACAATATGGGTACCCTCCCTTCAGTACTCGGGCTCAATGCGCAATATTGTAACTAGAAAATGTAATGCCAGAGGAATTACAATAGTGGATGGAAAGCTGCTGGCTTAATGTTGGTAGAGAGATTCCTGGAAAAAAAACATTGAATCACTTAATCTTCGAGTTCACACAAACCCTCGTACCAAAAAACCTTGTGTGTCAAAGCGTTCTTAAGATATAACACTCAAGGTGTTTTTCACATTGAGATTTGACCTCCAACATCAATTCACTTCATCTTTGAGTCCATACACTCATACCAAATTTCAGGCATGTATGTCAAGGCATTTTTGAGATATCGCGGTGTATTCATGTACTTGACTTTTGACCTCTAACATCAACTTACTTCATCTTTGAGTCCATACAAACACTTGTACCAAATTTGAAGCATATGAGTCAAGCCGTTCTGGAGATATAATGCGCTAAGAATGAGATATGGCTGTGACTTTTATTTTGACAGACGGGAAACACTTAAACAGGATCTGTAGTTTTAGAGAGTGCCAGATTGTATGCATTAGAAGCTGAGACTATTTGATTCACAGGTGACACCTGTGCCAGTGTTCTAATTTGCCCGGGAACTTCTTCTAATAGGCTACAATATGAGTTAGAAATAAAAAAATACCTGCAACGTATTACATTTGTTTATTTATTATCCTTGTGTCACAGCACTCTGAAAAGTTGTCAGAGCATTTAAAATACCAAAGCAGCATTAATGTAAGGGATAGCGAACACAATGATGTGGAAAGGGGGCGTATGAGAGCTGGTTCTGTCTTCAAACTGAAGGCCTATGTTTATTTCTAGTGGCATAGAGTTATACAGGATGTGTTCTGTGGCATGTATGTGAGACAAGGTTGACAATCCATGAGTCTCACAGATAAAACATTAGCATTTACAGGTAAGCAGAAACATTTTAGTGGGTTATTATTGTAGGTGCTAAGTGATAGTGTTGTCATCACATGTACTGTAAACAACAGCCAATTATTCCTTTCAAGTTTATGCAATAATGCAAGGTTTATCAACAATCTGAAATCAGTGGCATGTCAACAATTTTACATAATATTATGGAAGACATAACTGTCTTATGAAAGACAGTCTAAGACATCAAACATGCTCAAAATATATCTCTAGCCAAACACAGGGCCAGTAGTAAACAATTTTATTTTTCAGAGCTTGAGAATGTTAAAGCTGGAGAAACAGTCATGCGATCATCATTAGGGACACCCTGAGGTGTGATGATGTAACAGAGGCAAGTCATTCAGGACGTGGCTGATGTGCGTCTCCCTAACACTCAGAACTCAGAACACACACTTCTAAACACCAAATCAGCTTCTGCTGTCGACTCTTGACTACAAACGGTCAGTAAAAAGGGTCAGCCATGTGTGCTGATTTTCACAGAGATGGGTTGGCACCGATGCTGCAGTCTGCCGAACAGCAGTGAACTCCCATGATAAAGCCGAGGTGGGGTTGTGCCAAATGTTGTGAAAGATGCATTGGTGGAGAGATTAGTGGTCGATGCTATTTGGCCTCCCAGAGAGGTTGATTCACAACCTAGTGACCAAGGATTTAAGACCCAAGAAGGGGGAATCTATTGCACTAGACAACTCAAGAGGGTAAAAGATAATCCTGAATCACACATCCAACAATGGCGTAGGCCTATACAGGGCAACGGAAGGCCTATAATAGTTGATCATTTACACTTGATGTAATAATGGCCTTGGTGTTAAGTGTGAAGTTTATAAGACTGGATAGACACGTCAAACAATGTTGCCAGATCTCAGGAGAAAAATAAGCTGAGCTAAGGTCCATGAAAACAAGCCCAAATGGAGCGAGTGTGTGTGTGTGTGGGGCGTTGTTGGTGCTTCGTTTTATGTGTAGGGACCCTGCGCAAGCTACTAACAAGGTTTGATCTTGAATTTCCCCTTGAGGATCAATAAAGTATCTATCTATCTATCTATCTATCTATCTGATGCTGTTTTGAACAATATTGAAATTCTGTTCCACGCTCTGAGCAAAAACAAAGAATACCCAGAATAAGACAGCCATAGAAACCTTGTTGCTACCTTTCCCTACTAAACATTTTTGACATACTATGTTTCAGTCAGGACCACTTTGTCCAGATGCCCTTCCACGTGCAAACATGGAAAGCCTAAGGCAGAGGGAGCAGGATAACCCCCCCTACAGAACAGACTTGACATCAATGTCAACAACTAGACATCGATAAGTCAGATGTATGAGGACAAGATGGGGTGGAGGTGGGTTGCAAAAAGGCTTGAAGAGAAAGTGGCAAGAGTAGGCAGGCTACAGTAGCTTAAAAAGGGCGCCCTGAATGATGTCCACCAATATAAGAGCGAGTGATCAGCAGATCTGTTAGCCAAGTTGCTGGGCATGACTTCGTGGCCCGCCTGAACTAAAGCGATGCTCTATTTGGTAAACTGTGAGAAATTACATTGTAAGACAGAAGCATGTCTGAAAGTATGAGCCCTTGATTGCAGCTAATTAAAGAGATAATGTATGAGAGATAAATAAATGGCCTTGAGCACTAGTTTAACTTTTGCTTTTCTGGTTTTAGGCCAAGGATTAGGTGAAACACCCATGATGTGAAATGGCAGACATCTGAGGTAGTAAAGACCAAGAAATACCCAAATCCAATTAAATATTGATTCTTATCTTATGTTTGTCTGGGTGGAAAGTTTGATGATTTAAGGGAGTTTTCTAGTTTCAAAAGCTCCCAGATAACTACATTGATTGTCAGGACCAACTAGACTTTTTGGCTGAGTATTTTATTGATACAAATACAGTTTCATACTCATAGAGGGAAAATGCTGTCTTGTCTTGTCCAGCTGCTAGAATTTCACGTTCTGCACAACACACTTCAGTAGTCTAACAATGAACAGAATGTGCACACACACACACACACACACACACACACAGATACGCTGTCGAGAGAAAATACGTCTGAGAGAAAAAGAGTTAAAAAACACAACCTCAAAAGCATTTCTCTCTCACTGTCTTTCTTTCAAGAGCACACACACACACACACAAACACACACACACATTCATTCATTCAAATGGCTATGAGGAAACAACGTTATTATCACTGAATCACTAAATAATTTATACCAATCCTAAAAAGGTTTCTCTACCTTCACTGCAAGCTGTAAATAACCAATTGTGATTGTGTGTCCTTTCCGAAAACAAAAAGAAGGTACTGTATAGAGCAGAGCTAGTGAGCGGAGCTGAGCGGTGCGTATATCCCGCTCCTCGCTCAGGTGGCTGTTCACTCGGCCGCTCCTCCGCTCAAATTCACGTCAGGCCACTCCGCTCAATTTCGCTCCCCGCTCCACTTCAAAAATCTCCCGCTCCAGTGAAATCGCTCCACGCTCGCTCCAATTTAAAGGAGGGAGAAATAATCTACAAACTGAATTATCACCTTAGAAAACTTAAATCCCAAAGAACTAAAAGCAACGGCAATGTCACTCAGAACATGTAGGCTATTGTAAAAGATAGCCTAATGCAGCACCGACAGTGCAACAATGAACAAGCTTGCCAACGTCAATAAGCCTAATACTACAGTAAAGGGATACGTGGGAATAATTGCCTAAATAATACAGGTTTAGCATCCGAGTTTACTTCAGCCTTACTTAAAGCATGGGCTATTCAAATTGCTCACGTTTTTCTTTGCTCTCCTAGCATACTCATGTTTCCGCGAAATGTGTCTTCTTAAATTCTAAAATAAATCTCACTGGAACAGTGTCACCACATAGTTGTTCTTGCTCTACATTGTTAGTATCTAGTTGTTTTGTAGGAATAGTAGCCTACGCTTGTAAGCCCTATGACTTTCAGTTTCCTTTCTAAAATATTTAGCGACTTCATCCCCAACGAAGTTACTGTAACGTCGGCATGCTGGACTAGTCCTATGTGCTACGGACTCTGGGACAATGCATTCTGGGATACGGGGGAGAACTCTGGGGGTTGTTTGTGTGTGTTAATGCCTTTATTTACTGTTTTAATGTCCGTGTTTTAGTGTAGCGTGTTACCCTTTTAGGTCTTCCTCCTGTGTGATCCTTTTTGTGTGGGGGGCTACGTCCACCCCTGTATGTGTAGTGTGTGTATGTGTTTGCGCTGTTTTCGTGATCTGTAGGCTATTCTCTCCCCTGATTCTGAATGTTAGCCTTTAAAGCTTATCTTGAGCAAAGCTGTGGTTAAGTCTAAACTGTTACAATCATGGTCAATATGTTTGTTTTGAATTATAGCGGTCTTGGATACACTACGAAGACGTGAATTCAGGGTGGATTTGGGCATGCCTCACACTCGTGGCGTGAGCGGTATCGGAGCAAAAATGGAGCGGGACAGAGCGGCCGCTCCGGCCTCTGAATAAAAAAACGATCTGCGCTCCGGCAAAATTCCATCCGCTCCGCACCGCTCCTCGCTCGCTCGCTCGCTCGATCCGATCCGCTCTGCTCACTAGCTCTGGTATAGAGGCCAAGCAACAGAGATATTCAGAAGAGAGGGAGAGAGAGTTAAAGAGGAAGCTGCCTTGTTAGCAAGCTGTGCATTTGTGAGCATAACAACATTACATTAGGGCTAAATTCTTGATGATCTGACAATCTTTTTTTGTTGGTACTCATTTCAAAATCCTAAAGGGATGCAATAAAACAGCTTAAATTCTGATGGGTCCTTTATCTAATGCTCCAGTTTGCCAGGGTCAGTGATTAAAACTCCTAAATCACTGCCTTAGCTGGTGTCAGGCTGACAGCCAAAAAAAAGAAAGCTGCACTTCTTTATTCTCTTTGTGTGTGTGTGTGTGTGTGTGTGTGTGTGTGTGTGTGTGTGTGTGTGTGTGTGTGTGTGTGTGTGTTTGTCTGTGTGTGTGTGAGTGTGAGTTTTGTTAGTCCATGTCTATATTCGTTGAGGGCCAACGGGAGCCAAGCTGGTTCCCGTTAATTCTAATTGGAACTGCCTGCTTGCCTGCCCTGCCTCCCATGGCAGCCCCAGTTCCCAGAGATTAGTTCTGATTCTCTCAGCCTCTTACCAGCGAGTCCCAACACAAAGCTGGGGGGAGGAGTCACGCTGAAGAGCTGCCCGCCCCTGCCTCTCCATTGGCTGAGCGAGAGACAGGGAGAGAGAGAGAGAGAGAGAGAGAGAGAGAGAGAGAGAGAGAGGGAGGGAGGAAGCAAGAGGAGGAGGGGGAGCCGAGAGACACTGATGCTCGGAGACTGAGAATGGATCGGCAGTGAGAGCCTGAGCGAGAGCAGGGAGAGAGCGTGTGCGCGTGTGTGTGTATGCCAGCACCCGAGCGAGCCTTTTCCCACCATCAACAGGAGAGAGCGACTGCCGACTGCCGGACAACAGCACAAGAGTGACTTAAAGAAAGAGACAGAAAACAAACCGACAGGACGACGGGAAAGCGCGCCGAGGACAAGAGAAAAGACGTCTTCTTTTTTTTTTCCAAGACAGAAGCTTAAAGAAACATCTGTTCTATTAGACTGAGACAGACCTCACTTCTTCTTCCACTGCAAGGACTGGACAGAGGGCACTGATAGCACTCACCCAGAGGCACTACACCACGGGTGGTGCTGCTACAACTTTCTCTCATCACACACGGCTGTAGAGGTCCTTCTTCCCTGTCAGAGAGATGATTCTTCGGGTGTTCCTCCTCATCTGGCTGATGAGTCTTGGTAAGCAGCACGATTCTTCTGCCTCTTCATTCATGTCTCTTTCTCTCTCTCTCTCTCTCTCTCTTTCTCTTTCTCCCTGTCTCTGTGCATCTTTGCTGTTTTATGTGCTGTGGACGCACTGTAAATGAAGCTCTCTGTTTTTGGAGGTGGTGGACAGAGAGTTGAAGGCTGGTGGGGTTGTGAAGGTGGTGGTGGTGGTGGGGTCTTTTGAGTTCTCTGTTCAGCCAGAAATGCCGGAACATGTGCTGTCACCTTTCATTTGTGTTGAATATCATTTCTCTCTTTGTGGAGCCCTTGTGCTCTTTAAGCATGGAACAGCGTGTGTGTATGTGTGTGGGGGTGAGATGTCAGCTTAACTAAATGTTAGAAATTCTGTGTCAAGATGCCGGAAATACAACAACAACGAAAAAAACAGAGCAGAGATGCAACATCACAAATTTATGAAAGTGTACTGCTGCTGCTGCTGTCGCTGTTACTCTCTCTCTGTCCCCGTCATCTGTCAGTGTGTTTCAGTTTTGTCATTTCTCCCCTCTGAATAGCATGCTCACTCACTCACACCCCCTCACACTCATACTCACACTCACGCACCAGGCACAGTCACAGTTCTGCCGTCTGTTGTGAAAAGACTGACGGGCAGTTCACCCACAGCATGCCAAGAGGTGGTCAGACACACACACACACACACACACACACACACACACACACACACACAAACAGATCTCTGTGGGAATAAAACGATAACAATAACAACAACAACAGACACACAATGCACAACACACTTTGGCTACTTCTGGGCTTTATGTCTCTTCCTCGTCTGTTATTTTCTTTGAGAGCCACACTGTTGTGGAAACAAATGGCCAAGCACACCGATTGATGCTTCCGCTGCTTACCACCAGGTGGTTGTCTTTGGAAAATAATACGCTGGGGCACACTTGCCGCGACTGCCTTCCTTTCGACTTCGCCCGGCAAGCACCCCTGAGAGGTGGCGGGGATTTGATCAGTGGGTCTGGCTGGAGGAGAGTCAGACGGAGAGCCGAGGTGCGTGGCTAAATAGATCGGGTCGATTGTTGTCTCCCCGGCGGCCGGTGACCCAGAAAGAGAATTGGTATGGCTAATCCCGCGGCGTGTCAGGGTCGCCCCGATGCCTCCAGAGCTTCTTTTCAAAAGTTTGACCCGCTCACGCTGAGCAGCTATTGATTGCGTGCGTGAGAGTGTTTTGTGTGTGTGTGTATGTGTGTGTGAAAGTGTATTGGTATGTGTCAGATATAAAAGGGGCTCAAATCTTTTGTTGATAATCATCATGTGGAAGTCCAGTCTCTTTTCTTGGAGGCATTCAAGTGGCGGTTGGTTGGTTGTTGTCAGATACTGTACAGAATCTGAAGTCAGAATCTATCCTCTCCTCATGACATCACTCTGTAACATTACAGAGTCTAGTCCTCTATCTCTGGCTCTCTCACATTCTTCTACTTTTCTCTTTTCTGTTTCTTCTCTTGCTTTCTTGTCGCTCTCTTGTCTCTCTCTCTCTCTCTCTCTGTCTCTCTCTCTCTCCTGAGTCCTTTGATTATCATAATCCAAATACAAATCAAAGCGGTGCGGGGACAGTACAGACATTTTAATGATGCTTGATGCGCATGTTTGTTTTCATGTTCAAAAGCTCATTATTTCAGGGCACAGACTATTGTGTGCCAGCCCAGGCACAAGTAATGACTGGTGCCTAGTGTGTTTGTTTGTTTGTTATATTGTGTGTGCATCTGTAAGTGTGTTTGTGTGTGTGTGTGTGTGTGTGTGTGTGTATGCAAGAGCATAAAGCAGACAAACCCATATCCGGATGCACTCAGCACAGATCTCTAATTTAAACCCGACACTGAGAGTAGAGCTCCTCGTACGGCTCTCAGGAGCTGCACTTGAAGAGTAGTAGATCACGTCTCAGGAGGTTGTCAGCTTTATGATCTAGTTTTACAGCTGGGTAAGTGTATCCTGCTCGAGCGTGGCCAAAAAAAAAAACGTTTTTTTTCTTATTTCTTCTTTCTTTTCTTCGGCTAGTGAGGCCGAGCTAAAAGTGGGTAAAAGGGGAGACTTTTGTGCCGCTGGTCATTTGTCACTCGACCAGTGAGACACAGAGCACCCATTCATTTCTGTCCGTCCGTCTGTCTGTCTGTCTGCAATTCTTGTCATTAGATCTGTTCCCCTTGCACAGACACTGAGGGCTTTCACACTGTTGTCTGTGATGAGAGTGTTTGTTCCGGATGGGAGAGCTAAAAGTTACGGAGAAATTCCCCGGTTCCAAAAGAAGTTGGGAGTCCAGAAGTCTGCCTCTGCTTCTGCTCTCTCTCTTCGCGTGAAAGTGAACTGCGAGTTCGGGTTATGCTGTAGACACCACGCTAACGCAAGCGCCTCAGTCGAGGCGTGAGATATATAGAGTCTCTGAGGTCTCTTATTTTCTCTCCTCAGCTGACACTTTCAGTTCACCAGCACGAGATTAATACCCGCAGATAGCCCAGATATCGGCTGGAAGATGACTCTTTTCTGCAATTCAGCTGAGCTGGTTATTACAATATGAAATAATATCGGCCGTGCCAGGTAAACACAAGATAACAACCTGCGTCTGCAGCCTTTTTACTGTCCTCGAGGGAGTCTCCGTGCTCCCCTGTAGCTAAATTGTGTTTTACAAATTATTGCTCTGTTTATGTTGCCATACATTGTCAGCGAAAAAAAGGCCAGAGGGAAATAGGAGCCTTTTATTTCCTGCCTTTTTTCCATCTGAATGAGAGGGGTGGGGGGTGATGGGGTGTGAGAAAGGTGGACGAGCATGCTGTTTGAGCGGCTGATAGTGATGGTGGCAGCAGTGTGGTTCGGGTTTTTGAAGAAGAGAGGGAGGGGAGGGGTAAGAGGGAGAGAGGATAAGACAGAGAGAGAGAGAGAGAGAGAGAGAGAGAGAGAGGAATGGAGAGATCGAGGAGAGACGGGGAGCTGAGGTGAGTTGAGGAGTCGGAGCCGTGGCGGCGCCAGTATGTAGGGCACCGGCGCTCTCTCGCCGACCGACACCTGGTCCTGAGAGCTGTGACTGATGGCATGCAGCCGGCCAGGACGGATCGGGGGAGGAGAGCGCTACAGAAAAATCAGCATCACCGCGGGGCGAGCTGTCTGTTTAAAGAACTTGATCGTTTCTCTTTATCTTCCTTTCTCCCTCCCTCTTTCTCTCTTTCTGTCTCTGCCTCCTGTCTTTCTCTTTCACTTCTATTTGCCTTTTTCTTTTCCATCTCCTCCCTCCTGCACACTGGATGCTCTTCTCCTCTCCCCTCCTCTCTCCTGTTCTCTCTCTCCCCTCCTCTCTCCTGTTCTCTCTCTCCCCTCCTCTCTTTCTCTCTTCCCCCTCAGCTTCTGGCTCTTTCTCCTCTTCTTCAATCTATCTCAGCTTTCTGGACCGTGGCTATTTTTAACATCACCTCCCTGTCACTACTTCAGTGTACCTTTTTCTTTTCTCTCTCTCTCTCTCTCTCTCTCTCTCTCTCTCTCTCTCTCCACCCTGTCACTCCCCCATCCCATCTTCTGTCTTCCACATGTCCCACGTCATCCATGTTTTTTTCCCACCTCCCCAACTTCACCCTCCTTTTATTTTTTCTCTCCCTCATCCACTTGTCAGCCTGTCCTCTCTCCTCTGCCTCCCTGTGAAGCTACCCTGGCATTCTATGGGTTGATATCTCCTGTAAAACATAGATAGATAGATATGCGGACAGAGTGAGAGAGATAGACTGCACAAGAGAGGGAGACAGAGACGGCAATGTGTGTGAGGTCCCCTCGGATGGCTGGTTAAAGTGTGGGAAATTGCTTGTGCTTGAACGCCTCTCTAATGAACTGCTAAAACACGCACCGCAGAGCAGAGTCGAGCAGCGCAGCGCAGAGCAGAGCGCAGGTTGCTGCCGGCTCCAACGCCTGAGATGCTCTCCTGATGCCACCTTCGCAGGCAGGCGCTGTTCTCAACTCCATACTCCGCCGAGCCTGTTTGCCTCACCTTTCTCTAGCTCTCGCTCACACGCACATACACACACACACACACACACACACACACACACACACACAGACACATACACACACAAACACACACACACACACACACATACTGGCACAGTACACTCACACCCTACACACACACAAACACCCTCTCTCCCTCTCTTTTTATTCCTTTCTTTCTTCCTCTCTCTCTGTCACCCCTCTCTCCCTCTTTCTATCAGCTGCTCATGGTTTCTCTGTTTATCTCTGTCGGTCCAGGTTTTTTATCTCTGATGAGCAGTCCGCTCCCATCAATCTCTTACGACGCGAAAGGCATAAACATGACTTACTACTGCTAAGTCACCATAGTGCTTCATCGCTAAGCTCTTTTTTTCTCTGCCTGAACCCTGAAAAGCAAGTCTTAGTGCTCTAAGAGCCTTGCTCTCATTTGGTAGCAATCTGTCTGCCTAAAAGTCTTTCCCTCCCCATTCACGAGCGCAGCAGCGCTGGATACATCCTTCTTATAATTAAAATGTCACATACAGATGAATGGAGTTTTTTTCTCTCTTCTGCGAGAAAATCCTCTGTCATGTCTTGAACAAAAAAAAAAAGAACAAAAAATTACAAAGTGTTGCATAAGTGCGTGTGAGTGTGGTGGGTGTCCTTCGCAAATGACAAATGCAAAGGCTATCCCGTGTTTGTGATTCATTATGAAATTACAAATAATTATTTGTCACTCGCTAAAGCATCTTCAGACATGTGGATTATGGCACATAGTAATCCAGTTGTACATATTTCATTTTTTTTACTCTCCTTTTCATCACAACCATGTTTAGACTAATGGATTTCATTCATCCTTTAGCTCTCATGTTGGCTTTTCTGTCCCAAACTTACTCTTATTCTTACCACTGTTTCTGTGTTAGACATAGCTATGAAACATTGCGCTCCAATGACGGTATTGGATTCCAGTAAAAGGAGTCTCATGTATGACATTGCCTGTACAGATGGAACTCATAGATGGGTAATTGACAGAGATGTCATTGAGGGGATTGAAGCTGCCCGGGTCACCAAGCCTTGTTTACGAGGCATGTTCTGCCAAGGCGCACTTCATAAGTCACCAAGGGACACCAGTGACCCTTGTGTTTTTTTCTTCTGCGTTACGCTAGATTAAACGTAATCCCATGATAGCCGATTGCCCATTGGATATTCCCTAGGAATAAGTAAACATATGAATAAATAATCAAGACTCATCTCTAGAAAGCGCTGAGCCTTAGTTGAAGCCTTTAGCCCTGGATTTTCACATGAAAAGCTGACTCTAATATATTTGATCTCTTATGTCCTTCAGCATGCACTTTTTTCTGTTTGGGTGTGCAGGATCCGAGATAGTGTTTGTGCTGTTTAAGGTGAACATATCCTTTCATGTAGTTGGGTTTTTTTTTTTTCAGATGAGATGCGGTAATGATAACAGCCATGGTGTTTAGTCAATGTCTTGTTAATTGTGGTTCAAACCACAGTTTCAAGGTTCATTGATAGCAGCATAGCAAATCATTGCATGATAATGTAGCAGTAATGATAGTATTATTATAGCGAGTGTGGTACTGTTAATCACAGCTTTTCCTTCATTACATTCACATACACTGTTCTACTGGCTCGGAGTTTCAGACCTCTATAGTTCATCATGCATTGGGATGTGTGTTAAACACATAAAACCAGTGTGTCTGTTTTCGAGATACTGCAGGAAAGCATCCAGCAAAACAGCTAGTGTTTACTGAGCCTCGTAAGCTCTCCAATCAAATCACGCCACAATCAGATCTGCACGAGGACCTCTTACCCCCCCCCCTCCCTCCACTCACCCACCAACCCACTTCATCCCCACTTCCTGCGCTAGTTCTTGGATCTCATTTGGAGGGGTGGGTGTAGGGGTGGGGGTGGGGGTCTTGAATTCATCCAGATTGGTGCACTCTTGGCAAAAACGGGCATTATCCAGGATTACACGTCTGTTGGGTGCAATGTTAAGTAATTCAACCAGATGCTGCGGGGGATCACGAGGTAACCTGCCGTGCCGCGTGGTGAGCAGCCTGAGCGGCCCCCCCAAACACAAACATCAACCTCCACGCCAAATCCCAGGGACTGTTCACTCACTCCTCCTCCGATTCTCCTCAGACTCAGGGGCTGGCTTAGGGGAAGGAGGGATACAGAGAGAGGGAAGAAGGGAGGGAGGAGGGAGACGGCCCTCTCAATGAACCCATAAGATCTATGAACTGGCTGGGGCACGCAGACGGGTGCGTTGAGGGTGGGGGCCAAGGAGGGTGGTGTGTGTGTGTGTGGGGAGGGGGGCATTTTAAGAGCAAAGGGATTTTTTTTTCTGACAGATTATAGAAAGGATTAATGGCTTCTAAATTGCAGTCTAATGCACAGGAACAACGGCAGCTATGCTGCTCCACTCCTCTCTATGGAAAGTGTTGCTGGGGGAGGGAAGGGAGGGCGTTCCTCTCTGCTCGTGTTGCACAGCTGGTCATAAGCAATGTCTTCCTCTCCGTGTGTGGGTGGATGTAAAGAAAGGAGCAATGAGTGTGTGTTGGTATGTGTGTGTGTGTGTGTGTGTGTGGGGGGGGGGGTTGCTGCTTGTTAAACTCATACATAATTGAATGTTGTCTCATTGAGTGAGTGTATTATTCAATTAGTATGACGTCTGAATGGAACTCTGAGGATTGGAGGTGAATGGCCAGGTTCATGTGTCATTGTGAGGTCATATGCATTGCCATACAGTGTTGATTTAATGTGTTTACCATGCTGCACTGTGTACAGTATATATATATATATATATATATGGGCCCTGGTGCTTATAATGTCTATAAGAGTATATGAAAATGTAACAATGTGTATTACAATGAAAATATTTGTTGAATCAGCCAGCAATGTGAGCAGTTTTATTTCTCATTTTATGCTTTGTCGTCCCACCTCCTGCTGCATGTATGAAGTGTCACTTCTAGCCACACGGCAGACACAAGCCCTTATCTCGGCACAGCCTCTATTTCGCTCTGTGTAATTACAAGCTTCTGTGGAGAACCCAGCACTTCTCGAGCCATTGTTTGACCATCTGTCCACCGAGCGAACATGAATGTCTGAGTCGGGTCTGGCACAGCTTGTGAAAACACATCTGCTAAAGGTTGTCTACTGTATATGTAGCGAGGTTTTTTTTTTTTCTTCTTCTTTTTGTTGAGCTGGATTGGAGGAGGATGGAAAAAAGCAATCAGCTCAGTTGTTGTGGTGTGTGTGTGTTTGTGTGTGTGTGTGTGTGTGTGTGTGTGTGTGTGGGGGATGTTTGTGTGTGTGTGTGTCTGTGTGTGCGTTTGTGTGTGTGTGTGTGTGTGTGCGTGTGTGTGCGGCTGTGCCGTTCCTGCCTTTGGTAAATCGCATGTCGTCCGCGCGGAGTGGAGAGCAGCCCATATAATGCTGTGTATCCTGCGAAGCTGACTGGAGTGTTTAATGAAGTAAATAAGCCAGTATCACGCTGACAGGTTATTCTGAGCTGGCGTTGGAAGGGAAGGTGGGAAGATGTATTTCGTGTTGCGGCGCGGGCGGCACTTGAGGAATTGGGTTGCTGATCTGATAACGGCTGGAGAGCGGTTTGCTGAAAGTTTCTGGGACAGCGCAATATTACACCTGGATGAACTTGGCTGTCGCACACCCTCACCCCCCCCCCCACAGTCACATATACCTACTACATCTCTCTACCTTACCCACCCCTTTTTATCTCACTTCTTCCTCCACTGATATTTAACACAACACGCGGGAGACAGAGTGGTTTTCACAATTGCACATGCAGGGGGTTAGCCACACGTATGTCTGCGTGCGCTGAAGGTAGGGTGCATCACTGCGCAACACCAATTACAGTACTGAGCTTTGAACGGCAATATAAATGCAAATCAGCCTTTTAACTTCTTTGTGGGAAATACTCGGAGGAAAGAGAGCACCTTGCGCGCTGGATAAACGCAAGCGTCTCTATCAACACAATAGCCCAGGCTTGTGTTACAATAGCGGAGCCTCCCCCCGGGGAACAATAGTTGGCTTAAAAAGGGCCAACGGTGTCCCTGTTATCCACCTAACAGGACGCAATTGGACGACTTCGTCGCAGCACTTTGAGTGTGTTTCAGAAAGAAGCAGAAGCAAACGTGTGTGTGTGTGTGTGTGTGTGTGTGTGTGTGTGTGTGTTTCATCTCTGCTTGTTAATTCCAGTTTTTGGTAAACAGCATGGAGAACAGGAGAGGCACTGGAGCAAGTTCACTCTCACCATGGGAGCTGGGTATAATTGTTTGGAAAGCGCCACGGTCTGAGCTCCCTCATTTGATCTTCGGCCGATCTGAGAGATGCTTTATTGAGAGAAGGATGCGGGGTCCCAAACAGTTGTCTTTACATTTAAACAAATGGTCATTACAGTGTCCTCTCTTTTAAGAGAGGAAACAAAAATAAAAGAAGCCTACCACTACACTACAGATTTCTAGTGCTCACTCTCAACATGCGGGCATCAAACGAGTTTCGGTTTTGCCCACATCCGAAACCAGAAAAGTGTTTATGCAACTGGAGTTATCTAACAAAGACCAGTGGAAGAAGTTTGGCTGTCTGTGTTGTTTTCCTCAGAGAGGGGTTGTTGGTGGTGATTCTCCCCCCCCCCCCCACCCACCCACCCACACACACATATCTCCCTGTCAGCCCTGGCGAGAGGCCAGCTTCTCATGGCCTAATTGTGGAGTTTGTTGAGGGCAGTCCATGCGTGTCAGGCGTCATCAGGAGGCTTTTTACGTTTAAAACCGTGCGCCGGCCGAATTCCCATCGGGCCTTCCCACCATCACCATCACTATCATCTCCACCACCACCACCGACGACTTAACCATGGAGCCCGTGGCACTAAATTTGATGGAGCTTGTGTGGTGGTGTCTGCTCAGCTCTGCTCTGCTGTTGTGTGGTTGTGTTGCCTCGTTACTCCTCCACCCCTGCTGTCCCTTTGCGCCCTCTGCCTGTAGAGGGAGCTGCTGAGCTCAACTGTCACTCCCACTCTCATGTTACATCTCACCGGCAGGGTCCATCTCCAATTCTCGCTTCTCTGTGCCTCATTGCCTATGATTTCAAATCCCATCTGTTGCAACGGCAAAAAACTCAGACTGCCCCCACTTTTTTTATGCATATGTATGCATGGTCTATCTGAAGTGATTTGAAAAGTAGAGAACCACTTAGGACTGCTCCATCTATCATAGCCATTTGTCTTCTAAAAGGTGGCATTTGCGAGCTCACTCCAGAGGAACAATGGGGGGCTATTTTTATATGCAGTAATAACCGTTTAGCATACTCTCTGAATCAGCCCTTGCACACCTACACAAGCCCGGGGAATTTATGTTGTGAACGCTGGACGCTGGCCACATACTGTGCCATGGTTATTGGCAAACATCTCGCTTCATGTCCTGCCTCTGATACTGTGGTGCTTTGAGTGGGATTTGTACATGTGTGAGAGAGAAAGAAAGAACAGAAAATTAAGCTCTAATAAATTTAAGTTGTGTTATTTTTTTTCATTTTTTTTTCATTTTGTGATTGTGAGCTTGTTTATCACTTTTCACAATGCTGCCATCATTTTCACGCTGAGTTGAACAGCAATTTTATATCAGAGTTTCATTCTTTCTTTTCTCCTTTCTTTCTTTCTTTCTTTTTTTTTCTTTCTTTCTTTCTTTCTTTCTTTCTTTCTTTCTTTCTGCCCATCTTCTCTCTCCCATCCACTTGCAGTGCACCCAGTGAAAATTGCTAATATGCGACTGCGTGGTTAAATGATTTGCCATCCTTTCAAACGGTCTGGCAGGGGTTTCAATCTGGCTGGCCTCCCGGGTGAAGCAGCAGTGGTCATTGCTCAATCCCCCGCGGGACATTAGTGAAAATCACGGAGTCACACCGGCGTTGCTTCGGCCCCTTCGCTCTCTCTTGGCCCCGGACCAGCGCTAAATGGCGCGGGGCTCGCTGCTGACTCCGGTGTAAGACACACCACTTAAGTCGAATTTAATCAACCCCTCCCTAACACTCCCTCCCTACCTCCACCCCTTTCACCGGCCCTGAGAATCCAGTACCTGTGAAGGGGTTAACAAACACTTCTGGAGAAGTGTTCGTCCATTATTGGATATAAAAATGGAGAAAGCCGAGGAAGGGAGAGAGAGGAAGAGAGAGAGACTGTATGTGTGTACTGTATGTTTGTGTGTACCTGTGTGTGTCTGTGTGTGTGTGTGTGTGTGTGTGTGTGTGTGTATGTGTGTATTGGGGGGGGGGGTGGTCTTCTCCAGGAGGCTGGTGATAAACACACTGAGTGTCAAAGATTGGATTAGAGGCAGAGTGCCTTAAAAGGCATGGCAGTTTATTGTATCCTTATCTGAAGTGATAATGTTACCAGGGAGGCCCATATAATGACAAATGAGTGGACTGTAGCCATATAAAAGATATAATGTCAGGGCCAGATAGCCGTCTGATAGCCGGCGCTGAGTGTGTGGTCAATGTGTCTCTCTCCTGGTCAAGGGGATGGGCTTTAGAGGAAAAGCGAATCGCATAACTATAAATGATCCATCTGCCCGCACCCAACCTGCAACCCCCCTCTTTCACACACACACACACACACACACACACACACACACACACACACACACACACACACACACACACACACACACACACACACACACACACACACACACACACACACAGATAATGCCATGCTTCGAATAGAGCACTCTAGTATCTCCTACTGTATAGCAATTTGGCTTGCAGTTTGACGCTAACTACTGTAGCAGGTAACACTTGAGAAAGTGTTTCTGTCAATTTCCCCTCAGTTTGTTTTGCTATTTCTTTGGGGGGTGGGGGGGCTTGCTTCAGAGAGTAAGATTGCAAAGTCTGCAGAAAGAGCTGGGGGAACAAAACTGTAACATAAAGAATAAAGAGGCACCAGCAAATAGCAAAGGATCGCAATGTGAGGTATTTGGGTAAGCCAACTGCTCTAGTTCTCCAGGAAGACTCTGGGGGGATTTTCATGCCTTCCAAAGGCCATGTTATCTCATTGTTGTCTGATTAAGAACATCGCAGTACAATACCTCTGCAGGTAAACAGCTATCTCTGCACATAAAAGAGGAAACGCATAGCAAAAAAAGGGATTGCTGTCACAAATTAGAGGCATCAGTCGATGCCTATGGTAATCCTTGGGGCTGATGTGCATAATGTGTATGTGAGTTAGTGAACGTAAGAGATTCCCTTCTTCCACTTCCTTTGTATGCTAATTTTATTATCGCCTATTGTTTGCAAATCATAACAGCTTTACCGTGGCGAATGTAGATTCCATTTGAAATTATTCATCCTTGTGATGGATGTGTTGCGGCGTCAACAGAGAGATATAAGAGATGTAAATAGCTCAGCGTAAATACCACAGCACAGAGGAACTCAAATCTCGTTTTATTTGGCCCTCATGGCTCCTGGCAGCCATGACTGCCGTGGGATGTGTTAAATAGTTTCCAGATGCCAAATGACATTACCAAAGCAACTAGTCAGACATTATGATCTTAGATATTACAGGGATATATTTTGAGAGGATTTCCTATCGGAGTCACAATATCGCTGTCTAACTCCACGGACTGTCCCTGTGCCGATGACCTTTGCTGCTGTAGAGCTCTATTCATTAAAAGCTCATTTTCCCGGATCAGGTCACAGAGACTCCAGCCAAGTGATGGACTGTTTTTTGGGAGGCGCGCGACACGGGGAGCGAAT
>NC_063203.1:17636188-17641188 GCF_017589495.1 Alosa alosa | reverse complement strand
AGAGAAATCTTTTGTGGTGAAAAAGTGGTGGTTCTATGGTAAGAGCTGTGACGTTGTCTTTTGTGTTGGCTGAGGCTTGCGCATGCAAGAGACACGCGGAGAAAGTAAAAAAAAAAACATAAACCTTTTTCTCCGCCCGCAGATGCTCTGGCGCCCTTTTTCCTTCCATCTTTGTTAACGGGAGGAGGGCTGATGTCTGCTCTTGGATGCCCTCACTGCCGTCTGTGCGAAGGCGAGTGTCGCCAACGAGGCCAGGGTGAAGGGGGCATCATTAGCAGGGAAGACAACGCTCCCAGTAGGAGAGGAGGAGAGAGTAGGAGATGGGAAGAGAAAGGGAAGTGAGAAGCAAACGAAAAGCGTGTCTCTCTCTCTCTCTCTCTCTCTCTCTCTCTGTATCAGCCCTGCATGGCCCCGACTCTCTCTCTCTCTCTCTCTCTCTCCCACTGTGCACCCTCCTCCACAATACCTGGGCCAGAAGGTCACGGTGCATCGCCAGTGCTAAACGTTAATCCCTAAATGCCTCAACATGCTCCCAGAACAGAGGCCACTTTGAATTAAGAGTCATTTAACTGGAAATTGAGCCGGAGACTGGAGTGTGATGCCCTGCAGCTCGGATCTCACGCTCTCGCTCACCCTCTCTCACCCGCTTCCAAGAATCAAACTGAGAGAGAGAGAGAGAGAGAGAGAGAGAGAGAGAGAGAGGAGATTTCAGAAACCACAAAAAGACACATGGTGTCTGCAGATACAACAAAACATTACATGGCATCTACTGGCTTTGAACGCTGACGCCTTTGCATGTCCTTTGATGAGATCCATTCAACACAGTCATGAGGCTTTCAATTTCTTTTTACCCCCCCTCCTCCTCAAACAGTACACACCCTGTCTTTGTAGCAGACAAGCTTTATCCAGTGGCTTTTGACTAGCACGCTGTATTCCAACTCTGACAAACATGTCTTTGTTTTCATATTTGTTGCAATTTGTTTCGACAACATGCTGTTTTAAAAAGATATTTTTTTTCAAAGAGGCGTTACTTAAAGGCATGCTCTTCACCACTTAGTCTATTTCTTGCTCTTGCTCACTCTCTCTTTCTCTCTCTATCTCCCTGTCTAAACCTCTTCATGGAGACGGTTGGTTCAAGCTGTGGGAAGTTTTAACCTTGTATCTGTGTTTTAATCTTTGAAACTGCTTCTGACTCCATGTCTCTCCTTTTGTCATGCAGAACTTTACTGTTATTTCACAACACATTCTAATATAATCTTCATAAACTATTGAAAAATCGGTTACACTTTACTTGACAGTATCGACATAAGAATGACATGACACTGTCATGAGCGTGTTATAAACAAGTCATAAATGTTTATGACATAACGCTTCTGTCATTAAGTGTCATTCGGTTTTTGTCATAACAAGTTAGGGTTAGGATCAGGGTAGGTTTAGGGTTAGTGTTAGGGTTTGGATTAGGGTTAGAGCTTAGGGTTCATGTGTCAGGACAGAATCATGTGTTCATGACAGTGTCATGTCACTCTTATGTCGATACTGTCCGGAAAATCTTTTCTGCACCTTTGCACCTGTACACTAAATGGGCATGAGGTCACAAAACAATGCAAAACAAATGAAAACATTGTCAAAATAATTTGGCTGCCATCTGCCATATTTATGTTTCTTCTTTGCCATTGCCATGTCAACAAACATGCCAATGTTTCGATTGGCATTGCCCCTTTCTGCCTCTCAGGCACACAATAGCCATTTAGATTCTCAGATTAAGTGCGAGAGTGTTTGTGTGTGTGTTTGTGTGTGTGTGTGTGTGTGTGTGTGTGTGTGTGTGTGTGTGAAGCCCTGAATAGACCACTGCTGTCAGATGGCAAAGGGGATCTGGCATACACAATGTGGCAGCGATGCCAACATACCACACCATCTCAGTGCCCTCCTCGAGGAGTGGACGCAACGCTGTCCCTCTTTCCCCCCACCCACCCCAAAACGAGCACCGTGTCAAGGGAACGCAGGGAGTGGAGCCATCTCTTGTCTCCCGCAGCAGACAGGGAGGCCATGTGGTCCGGCATGGGTCAGAGCGGCCTTGTTTGCCAGCTGGGTTCTCATGGCCCCGTTCAACACTGGAACAACAACAGGAATTGAGGAGCGTTTCAATTGCAGAGGGTCTTCAAGTGACCGGCATTGGAGCGCTAACTACGCTCACACCGCCAAAAACATTTCAAGTCTGTTTCTCTTTTTCTCTGTAGAACCATAATGCATGCATTGGCACAAGGGGCGCCTTAAACTACTCACTTCGGCAGGACAATGCTCGGGTTGACAGAGGACACAAGGGCACAAATAGTCAGTGTTGAGACAACCAGATTCTGTAAAGAGGCAGTGTTTGCCTTCAACGAGACTCTTTATTCAGGCTTGGCTTATTCAATCAGCGCGCGCGCTTTGAGGTAAAACTCATTAAGGCGAAGCATAAAGGAGCAAATGTGTTGCATGGCAAAATAGTCTCAATCAAGCCAAGACACACAGGCGACATTCTGTATACTGATGATCTTCCGAGACGATCTGTTTGCGTTATGTGCAGTATATGTAGCAGAATGCTTTTTATTGAAGCAGTAGGCCTGCAATAGTGCACAGTGCACTATTCATAACGTGTTTTCCTGAAGACTGAATAGAAAGATTATTTCTATCATCAGCAGAGTCCGTTGAAATTGAACAACTCTGAAGTGTTGATGTTTCTCTGCAAGGGGAAAAAAGAGACCGTGTTCCATGATTTCACTTGAAAGTCTACAGCATATTAATCTTATTCAGTATTATATAATACATACTGAATACATATAGTGGAAATCTATTGAAACAAAATTCATTGTAAAGCAGTCACTTTGACTCAAAGCAGGCTCATGTCGACTTACCTCTAGCAGGCTCTCCAGGGGAGGTGTTTGGTAGTGTGGAAGGGAACAGGGGGCAGTGGTGGGGGGGTTAGAGGAGCCTCCAGGCTTTTCCCAGTTACTTAGCTGGCGAGAGTCAGCCAGATTTACTGTTCTCTGCTCAGCCAAGCATTCTCCCATCAGCCACCTGGGCAGTACATCACAGGATGGCACTTGCTCATCACGCAGGCTTTGCCAGGGGAGCACCATGGCGTGGCACTGTAAATCCAGCAACACGCCACCCCCAAAAGTGCCCCTGGAGATGAATGGGCTCACACATCACATAACATACACACTCTCTCATACACACACACACACACACACACACACACACACACACACAAAGCTGCACAATTACCCACGTTCCCCCTGCCAGTATGGAAACAAGGTGTGCACATAACAGCACAGATGTATACAGGAGACCCCTGACGTGCAGCCATTCATTTGTATACAATGCTAGAACAGTCGATTATTTTACCCCTCACTGAATAATAAGCCTGTTTTCTACAGAGAAATGAGGACCAAAATAGAAATATTACAAGTACACTGAGCCTGTTAACGGCAGGTGGGCAGTTTTCAAAGTTGCTAAGAAGACATGATTAACTTTTGCATTTGCCAGAGTGACAGTTACTGATGTGGACATCGTTAAAAACAGTTACTAATTGGATACTGATTATCATTAAATTCTAGTTTGATATGATATTTCTTTGAGGTGGCTCTTTCCGCCAGAGAACAATCACTTTAATGCCCCTTTAGCGAGACAGTGGTGTGGTGTAGTACTTGCAAGCTGCCAGTGGTCAGAGCAGTTTCAGCTTAAACAACATCTGCATGTGTTATGTCTTATTAAGAGTAGCACATCAAGCTATATGGTTGCATGTTTTAAACAGGCTACCACTATCAGTTATAAATGGTTTTGGATGTATTTGCTATGCTTAGTGCTCACTTAGCGTCGGTGTGTGTTTATGTACATGAGTGTGTGTGTGTGTGTGTGTGTGTGTGTGTGTGTGTGTGTGTGTGTGTGTGTGTGCTCCATAACCAATGGCCATTTTGAACGTGTGTGTCCCCACAGCTTTCAAGTTAACCTCGGCTGGCATTTAAATGGAGCACTCAGATTAGGAGACCCCATACAAGGGCAGACACGGAGTGGATTAACCCTGTTTTAGCCGCCTTCTGTGTAAAAGATTGGTTGACCCTGGGGTGACCTGGTTTAAGGGGGTGCCCAGTCGTGGTTGAGGGAGAGCACGGCCCTGTATATGGCAGACGAAGCTTAAGCGATCTCTCAGAGGGGTTCCACTCACTGTGTAGATAAACTTTACAGCAGACATTTTCAGACTGATTGGTTTTATTTTGTTTGTTTGTTTGACTAGTTTAGCTGCTCCTCTGGTAGTGTATTAATGGGATTTGAAGTAATTGGTAACTTGCAGAGCTTGAGAAACACACTGATCTCTTGGTATCCAAATTAATATGATCCTATATTTGTTTTGTATGGCTTTGTTTTTTGTACCCAGAAACAGACGTGGATGAGGTCAATGTAGCATTCAGCTCAGGACTGTAATTGGTTTACAAGCAAATTTTAGATCAAAATAATGTAATATCATAGCCTCCAAATCTTCTCTCTGTGATTTCTTTATTCGTTGGCCCTGCTCAATGATGGATTAAGAGAAGGCAAATGGGGAATAGGGTACTATTGAGTTTTAGATGTGACAGCAACCTTTGATTTGGAATCCCAGAAATAAGATGGCTGGAGATTATATGGCTGATGGAATTGACAATGATAAAGTAGACAATGGAAAGAATGCCTGGCTCCAAAGTGCACACGACAGAAAGACAGACAGCGAAAGACAGAAAGACAGAACAAGGCAGACAGAAAAAGATGGAAGGAGAGGTAGAGAGGAGGGGTATCAGAGGGGGGGTTAGACACCTTAAATCTTCCCCATTAGCAGACTCCATTGCCGTGGGATTGGGCTTTGATTCAGTGTCCAAGCTGAGCCGGGTTTGAGCGGGCGCTGCTTCCTGGGAAAATGAAACGGGACGACAGAGATCAGTGACAATGCCAGGGGATAATCGCGCCCAAATCACAGCCATCTGGTC
>NC_063203.1:17621188-17631188 GCF_017589495.1 Alosa alosa | reverse complement strand
ATCGAACAAATCGGAGCTCCACCAGAACAGCTCTCGCCGGTAATGACCATTTTAGATGGGAAGAGCTATCGGCTAACTATCATCCATCATCAACCTCTGTAATTTCCCATCATCTTATCATGCACACTAAAGCTAGACCTGTTTTCATTCTCACATGTGGTAGAAAAAAATTAAAAAGGCTTATTTTTTAACAAAAGATGCCATCGCTGTTCCCCTATTGAAAGGCTGCATAGTTGCATAGTCATTTCCTCATCATTCATCTACGAGTATCTTCAAAAAAGTCTCCTACATTTTTACTTTCCTAGAGCCATTTATTACATCATTTCCAACAACCTTTTACATCAAGCCCAACAACTATCAAGATCTCTAATAGCCTAAAAACTTCACAGTATGAGGATTGCAACTGTACAATACACAGTTTGTACATCATTTATAACACATTTACAAGCATAACCCACTTATAACACATTCATAACACCTCATGCATCTTTCCAATCTCTTGTCTCACAAGCACACGCAAACCCCATTGCACAACGCAACCTCTTGTTTTAAGCTTCAGTGATTAATACCGACGTCTCGGTGGGAGATTGAGGCCCCCATTAAAGGAGGCAGGGGCCTCAGCGGGGAGGTGCGTGTTCCCCAGCCACCCACCCCCCGCTTCCTTGCCTGTCTGCCTGCCTCTACTTCATTAGCGGATGGGCGGTCCTCCTGATTGTTCATTATAATTAGTTATGATGCAATTATGCAAGGTCAACAACTTCATCAACCACTCAAACTCTGGAGTAAGCTCATCCACAAATGCACACAACAACAACAAAAAGAAAACACTGATGGTAGTTATTATTTGTTTTCTTTCTTCCTCTCTCTCTCTCTCGCTATGTCAACATTTTATGATTTAGCTGGAGAATGACAAATTGGGTGAGAGCTCAGGGTGTCGAATACATCACGGCGAGGCAGCAGGTAATCAGTTACATCTTGCACAGGTCCCATGCAATAGCTCGATTACACGGTGGTCAAGTGGCTTCAGTGAGAATGATATCTCCCGGATGTGTGTGTTCTCATAAACTAAAATTATATATTTTTTCCCTTCGTTGTGCACAACGGAGGCGGCGAGAGAAGCAGAGGTGGCGGGAGTGGTGGTGTTTGATTGAGCAGCCCAGGAGATTGCATTTCCTGTGATATCTGTTTACAAATCCCTGATGATAAGAATTGACTTTGTAAATAACAGAGACATTGAGACCATTGTTGTTCGGCAGACGGGCTGCCGCTTAACTGCTCCTCTCAATTAGGGAAGTGATTGTTTTCCCCTAGATTGAGGCGGATGAATTGTTAGCCCCTTTCTGCTTCTCTGTGTGCATGTGTTGGTGTTTATCTACGGTAGTGTCTATGTTTGTGTGTGAGCATGTGTGTGTGTGTGTGTGTGTGTGTGTGTGTGTGTGTGAGCATGTGTGTGTGTGTGTGTGTGTGTGTGTGTGTGTGTGTGTGTGTGTGTGTGTGTGCGTGTGAGCACCAGCAACACTAGTCAGCCTCCCAATCCTCTTGCCATAGAGATGAATGTGGAGTGCGGCCTCTCTCTCTGCCTGGCCCATAGAGATCATGACCATCCATTTTGGTATGGCAGCCAATATTCCTCTGCCCTTGTTGTGTGTGCACTGTAGGATCCTATTCAGGTGATAGCCCCGGCTCGTGTAGAGGAGTGCAGCGATGCCGGCACACAATGTGTCGTTTGATTTTAGGTCTGTGAGACAGATGATACTTCAGAGAGAGGGGGAGACAGAGAGAGAGTGAGAGAGAGAGTGAAAAGAGAGAGAGAGAAAATGGAGTATCATTTTCTAAAAACATGGAGGTGGATATCAAAGGGGCTGCAAGGGGAATGACAAATGAATCCAGTGAGAGCTGAATGACCATCTCTGCTTTGTCCTTTGAGGCTGCGGTCTGCCTGGCTCACCTGTGGTGCATTAACAAGCCTGCAGAGCCAAGTTGAGACAGTGCTCCATTTGACTTTACTATATTAATGTCAGACATGCAGATTATTAGATTTATTTATTTATTTTTATTTATCTATTTTTTATCTGAGTGATTTATAGTGCTGAGATGAATTTGATCATTATGTTCACTCATTGTGAATTAATTGTTATTTTAATTACAGTGAACTTACATTATTTTAATCATACCTCCAGTCTTATCCAACATGTCAATCTATGAACTCCCCTGAACTTCTATGAACTCTGGCCTCAGTGTGTGGTTTGTCTCATCATCGATCAATCTGAGCTATTTTAAGCTACAGAAATAGTATCCCAGTTGTATGGGATGTCAGTAACAACTGCTGCTTACCAGATAACCCTCTCTTAAAGCAACTCAATGCCGTTCTTCTAAAATAACGACTTCAAACTCATTCTAATGCTACACTGATTATATGGAGAATGATGTCTCTGAAGTTGCCAGTGTGTGCCTGGAACGCTTGATATTGTACTACGTAACATTGTTGATTGAGTGAGATCCTGACCCTTTTAGTTGTTTTTTGACTAACCAGGTCTTAACGTAAAATGGCACTGCATATTGACGCCTAGGGGCGCAGATATCAATTCTTACACCATGCTGCTTTAACCCTTCCAATTCACCTTCATCTGCAGCAATCAAGGGCTTCAACAAGCACCATGATAACACGAAGCCTTCTACTTGTCCCTTCTCTCCTTCTCTCTCTTTCTCTCTGTCTCTCTCTCTCTCTCTCTGTCTCTCTCTTTCCCCTTGCCGCTCCGATTAAACTGAGGCACTCGGCATGAAATTAAGAATCGATTATTGCAAGTCCCCTCTGCTTGGTTAACCCCGTTCGGTGGCGTGTGTGTGTGTGTGTGTGTGTGTGTGTGTGTGTGTGTGTGTGTGTGTGTGTGTGTGTGTGTGTGTGTGTGTGTGTGCGCCGCGGCCACGCACCCCTCTGGGCAGCGCATTAATTCTCTCAAAGCGGCGCAGGTGACACCTCTGTTTAAAGATTTACTCTAGCCAAGCGCTGGTAGCCCCGGTGTCCTTGACGGTGAAGGTGGCTTGGGCGCCCATCGACTCCCATCTCCCGGCCTGGCCAGCAAACATGGCCATAGACCACATCTCCCCTCCCCTGCCCTCTCCTCTCCCCTCCCTCCCCTCTCCCCTCCCCTCTCCTCTCCTCCTTGCGCTCTTGTGTTTGTGTTGAGAGAGTTTTGATGATGGAAAAAAAGGAGCGATCCCTGACACGTGAAGTCCCTGTGCATCTGCTGCTGTGTACTCAAAGCCCACCCTGGGGCTGAGACTAATAAGGAGAGAGATGAACAGAGTCAACAGAGCCAGGTGGCCAAGTGCTGAAGGCTGCGGAAAGCGCACCTGTGAATGGGCTTGAGTGGGTGGGCCGCTTAGCCAAACACCTACAGCAAACTAACTGCCACTTGAGTTTACACAACACGCTATATCTCAGTGGATAAAATATTAAATGCTACAAGTATAGGGAAGTAAAATACACCATAGATGTTGAATTTAAATTAAAATAGGATGTTTCCCTCATTGCATTAAGTTGTTGCTTAGGAATCAAGTTCATTCCCTCAAAGTCAAAGTCAAAGTCAAATTTATTATCCCACAGGGGGAATTTAAGTTGCAGCTAGGTATCAAGAAACACACAACCAACGACACAACACACAAGATAATAAACGATCACAGTATTACAACACAGATAGACAAGGATCAGCACATTAAATAAAATACAGTGCATGGAGAGGCCAGGATAAGCAACAGTCCAAAAAGTCCAATTGTGCAAAGAAGCAGCAGATTGAAAATTAATGACATAATTTGAGCAAATTCAGCATGTTAATGGCAGTACTGTACACACAAAGGAGAGTTGGTAACGTTTAGTCCTATGGGTGGGAACTGAAGGTAGTAGCACAAACTCCCTATAGAGCGGATGGTCAACACAGTCCAAAATGGCCAGAGCCTTCCTAACGACATGACGGTGAAATAAGTCATGGAGTGGAGACTGATTCACCCCTATAACCTTGCCAGAAACACTGACAAGCTGACCCAGCTTATTTTGGTCCATAAGGTTAAGGTTACCAAACCATACAATGATAGAGAAAGTAAGTACTGACTCAATAAAAGATTTATAAAACAGTGTCATCATTTATGAATTCATTTTTCTTAAAAAGTAGACTCTGTTGGACCTTCTTATAGATGGCTTCTGGAAACTCAATTTGTTGTTATACTCTAATAGATAATGTATGTCATAGTCTGTTTCAATACCAAGCACATAACACTAGCTTTTGGCTTTTCAGACAAAGTATTCTCTATTTCTTTGCACTTTGCTTGAACCTAAGACAGGAGACAGCATACAGAGCAGAGAGGCAGACTTCAGTGCTGCACAAATGCATATAATACTGGACCCTGCTATGAGACAAGCCTTTTAAATTACCCCGAGGAGAGCAGGAGAGAGATCTATTCTGTAGAATTCTGCATGAGAAACATGGACTAGGCACTTGTCAAAGATATTTCATCCCTCTTAGACAAGAGCCTCATCTAATCAGGGCATCTGCCTGCATGTGAAATTTTGCCAGAGGTGTGTGTATGTGTGTGTGTGTTTGTGTGTGTGTGTGTGTGTGTGTGTGTGTGTGTGTGTGTGTGTGTGTGTGTGTGTGTGTGTGTGTGTGCTTGTGTGTGCATGTGTGTATATGCATGTTAATTTTGCTTTATATGACAGTTGTACTCCTGACCTCCCTGTCCATAACAGTTGTACGGTAGGCAGATGGCAGACAAAGTAAAACATATGCAAAGCCCTGGAAGACTCAAGATGACTATGAAAAGGCTAGCCGTAGTCTTGGCCACCTTCTTCACCCCAAACCCCCCACCCCCTCCCCACCCACCCACCACCACCATTAAGTGGTAGCTTTAAGGTAATCTGTGCCGAATCTGTGGCAGAGACGGTGGTAATCAGCTTCCAGCCTTGATTAAGACAAAAGCAGATAAGAAGCTGCCATGCCGACAGCTGATTAGAGCAAGTATGTACGGCGGCAGGAGGCCACCTAAGGGTTCCTCGGAAGGAGTGAGGTTTTAAACAGTGACGTACAGTGGGGGCCAGAGCAGTGGGGGGCAGATAATCGGAGCTTGAGCTCCATGGAATTGGGGACCCTCTCAACTTGTTTGACAGTGACCTCGAAGCTCATAGCAGTTGCCCAGGTGCACAGGGCCGATATGCAAGAGCCCTCACCAGAATGGAGGTCTTGCTAGCTTCCCAAATACCATATTGACACCAGAGCTGCGGAGACACCTGATCAGCACTATGCAAATGTGGAGTGCCAGTCAGGCTCCGCAGTTAGAGGTAGAGGCAAAGGCAGACTCCCTACAGTCCTCACCCCCCAGCACTCCCTCCCTGACTCCCTCCCGCTCTGCCTTCCTGCCAGCCTGACTGCCAAAGCCCATGCAAATGCAGGGGGAGATGGGCACTCGCTGCTCGGCAACGGCAAGAGGTGAATCACACGCACCAGTGGAGCTCGCACTCCTTCAGGCTCTCTACCTACCAGGCAGCCTTTCGTCAACAGACCTCTCAGAGAGAGGAGGGGAAAAAAGCAGAAGCAGAAATAAAAAAAATATATAGATTAGACAAACAAGCAAACAAATATATAAGTAAGTAATAAATAAATAAGATTAGAGGAATACATCTGTTGTAAAGGGGCAGCTTCTCCTCTCAAAAAAATAACTTTATTTTGTGTTTTTTTTTCTTTTTCATCCACCCCCTTGGTGGTTGTTGCTCCTTGCCCAGGGGAAGGTGCTGTAATCAATAGAGGCAAGCATGGAAGGCATTTTAGTGCTGTGTTGCCGCCTTCTGTATTTATTTCTATCAACACAACACGGATGCCGAGAAACTGTCTGAGCCAATCTCTACGCTTCTGCATTTCACTTCTCCTCAGCGTCCATCTTGTTGCTCCCCTCCCCTCCCCACCCTGCCACCCCACCTACTTCCTCTCTGAGTGTGTCAGGTGGGCTTTAGCGTTCACTAGTCTTACAGCAGCGTGGTGAGACCAGTCTGTCTCACTCTCTGCTCAAATGGCTGCCCTCTTGCTGGTTTTTTTCCTCGCCCCCTTCTTTTTTCTCTCTTTCCCTCCTGATTGAATAATTCTGCCAATATGTAGGCCTGATATTTGTCAGCTTAAAGGCTGCGCCCAGCTCTGTCAGTCTCCGTCACGGCAACACATGCTTATTTGCCATGCTATTTTGAGGCTTGATTGACGTGCCGGCAGCCTTGACATTCTCTGCGGCGCTGCAGAGCCTGTTATTATGCGAACATTAACATTCTGATAAACACATGGGCGACCATTGAAGAAATAATTACATGCCATCATTCCACTGTTTCAAATTGTGCTTGCGCTTGTGTGAGAGAGCAAGAGAGAGAGAGTGTGCTTGCGTGTGTGTGTGTGTGTGTGTGTGTGTGTGTGTGTGTGTGTGTGTGTGTGTGTGTGTGTGTCTATGTACAGTATGTGTGTATGTGTATGTTTATGTCTATGTGTTTGTTGGTGTGTGTGCGTGCAAGTGCATGTGAGCATGTTTGTGTGTAATGGAGAGGGAAAGAGGGAGAGGAAGAAATCAACAAAATGACAGAATATGTTTTCAATATGTTTTCAAGGCACTACATTTGAACACATATTTACATTTGTTTGCATGGACTAGCAGGTAAGTGCTTCTATCAGATTGCTATTGTACATAACATTCTTTGCAAACACTGATATTTTCTGACTTGATCATTTAAAGTGACTTGATCACTGATATTTTCTGACTTGATCATTTGAAATGCTATATCCTCCATTTTAATGCATTGTCATAATTCATTTGTTTTCATTTCGTTTTCCAAGTAATTTCAGTGGAAATGTAGTTGGCAATTGTTTTTGATTTATTTTTACTTAATTAATCAAAACAACGGAACTTCAATTTCATTGATATTACCTGGAATAAACAATTAAATAACATGAAATTAATGTTTTCCAAAAATGGATTTATAGCGGTTATAACTCTTTTTATAGTTTTTTTATAACACCTTGTAAATTTATGGAAATATGGAAGATTCTATGATGTCCCAGAGCTGTAAAGGCAAAACTATTGCTGCTACTACCGTCACATAGCTATTGTATCCAGAGCCCACATGCCTGGGGTGGTGTGATGTCGTCCACTCATTATCGTGTTTACCAACACTTCATTGGGATTAACTGTCCTTAGACAGCTCCAGTCACCTCATAAAAGAGGTCAGGCCGGACGCGTATCGACTAAAACTCGGCAGGGGTTTTCTTTGTCACCTAAATCAAAGCATCCTTCGTGTCACTGTGACACAGTCCATCAATCAGCCATTTGGGGTCAATTCTCTTCCCTCTCCATCGTCATTGGGACTGGTGGGTTACGGCATTGGATGACCATTGTATCTAAGCATTGTATAGAAGACGTCTGGCTAAATTGCAATTAATTGTTCAAAACGGCTGCATTGAAGTTAACTCTGCTAAGGTCTTATCACAACATAGTAGGCTACATTGAAGAGACTAAACTAAGTTAAGTTATGCAATCAAGCAGTATCTCAAAGCTAAAGTTAGAATACTGTTTGGATGTCGAATTTAGCATGCGTAGCCTACTTACAGCTGCTTGTCAATTTCGTTGAAGGCCTCATTTTATTGACTCTGACACTGAATGTTTACAAAATCCCGATGTAAATGGAAAAGTGTTTTCCAAAATTCAAAAGTGCTTGTCCCAAGGAGAAGTACAAACTTTATTTTAACTATGTAGAAAACGTTATGAATTGCATCCACACATCAGCAGCCTTTTAACTGTGTTACTCACAAACGTCTTAAGTGACAGCCCCCCTCCCCGTTGTCCAAGTCAGCTACCACCACAAATTTAATCCAATTCTGTGGGAAACACTGAATAACATGTATGGGGTTTGAACTGCTCTGCTCTTCACTGCATGAGTGCAACACAAAGTAAAGTCTTAAGTAGAAACAGAGAATGTAAAAGGGATGACTGAAGCTGTCTGGTATAATGACAAAATTGACTAGGAAAGTTAATCATGAACACCAAAGCAGGGCTTTTGTTGCAATGAAAATGTTGGACACCTGATAATATCTGCGCTGCAGCAATCTAAGGGATCAGTGATTGGGGAGATCCTCGTGTGTCAGCATTAATGTATGGTTCTGCTGAAAAGCCCTTATAAAACCATGAACTGATCATAAAAAAGTGCTTGCAGTTGCAAGGCAAGCAGGAGGTGTCCGATTACACTGAAGTTCAGTGAAAGTAATATGGAGAGAAATGGAACAATACCAAACAAGGACGAGGAAGGGAATGGCCTAGAGGCTGTGTAAGCATGTGTGTCGGTCCGTATAATGCTTCATATGGTGTGTGTGTGTGTGTGTGTGTGTGTGCGCATGCGTGTGTGAGTCAGAGAGAGATAGAGAGAGTCTGTGTTTGTCTCTGTGTCTGTTTGTTTATGTATGTGACTGTGTGTGTGTGTGAACCTGTTCTATTTATGTGAAGATAGAGTAGGTTCATTTACTACAGTGAGAGCTCATAGCATGCTTGTGTGTGTATTACTGTATGTCTGTGACTGTGTGTGTGTGTGTGTGTGTGTGTGGGTGTTAATCTGTAGTGTGAGTACATCACACATAAGTGCGGGAAGCTGAAAGCCAGCTAAGAGTTGATAGAGTGTTTTGTCTGCGTTGTGGCCCACTGCATGATGGGCTTTTTCTCGTTCGCTGATAGCCAGCATGCGCCAATGGCCAGCTTCCCGCCACTCCAATTCGTATCCCAGCGTGGCACACCCGCGCAAATCTGAATCGGCCATCACATCGGTCTGCCTCCCCGGCTAACAGCGGGCACGGTGGGGATCAGGGAGGCGTCATGCCGCTCAGCCTATTTGGGAAAACTGTGAGTGGCAACATGAAGTGGCATCGACCTGACAAGCACTCCCTCCCCGCACACACATAAGCATGTGCACACACACACACACACACACACACACACACACACACACACACACACACACACACAGATACACAGACATACACACCAGATACACTCTCTCTCTCCCACACACACACACACACACACACACACACACACACACAGATACACAGACATACACACCAGATACACTCTCTCTCTCCCACACACACACACACACACACACACACACACACACACACGATACACAGACAGACATATACGCACCGCTACCCTGGTCCCAGGGGAGTCCTATCACTGAAGCTCCATCCAGGAAGCCAGCCCTCCAACAAACTGCAGCTGGTTCCAGGAGTCTTTCAGGTCCTCCTTTTGGGAGAATCGAAGACAGCAACACACTATCTCCTGTTTTCTCCTCCTCCTCTTCTTTTTTGTCCCCCTCCTGTCTGCCTGCCCAGAAGCCTGGCCTTCTCACTGGAGGGAATGGGCTCGGCAGGGAATGAATGCTTAATGGACATCTGCACAGTGACCAGGAGCACACACACACACACAACACACACACACACACACACACACACACACACACACACACACACAGACACACACATATACACATACACACACACACACACATATACACATACACATACACACACATACATACATACACACACACACACACACACACACACACATACACATACATACACACACACATGGGAGGGACACACAATATGAAGAATTGAAAGGGATGCAATGTGATCGCAGGTCTCTCCCCTTCACGTCTTCCTCTTCCAGGGAGCAGCATTCAATTATTCAGCCTCTTCCTTCCCCTTGAAGTGTGCATTAGTCTTCTCTCTCTCTCTCTCTTACTCCCACATGTGTTAGTGGAAGATGTCTCTCTGGCTTAAATGCATGAAACAAGCATCGGGCTGTCACCTCTATTCCACCTCTTTGTGTTTTGGATGTAAGACATGAATGAGGGTCTCGGAGAATTCACCACAGGCAGCCGCTAAAAGCCAGAACAGAGGTAGCCCGTGTGTGTGTGTGTGTGTGT
>NC_063203.1:17601188-17616188 GCF_017589495.1 Alosa alosa | reverse complement strand
TGCTAGAGTTGACTTTAGCTCGGAATGCAATCGGTTGCCATAGTAGGCTATCCTAAAATCCAGCAATAAAACAAAGCATGAACTCATAAGCGTCGGTCTGCCATAGGCTATATGTATCCTCTGATTGTAATGTTTACAGATAGGCTATCTAGGCGATATTTGTAACATTTATTTTGTATTTGGCCTGTTATAAAATCATATAGGCCTATTGAACAATTTAAACACATTGTGAACCCCAAAGTTGGAGACATGCATATAGACATTGCTGCAAATTTAAAACCGGATTACTCTGGAATGGCTAACTGTACAGGGGAGTGCTTTAAACTTTAATTAAAACTTTAAACTTTAATTACACCTTTGTGTTCGGTAAGGTCTGCTGTTTATTCTGATATATGGTTTGTCATGTGTTGAGGGAAAGTTCGCGGGCCAAGATGAATGGTTAGGGAGACGGGTGCAGAAAATAGGCTATGATTAAATTAAAGTTAGGCTACTTTTCTCATGAACCGTTTACCACAACAACTAACCACCAACATTGTTTAAAAGCTGAGAAAAAGCTTGTTAAATTGTGATACATGTGATGTCTGTGATGAATAGGCTACTCGCAAGTAGTTCAGCAAATTTAGGTGGGACGAAATAGGCTACCTTACAGAGCAGCAGATCAGGGCTGGCCATATCGGCTCTGATGTACATTGATTTAAATGCATCACTTCACTACCCAACACGAACAAGAAAGAAAAAGAAAAAAGAAACCAATGAGCTTATGTCGCGATTTCCGATAGGCCCAGGCCTAAAGAAAAGACAGCTATGGTAACCTAACAATTAGGATTTGCTTTGCCTACACTGCTGTTTGGTTGTCCCAAACTTTGGGGCGACCCATACTCACATTAACTGAATCTTATCAACCCGAACTGCGATGTTCCAAACAGAGTGACAGGATGCAATGCCTAATAATCTCACTGCCTACGGCATAACTGATACAGTCGCCTAGGCCTACTGTTAAACACCTGAAAAATATTAAGCTGCTGTTTTCTTTTTCATGGCGAGCACTAGGCCTACGTTTTGAATGATTTATGACTGAATGGAACGTTGCGTTTTAAAAGCCAAAACTGCTTATCCGCGGCGTGTGACAAAGTTTACACCAACCATCATCTTCTAATGTAGGCCTATCCTTATGTTGAGATGTCCATTCTCTTTGCCCTAGGCTATCATTTGTGTGTGAAGCATGTTTCAATTAAGACAATACACAAGCTATTTTTTATTGTTGTATTGAATGATTTCATACGAATGAATTTATGCGAAAGTCGCGTAGGCTACAGGATTAAGGCTGGGCGCCACTGACCAAAGACCACAGTAGCCTGTGAACCTCTGATTTTCAAAGGAGAATCACGGCCAGCGCGGGGGCAACTCTTCTCTTCAATTTCCCTTCAAATTACTTTTTATTGTCTGAAGACATCTATGTAAGGATCTAACATTCAGCAACAGCAAAGCAAATGCAAAAAATGCAAAGTGCAGTCGGTTCTCCCACCATGGTTTTGGAAATCACACACCTGCTGCATCTGAAGGTCCACGCATAATAAGGCCTACGCTATCACTCTACTGCGCCCCTGTTGCACGTAACATTAATAGCTGATGCTGCCTCCCAAAATTCCGCATCATGTGAACAGATCAGCAGGCCTGCATTTTCACCTCGTTTTCAAAGGCGTCTCATTGTTTTTTTGTCGAGATTCCGGGGGTCAGGTTTGGGTAGTTAATCAGTGCATATTGAGGGGTCGAGGTGGGTGCAGATTGACTCTCCTGGCGAATCCGGGATGGGTGCGGATGTTAAAACCTTAACCAAGCAACACTAGCCTATACTGTTGAGCATATTGTAATGCAGCGTTGAATGGATGAATAGCTTACAAAAGGGTACCCCGCACTTTTCAAAACACACTCAAGCTTATGGTTATTGTCCCCACCACTTCTAAAAACAAACTGACGCCCTTGCACACAGACACAAACACACACACACACACACACACACACATCACACACATACACAGACATACTTAATTGTATAGAGATACACTCAGAGTTCTCTGCAGATATCTGTTCTTTGTACCATCTGAAATGGAGCCTATTGTGTGTGCTGCCAGACTGAACAGTTTGGGTCTTGTGTTTTTATTGTAAGCCAGCCGGCATCTGTGCTGATTAGGGGGGATTTAGTATGGCTTCCGTTTTTTGCTTAGCTGTGTGGGCATTTAAAGTGCAGTACAAACACAAGTCATGCTTTTAAAAAGTGTCATCTAATGATAATGGATTGCACATTCTGCCAGTGCAGATTGCTGTGCATTCATTCTCCCCTATTCCCCTCCTTCTATAGGTCTACATGAATGTACAAACACACACACATACACACATACATACATACAGCCACCCACCACCACATACACACACACACACACACACACACACACACACACATACATACATACAGCCATCCACATACACACACACACACACACACACACACACACACCTCACACACACACATGCGCACGCACACACACGTGCCATATTTCTATGTTCATTATCACTCTCTGCTCTTCAAACACTGGATGTGATTGCTTCCACTCATGCCAGCCACCTCTGCATAGTCCTGCCTTCGAGACGTGAGACCTCTCCCCATTAACACAGGGGCCAAAGTTCTCCCGCTGCGCTACGCGCTGACCCCTTCGCCCGGCCGCCTCCGTCGGTGCCACGCTGGCACCAGGCACCGCTGCTGAGGTAGCGTAGCCAGCTCTCCATAATAGACGGCCACATCCAGTCGCCCTCTGCCAGGGCCACGGGGGGTCATGGTAATTGGCAGTGCTAAGGCCCCGGAGTGAGGAGTGGGAAGGTCCGCCGAGAGTCTCCAGGCTAGCTCCAGCTTGGCTGTGTGCTTACAGATAAGGAAGTGTGTGCGTTGTGTTTGTGTGTTGTGTTGTGTGTGTGTGTGTGTGTGTGTGTGTGTGTGTGTGTGTGTGTGTGTGTGTGTATATGTGTGTGTGTGTGTGTGTGTGTGTGTGTGTGTGTGTGTGTGTGTGTGCCTTTAGCCAGTAAACTTCTCATCTGTGTATAGCAACTGCCTCTGTACTTGCTGCTGCTCCGTTTTTTGTTGTTGTTTTTTGTTGTTTTTGTTCTTGCTTTTTCCCCCATCTCTCCCTCTCCTTCGCCCTCTTGTTGGTTATTGACATGGCCGCACTGGAACTCTGTTTGTGTATGTGTGCTTTATAATGCATGGCAGAGCGTGTGCAGCCTTGGCGTGTCTTGGCGATGTGTGTCTTGGCGTGTGTGTCTTGGCGATGTGTGTGGCGTGTGTGTGTGTGTGTGTGTGTGTGCGGGCACTGCTGAGGAAGTGTCAGGGACCATAGATGTCAGGCACGGTGACAGGGCAGGGGGGACGAGAGGGCACATTTTCCTACCAGCACTGCCACACTTGGCATCTGTCTGTCTGTCAGAGCGCCACTCTGGGGGAAAGGCGGCAGTAAACTGAGATGAACTGAGCCTGAGCCGGGGCCGTGGGAGCGCCACGTGCCACACGTCGAGCATGTCGTGAAGAAAGGAGATGGAGAGTTTTTCAGAACCCTGCGATGACATGTGTCTGTTTTTTGGAGTTTAGCGAGGGATTTTTATTTCCGATTTTGTTTTCTCCTTCTTTTCTCTCTCTCTCTTCTCTCTCTCTCTCTCTCTCTCTCTCTCTCTCTCTCTCTCGCTTTTCTCTCTACATTTTTTTTTCTCTTCCAGATATTTTTTCATGGCTACAGCCTATGCTCAGGAATTATACTTAGACTCAGACTCTGAGGAGAAAATCCCTGGGACTTGTGGAGAGGAAAGGCATGCGGGATTAAGGCTTGCTCTGCTCCCCTTCTTGTCATAAATGAGCAATTTCCTCCCTTTCCCCCTCCCCTTCCTTTTCACAGAGGGTTTGGCCAAGGAAAAGGTTGGAGCCGCCACCAGTACATTTCCATCCATTTCCATCCTCCAGGAGGATTTCACTTCCACTTTTCTCTGTCTCTTTTTCTCTCTCCAACGCTCTCTTCCTCTTCTCACGTCTTCTCCCATCTCTCTGAGTTCTTCCCTGTCTTTTCTTCTCACTCTCTCTCTCTCTCTCTCTCTCTTTCTCTTTCTTTTTCTTCTCTTTCCAACACTCCAACTATGAGGAAATATTTCGGAGGCATGTTTGTGTGTGTGTGTGTGTGTGTGTGTTGTGTGTGTGTTGTGTGTGTGTGTGTGTGTGTGTGTGTGTGTGTGTGTGGAGGTTGTATGGGGACCTCTCTTCCCCAGTCCAGCCCCCAGGTTGGCTTATCAGGCCCAGCAGATGTGTTGCGCTCGCGGGACCTCATCAAGCCGACACAGGGAAAGGCATACCTTCTGGCAGCGCACCATTACCATGCTCCCGCAAAGTCCCATAACCCCCTTCTCACTGGGCCCAGGGACAGACAGCCCAATTACCTGTAGAGAGCGCTGGCGAAAAGAAAAAAAAAGTATGATATCGAAAGGAGTTGGTAGCAAAAAAAAGGGGGTCCATATTACTGGAATGAGTTTGCCCCAACGACATCATGAGAAATATCTGGTTGGCACAGGTTGGTGGTCCAAAGTAGCACAAGAAATGAGCAAGGGCAGAGAAGGGATGTGATTTTTCCCTCCTTTTCTGAGGCTCACTTCTTCAAACGGCATCATATGATTAAATACAAAAATGGCAGAGCTCTATGTATGCCTGTAGGGCTGAAGCATCATTAGATCCAGGCTGTTTTTTTGCCCCCTTTAACCCATGACATAAAATAACAGGATTTTGTGTGTGTGTGTGTGTGTGTGTGAGAGAGAGAGAGAGAGTGTGTGTGTGTGTGTAGTGTGTGTGTGTGTGTGGTGTGTGTGTGTGTGTGTGTGTGTGTGTGTGTGTGTGTGTGTGTGTGTGTGTGTGTGTGTGTGAGAGAGAGGGGAGTGTGTGTGTGTGTGTGTGTGTGTGTGTGTGTAGTGTGTGTGTGTGTGGGAGAGAGATGTGGTCTCCGTCCGTGTGGCCCAAGTGATTTCGCTGCCCATCACTGGAAATAGGGTGCAGGGAATCAAATCAATTGCCCCCACACCCACCCCCCACCCCCCCACACTCTTCCACCGCGGAGCATTTAGGACCATTGAGATGAAAAAAAGGACAAAGCCAGCCAGCCAGTCGGTGCAGAGCTTCGGTGACCTTTCAAAGTTCAAAGGCTCTTCTGCCTATTTAGTGCGTCTCCTAGATATCCATTTTTAATCAGCACATCAAACGGCTGCATCCGATTAGGATCCCAATCACATCTTGGGAAAGGGTTTGTTTGGCGGTGTGGAGGGATAGGGACTATCAAGGTGGTGGACTCGCACACAGAACAAATTATAAACTGCACGCAGGCCCCGATACCAGAAAGCAGTTTATCTGTGCTCCTTAGAAGAGCTAACAAAGCTCTACTTGGTATTTGTCACCCATTCATCAGAAAAGACTTCCAACGGCTCTAGATCCCTCACACACAAAAAAATGGCAGGGATGTTTTCAGGTATAGCTTACTTCCACTTTTTCCACCCAGTAAAAAATGAAAGGTGTTTTCTACATTGTTCTTGTGAGATTTTTAGCAGCATGCAAAATGACAAGACAACAAGAATACACATGCCGCAGTGTTTGCTATCTAAAGTGCATAGCACGGACGACGGAGGGAAATAAGCAAAGAGGGAAGAATCTGCTGATATGGGAGGGAAACATAGTTATCTGGGAGCCAGGCCAGAGGCAGCCTTTTGGCTCACACACACACACACACACACACACACACACACACAGAGAGAGAGAGAGACCCTCTTACCTGGCCACACCACACAATAGTCTTATTCAGCTTGACATTTCCAGCTCTGCATTGTCTGTGTGTGTGTGTGTGTTTGTGTGTGTGTGTTGTGTGTGTTTGTATCAGGGAGCTGTTCCAAGAAAGAAACCAAAACCCATTTCTTTAACAAATAAAACAGAAATATGATTATACATCTGTGATTTTGATTTGTTAAATGAAATGTCACTGATGATTTGACCCATAGGCCCTTGATTATCATCGGCTCCCAGAGCATCACAAAACATAATTACTCGCCGAATTCTCATTATGGTTTAATTTATCAGTTGTGATTGCCGACATACATAACTTCTTTTATGGAATACTCACACTTTCTTTAAAAGTGATGGCAACAAATCAGAAAATGTATCTTCGTGAGTGATGAGTTCCGAGGTTTATATAGAGAAACCAATTGTAAAAAACACTCTTACATCCCGGTAATTACTCAAAGACATTTCTTATTGTAGCAGTATTCATTCCTCTAAATCTTGGTCTTGCCAGTGAGCAGCTGGTGTGAGATTGTGAGATTTAGGACTTAATGTGAAATGACTCACAGTTAGAAGCAAAACATACTTCTTCAAAACCATCAAGGTATCAGCAAAAAAAAAAAAACTTCCTTTCAAAATAGGGATGCATTTGGCTGTAACCTTTTCAGAGAGGACAACATTAAAAACACAGACTAATGGAGTTCCTCCTGTCTCCACGGTACAGTGTGTTGATTGGCATGTTCCGTTTCCATGGCAGATGTTGTCTGACTCCAGCATCTCGTAGTCTGCCGACTTCAAACGGCAGGGAGGCTGTGGGGTTCTGCGTCAGACATGTTGTAAAGTCACGGCCTCTGCGCTGCCATTGTCCTCTGTCTGTCTCCAGTGCTGCTTTTGCCACTGGCTGGCAAGGGGGGATAGTGTGTGTGTGTGTGTGTGTGTGTGTGTGTGTGGGGGGTATATGAGGTATAATGGCCGTGAGGGGGGGGAAGTGGGGCTGGGGGAGCTGTACTTGAGATTGGCGCGAGGAAGAGTTGTCAGGTTTGATTTATTAAGTGGCGCTCCCACCCTGACTGCTGGTAACTTGTCAGTCCCCACGTAATTGATGGCGCTCACAGCTCGCTGCTCCGTGATTGGCTTTTTCCTCTTCTTCTTCTTCGTCTTTTTTCCTCTTCTTCCTCCCAGGACACTGAGTGAGGCGCCTCTCTCTCTCTCTCTCTTTCTCTCTCTCTCTCTCTCTCTCTCTCTCTCTCTCTTTCTCTCTCTCTCTGTCTTTCTTTCTGTCCCCTATCTCTCCATGCGTTTTAATTAATTCATTATCCTCCTGCGGCTGGCAAGGGACACTGAGTCTCTCCTTTCCTCTTTTTTCTTCCTTTTCTTTGCTATCACTCTCCTCACTTATCTTCACCCTCTCTTTGCTTCACCTCTTCCTTGTCCTCCACTCACTCTTTCGACCCCTGTCTTTTTACCACTGGCAATCGTGACGTGCAGACAGACTACTTTTGGTGAAACACTGCATGATCTGAAGGAACTCAGTTGGCGAAGCTGTTTTGGTGGCAGCTGCCTTCACCTCTCATGTGGGAATTGGAAGCAGCCCAGCTTGCCGCACGCACACACAACCCCCTTGACATGCCTCAGAGCGTGTGCGCGACTTGACAAGCGTGCTTTCTTCCTCCACATCTGTTCTGGCGGCCTAGCTTAGTGCCGTAGCGCTCATTGTGCTAAATGAGTTGAATGTGAGCTGAACGGCGTGTGCGCTCCGCGCTGACACCTACCCTCCCCCTACCCCAAATAAACAACCCACAGTCAATTTAAACATTACCCCCCATCCCCCGACCCCACCCCCCAGTGGAATAAGATCCACATTTATTCAAGAGAAACAAGACTGGCACAGAAATGAGAGGAGGGGGGAAAAACATGGAGGGGACGACACAATGATAGAAATGTACTAGGGTGCTTTCCATATTCAGAGCTTTGTAAAAAAATAACAGCCACTGTGCATTGCCACCGTCACCATATGTAGAACGAGCTCAGTCAACACCTTTGTTTTACTACTTATGCCTGAACTTTTCCTTTTTTAGTCTCAGACCCTGGGCACAGACATGAAAAGGGCCTCCCTGCCCACCTCAAAAGGTTAGTAGCTCAGCAATTCTAGGGGTGTCCAGGGGCATGTCCTCCATCCCCCGGAATAAACATTATAAAAATATATTATATTATATATTATATTATTATATATATAAAAATAACTTCTGGCGAGTTTTGAAAGAAATAGACAGATTGAGACTTACAAATATGACATAACCATCAAAAGATTTAAAAGGCATCTTGCTGTGAAAAAATATATATAGGCTCTGTTTTAAGAAACTTAAAGCCCAAAGTTGGAGACCACATATAAATTTGCTACTATTTCAAAACAGGATTACTCTGGAACGGCTTATTGTACAGGGATTGCACCTTTGTGTTCGGTCAGTTCTGCTGTTTATTCTGATATACGGTTTGTCATGTGTTGCACGAAGAGTTTATGAGATATTCGACCTAGATGAATTGATATGAGCGCAGAGCTGTAGAGTAAAATGATTATTCCTTGAAAGTTAATTTTCTCGCTAACCGTTTATCACAACAAATAGCACCTATTGCACCATATAAAAGATGAGCTCTTTCATGTGCGATGACTAGGCTACTTTGGGAGTAGTTCAACAGAGAATAAAGGGTGGCCACACTTTGTGTACAGTATGTCTGCCTCATAGGTCTGTCTAAATAACAGCATGTTACGTGAAGGTGTTGCGGGCCGGATTAAAATAGTCTGTGAATCAACAATCAGAGAAAACTATGCCGAGAATGTTGTAGGCAGATATTAGACCTACCTGCTATTGGTCTAAAGAGCCTATTTTAAACCGTCTCCTGTCATTTAGATGCGTGAGAGTTGGCAACTCTTAATGGGTAGTATATTTAGCGGCTAGCTCTCCTGTTACTGTTGCTGCGGCTGCGGCTGCGGCTGCTGCTGCAGCGTGTAAACTGTAGGCAGTGGCGATGGGTCCCGTGAGGCTGACGATGCTTGACAAAGCAGCGGATTGAGGGGGATAGACGGCGCCAGTGGGCGGAAGTGGATTCACCCTGAGGTCCGTGCTCCTCCGCCTGTTTCCTCATCCACGTGTCATGTGGGATTAAGAAGCACTGCCCCCAAACCGCACTGAGCAGGCTGCAGAAAGAGCTTGTGTTAATGCGTGTGTGGTGTGTGTGTGTGTGTGTGTGTGTGTGTGTGCGTGCTAATTTGAGTTCTGTCTTCATTGCTCTGGTTGTGTTAGACAAGCATTTGTGTTTGTGTCTGTGTGTGTGTGTGTGTGTGTGTGTGTGTGTGTGTGTGTGTGTGTGTGTGTGTGTGTGTGTGTTGATAATGAATTACTTTCTCTTTCATGCTCTTGTGATGGCATTACCGCCCAGCTACAAGCAAAACCAAATTGTAATTTACAGATAACCAAGATAATAGGGATACTGTGTAAAAAAAAAAAAAAACAGCCTGATGATTTCATTTGACATTCTCACTCCACCTTGAGCATTTTCTCACCTTTTAAGTGACATTTACGTGAGACCTAACACACTGGGTAGACTTGCTTCCTTACAAATAACTGACACTGACATCTGGCATTTACTATATTGCACGCACTGCCATGCCAATGTGGGTGAGTTTCCCTGCTACAACCACATATTAACAACTCTGGAATCTCTTTAGATGCCTGATATCATCCCATTCCTGCACATTTTGAACACCATTCTCCCTATCAAGGCTCCCGTAGACTGTACATAAAATAGGTTTTTGGAGTGTGATGCATTGCTATCCAATCTCTGATTGACTAGTTGTGATTTGTGGTTTTCGTACCCTTCTCAGGTCACTGCAACAAGCTTCTCTAGTCCACGTGTACTTCCGGCGTATATAAGACGTCATGATCAGCTTGGGGCAGGCCAGGCTATACGAGAAGGGAAGGGCTTATTTTTCGGAAGAGTGCTTTATCGGTTTGAATAAACCAGGGGGTTTCGATAGCGATGGCGTCTAGCTAATGGGGTGCGTCATTTTGTTTCCCCTGTAGCGCCCAGCAATCCTTCCCCAATCCATCAAACCTGGCAACCCGGGCGCCTGACACGGTTTGGGTGATTTATGGAGAGGTTTGTCAAAGGCGCAGTTTGTCATTCAGAGTCATCCGGGGTTCACTGTCTCAATAGCCATGGCACTCTGAAGAAGGAGGAGGAGTGGAGGAGGTGGAGGAAGAAGTGAAGTTTTGGAAGGAGAGGGTGAAGGGAAATGTGGTGAGAAAAGAACGAAATAAAAGAAACAGAAAAAGAGAAACAGAAAGAGAGAGGGGGAATCAATGTTTTTCAGTCTATCTAAGATGAAGCAGAAAGAGAAACAGAAAGAGAGAGGGGGGGTCAATGTTTTTCAGTCTATCTAAGATGAAGGGGCGACGTGGAATGGCGGCTTGTAATGATTTTAAGTGGGGTCACAGTTTGAGGTTCCATTTAGTTTAGTTTTTGAAGCGAGGCCTCTCTTCAGCGCATATTCAACAGCCCTTCAGAATGTACAAGTAGGAGAAATGTCACACACACATGCATGTGGAGGGACTTCAACCAGGTGTCTGGACAAAGAGATAGACAAGTGTGCAGGTGCACACACACACACACACACACACACACACACACACACAAACAATAACACACACACACACACACACACACACACTCACATGGAGATTGGTCAAGCCAAGGTTAAGATGAGTTGAGATTAATGCAAGGACAGAGGCAACAACAGAGCGCACAAATCCATCCTTCAGGCCGAGATAGACTTGCTCTCCACCAGCTGAGCACCTCGCAGGACTGCCTCTACAGAGTGCCACATTCAAGTGGGACGTTGGACCAAGGATAGCGAGGGGAAGATACAAGATCACAAGATCAGAGACGAGAAGACAGGAGAGGAAAAGAAGAAAAGAGAAGATCGGAGAAAAGAAGTGATAAGCAGAGAAGAGAGGAAAGAAGAGAATAGAAGAGAGGAGTGGGGGTTTGCTGATATGGGTATCAGGCTGGGAAGTCAAGGGAGAGGAGAGGAGAGGAGAGGAGTGAATAGAAAAGAGGAGAGAAGACAGGAGAAGAGGGGAGTGAGGGTTGTGCCACAGACACACATTTCCATCCAACATCTTGCATCTCTCACATCCCCTTTGCCTCCCCGGTGACACAGATATCCGGCGTTCCTTGTGGCCTTTGGAAGCCTCTCAGACAGAAGCTGAGCGCCTGAGCACTGACTGACTCTTAAGCAGATCCTGTCAGACTCGATGCCTCTCACCTCCCCTCTCCCAACAGATGGATCTCAGACCATCTGACATCTCTGAGCTCAAAGTGGCAGAGTGAAATATGGCGGAGCTTGTGTTTGGCTCAGACACCTGTCAATTACCTCTCTTGTACGTATTTGCTCGGATGTCAATCATCATATCGCTCATGAAGAGAGAAGGCGTTAGGAAAATGTAGAGCTGTCTCTCACATTGTATGTGCAGTGCATAGCCCATGAGCTTATGATGATAATCAAAGGAAATCCCCTCGGTTCGGAAAACATACCATGTGATTGGTAAGAACTTGATTACAATTATAAAATGTCTTTACTGTACATGAGAACATGAGAACATAACAGAAATGACCCACAACACATCCATACGTATTATAGCTCACAATATTAGTCACCAGACAAAGCTTTACCGCCACTATACTCCATGACATGACATCACCTTCCCCCCACAATAGTAGTCCAGTGGGTGGACATACTGACCTGGTCTTGGGGCTACATGCCATGCTAAAGGGCCTATTAATGATAGCGTTGCGCTGGGCTGTGACTGAGTGGGAGAGGGAGTAAGTGAGTGATGGAGTGAGTGAGTGCCGGGGGAAAGGCTCAGTAGGCTCCCAATCCACCCTCTTAGTTCTGCTCTCTGCCCAGCTCACGGGCGAGTGCCACCGAGTACGCCACTCATCTACCTCTTCTCCTGGCGCGTGCTGCGAATGTATGATAAATGCCTCATCACGAAGAGAGAGAGAGAATAGACTAGAGAATGAGAAATGCACATTTAGTCCATTTTTCTCATTTTTCAGGAATTCTCACTGTAGGTAGACATGTGGTGCATTTCTCCAAACAGGGCCATAGGCAGTACTGGAATAATGTCGCTATAAGTTTATTAGATCTGAATAGTAAATTTAAAGTATTTTCTCTGAATTATACATGAGGCACTCAGCAGTACAGTGTCATAGGCATCCTTTGAAGGAACAGCCATTTATTTTTTTTACTTCCTGTAATACAGTTTAGCTCCACTAGATGGCACTTTCAAGGGGGTCTGAGGAGAATGAGTCATATTAAGCAGAATGTGAAAGGGGAGGCGGCCTTTCTCATTTTCTCTGATGCCAGGGGCAAAAAGCATCCCTGCATCAGCAACATTCTCCCGTCTTGGCGAATCCCAGCCCCAAAAGAGGTGATAGACTGTTCCGGAAGTGAGCTAATTGTACTGGAGTCACTGTTCGCCAGAGGTACAGTACACTGCATGGGACTCAGAAAAAAAAATATTTGTGAAATGTGATTCCATTTAATTGAAAACTGAATCTTCTTTCACAATATTGTTTCACTCTCTTCCTCCCCCTTTCTCTCTCTCTCTCTCTCTCTCTCTTTCTCTCTGCATGACAGACTTCCTATTTTCTCAATTGCGACTATTTAATTATAATAAAGCAATCGAGAGGCTTTACTTCCCACAGGACAAACACAGAGTCCTTGAAGGCCTATTAGTTCAGAGATGTGAATTTCTACTCAGTGGCAATCATTCACGACCGCTGCATTTGATCAGGATGTCCAGTACCGCACGGAGCAGCCTGAAAACGCTGCTACGATAAAATGTGGTAAAACGAAGCAGTATTGGAAAAGTCCAGCAAAGCACAGGAACAGGGAGAGCCACACACCCTGTAGGGACAGCCTGAGCAGCAGAGAAAGCAACAAGAAAACGAGCAAGAAAAAAAGGATGGAGAAAGGAAAAAAAAAAAAAAATCTAACTACCTGAACCGTGTGTGGGTTGAAAAGGTCAGTCCATTTGCACACTGTGCCAGTGTCTCTGTGGACTAGCGCGGTGTTCATTCATCCCAGGTGAATCATCCATTAGCATGAAGATGCATGGGGACATGAGAGTCATGTGTACAGACACACTTATTAATCAAGGGATAAAAGATGTCTGTTTGTCCTTGTCAGCTCTCTCTCTCTCTCTCTCTCTCTCTCTCTCTCTCTCTCTCTCCAGCGCACTTAATGCCTCAACTCTCTTGCTGTTACTGTCTCTGTGCTGTAATTTAGAGTCATTTTTCATCTTGGTAATTCTCTCTGTTCTTTGCCTATCCCCTACTATTTTCTAGTCATAGACAGAGCTACTACCACACACACACACACACACACACACACACACACACACACACACACACACACACACACACACACACACACACACACAATGGATACACTGTTGAAACATGTACAGTATGACAAGGCTCTAGACATACCGTCTAGGGATGAACAGAGTCTGATGCAACACTTTAGTTCAGGGGCAACATACGAGTAGGGTCCGTGTAACGCTTTGCAGTGCTGTGTTCTATTTTCAGAATTCACATGAAAAAAATAAAAATAGGCTTTACAATCTGTTATCCATTCTTTAGGATGGCACAGTAAAGGGGTTATTGATGCTTATTTTGATTTTCAATTGAGCACAGTTATGGTTTTCTGTTCAGAAGTTAAAAATTGAAATAATGCATCAATTTTTTAATTTTCCTTTTTTGCGCTTGTGGTTGGACTGAACCACAAGCACCAGGGGGAGAACACCATCTAGCTGGTGGACGAGAGCGCCACCTGAAGTTGTTTGTGATTTTTACTCATTACTTTAGAGATTAATAAATAAAACTTTGCCGATTTTTGGGAGATGGGACGTTAAACATAACTTTTAACCTATGTTGAACATACTGTATAGTATATTTGAATACCATGGCCATGCCATTGCCTACCATAGCAAACAATTCCCCAAAGCAGAATGCTTTGCCATCTGTCAGTTTAGGCTATACAGGCCTATAGGCTACCCCAAGCACTGTTTGACATGGGGCGTTTTTGCTTATTTAACACTTTTACACTAGACTAGGTTCATTAAACGAAGACACAACAGTGAATAATTTATCAGTTTATCCATTTATTAATTTCAACAGCAAATAGCCTACATTGGCCTGTAGGCTACTATGGCTCAAGTCCATCCAGGTAATGCTCATGTAGGTCTCCAAAGCCTCCCAGAACAGCTCTTCTCTACCTATGAGACATGAGTAAAACACGTAGGCTAGCCTTCTCATACAGTAAGTGTCAAGACGCAGCAATGTCTCCCTCTGCATCTAAAGTTCTGGTCTCGAGCTGACATTATAAATTGCTTGGCACCTTGATGCAAGCTGAACTGTGTTTGATTGCCCTCCATCTCTACATCCGCTGATAAAATGTGATCACCAACACCGCGCGCTCTGTTATATGTATCAGGTCACCCCCCCTACGCTTGTGGTTCAGCCCAACATAAACGGTAAAAAAAAAGGCAAAATCCAATATTAACTGAATTTTACTTCAGTTTCTGTTTTTTTTCTTTATCTTGTGTGACTATTAATGACAAATGTAGAAAATAGCAGCAATTATCTATTTGCTGACCAGTTAAAAAAAAGGATTGAACACATTTTTTATTTGGATCAGATGGATGGAGAAAATAGAACAAAGCACTGCAAAGCGTTACACGGACCGAGTAGCATAGATGATAAGCTAGTGCTAGTTTGAATATATTGCATCACTAATATAAAAGTGCATTCATTCACTGCTTTACTAAGAAAATGAATACCATAAGAGCAGCCTAAATCTTATTGTCAAGTCTGATTCACTTCATTTTCTTTTAGCTTTCACTTTTTTTATTCCCACCCTCTTTTTCTCTTTTTTCTATTGTATCTTTCTCTGTCTCTAGATTTTTTTCTGTCTTTCTGGGTTCTTGCCTCTTTTGCTGTTGCTCATATTCCTCGACAATCCAATAATTTATACTTAGGATCTGTGGGGCCGAGGGATGTGGCGTCGAGCGAGCCAAAAGAGCTAG
>NC_063203.1:17581188-17598688 GCF_017589495.1 Alosa alosa | reverse complement strand
CCACGCGTGAGCGCTTGGGTCTCACTGCACCGATTGATTTGCAATAGCCGGCTCTGCTCATTGCTCACTGCTCGCCCTCGTTGTTTGCCTGGGTACTATCGATGGCACACTTGTCAGTAGGGGTAGGGGGACGTTTTTACTGTTATTACTTGTAGGGACCATGTAGGTTTTGTAAAGCTTTTTTTTTTGTAGTGTTGCTTCAATGCCTCTGTTGGTTTCTTCATCCACGAGAGGTTTGGGAGTATGTAGTAGCCTGATGGTTGTTGAAGTGGAGAGACCACTGCTACATTAAACCGCACGCTTCGTCTCAGGTGAGGCTGGTCTATTTTGAAATGCGGATTTATTCAATTCTCTTGTTCTTGCATAAACACTCCACGACTAAGCTATAAATGGACACTTCCTGCCCCAACGCTGCCATTGTGTGCGACGTTCCTAATTTCTTTCCCCTTCAAGGGACGTTTTCCAATTTATGTTTAGCACATGTATGCCAACATCATGAAATGATTTTTACATCCATTTGCATAATTCACCAATCGCCTGGCCCCGAGATGTCGGGGGGGGGTTGGGATGAATTTATTCCGCCAACAATGAAGCGTCCATATCAGTCAGCCAGGTCACCAAGATGAGATAGAGACAGGTCAGCCTCGGCTCTTTTCAGGAGAGTGGGCACATAATGACTCACTCGCCCTCCTCACACTCGCCCAATACATTCATCTTATTAGCCAATTCTTGCTTGCATACCAATGAGAGCTATAGCCCGATGAATAAATATTTACACAGAATGTGGTCCCATGGTAATTAACTGGAATGAGGCCGGAGAAATTCTATTATCCTCGACACGGGAGACAGGAGTCTCTTCAGGCCACAGACCCATATCTCTGTGGCAGAGGAGGAGAGCAGGGAGGGGGGTTAATGGGTGGAAGGCAGAAAGTGGCGGGGGGCAGTGGGGTTGGCGGGAGGGTCGGTGGGGGTAAACAGACGGGAGGTTATCTACAGAAGCTGTGGAAACCAGAGGTAATTATGCAAAAATTACCACCCCCTGTCTATAAACATATTGGAAAGTATAAAAGGGGGGTAATGTAGGCAGGGGGAACATGTGCACAGTATTCACAAAGAATTTAATTAAAAACACAGCAAGGATGCATACAAAATGATAATGAATAGAATTAATAAAACAACTCAACTACAGATAAAGCTCGGGAAACAAAATGCCTCCAAGACATTTTTACTATGCGATGATATTGAAATGCAAATAAAATTAAAGTATAAATTGTCAATACCATTGCTAATTGTGAAAGAATTTCAATGTGTTAGCCCGAGAGACACCAAATAGTGGTTCATGTGTTTGTTTACACTGATGGTGAGAGAAAAGTACACACGAAAACACAGAAGTGCCTGTGGTGCTGATCAGACTCTAGAACATTCTATGACAGTGCTGGAAGTGACAGTGTTGGAAGCGAAGGCACTTTGTGACCTGGCTTTGTTTATGGGCTGCCAGATTGATGCATGTAATTGGGGGAGAGAGAGAGATGCGGAGGGTGTCGGGCCAGGCGGGCAGACTGTGTTGGGTGCTTCAATGGGCACACCCCCTGCTTGGCGAGTTTTAATGAAATCCCTCTAGCCTAATTATGTGAAAAAGCACAATATGTTAGGAAGGCACTCGACGCTGCCCATGACAGCCACTAAAGAGCCATCGACAGCTAAAGAGCATCAGGCCAAACAGAGAGAGGGAGGGAGGGAAGGAGAAAAACAGAGAGAGAGAGAGAGAGAGTTGGAGGGAAAGAGAAAGAGGGAAGGAGAGAGTGCCTCTGGGGCATCACCCCTGCAGTCCCATACTTTTTAAACACGACATCTTAATAAGATTGCTGCAACAGGACTGGATCCATCTCTTCAAATGGGAGCTCTATCTTCAAAATGTTACAGTCTCTTAATGGTGGCCATTTCAGACTCTCATCCGTGCATTATCATCTGCCATTTGCACAATCCCCCATCCACACACACACACAGACAATCTTTCTGTCTAATTTTCAGATTCTAACCTCCTTATTCAAATAAAACTGTGATTTTCTGCCCTCAACTGAATATATCTGCATGTAACATGAGGATACTTTAATGTGTTTTTTTTTTACTGCTCAGACCCTGAAGCTTGGAGGTAATACTTAACACAGTATCTCTGTAAGCAATGGCAGACACCATCCCCTGTACTGTATATCAGAGACTTTTACTGTGTGAGTGGCGTGGAAACAGGTTATAGACCCTTTCAACAAGGTAAACAAAAACAATGCTTGAACGTTCTATTTGGGTCCCAATCTACTTCCTCTGCATTAAGATAACATATGGAATGTTAAAAAGGAAGTCTTGTGGGGCCAACTATGATGCTGATGATGGAACTCTCTTGAAAGGGTCTCTATGGGCAACAAAGCTCCAGCAGCAGGCCCTGCAGTCTCCGGCTCTCGTAATTGAAAATCTCTCCTTTTTCAGCGAGTAGCCCCAGCTCTCCACTACTAATGGCTTTCATAGGCAGAAGTCATTTGGAGTTCATTAAAAAGTCATTAGCTGAGGGGCCTAATGAGAAGACTGAAATGGTGGGGTGCTCATCGGGGGCACCAAAGCAACTGTGTTTACCTGTTAGCACAGACCTCGGACTTTATTAAAAGGAAGCACGGGCAGAGAGAGATAGAGAGATAGAGAGAGAGAGAGAGAGAGAGAGAGAGAGAGAGAGTCACCATTGATGTAGTCAGCATTGTCGCCCATTCAACAATAACACACAGGGTGACAAGCGCTACTTGGACAGAGGACGAGAGACACACACAGAGAGAAAAGAGAGACAGAAAGAGTAAGAAAGAAATAAAATTAGGGAGGGACTGTGTGTGTGTGTGTGTGTGTGTGTGTGTGTGTTTGTGGAGGGGCGTGGGGGTGTGTTGGGTGGCATTTGATTGGTTTTGTCTGCCACAGCAGTGTTGCTACTACAGGCTGTTGCCAACATTAGTGCGATTGCCAAAAACCCCTCTGTGGTCTTGCTAGGACAAGCTATTGTGTTTCCCCCTGATTGTGTTTGTTTACTCGCTTATCTTTTCTGGCGGGATATGAATGGCACATGTCATTATTAAACGGCCTGATGGAAATATTTCTATTAGCCACGTTCCAGGTCACCGTCACGCCACATAGTCAAGGCAGCAAGAGAAGGAGGGAGATAGAAAAATGGGAGCCAGAGAAAGCAAGGCACAGAATAACAGACTGAGAGGGAGCAAGAGAAAGAGAGAGAGAGAGAGAGGGATAGAAGGAGGGAGGGTGAAAGGTGAAGTGAGCCAGTAGTAGCAGAGAGCAATTGTATCATTTCTTCCTCACATTACACACCTTGCTGCACTGCCGTGGGAGGGTGCCACTCCCGGGGCTGCCGGTTGGACGCGGACTAAAAGAGGGTGGCGCACTCTGCTCCGGCTGCCAGCAAATCCGTTAATTAAGCATGCTAATGGTCGTAATTGCAGCCAGTCGTGAGACCCAGCTGCTGAAGTAAATGCTAGGTTTGCTGAGGCTGCCAGGGCACAAGCCGGCGCGGAGAGGTGAGAATGCCTGACGGTTCTGTGTGAGATCGGGGGCGATGGTGTGTGTGTGAGTGTGTGTGTGAGTGTGCATTACTTGTGTGTGTGTGTGTGTGTGTCTCTCTCTCTCTCTCTCTCTCTCTCTCTCTGTGTGTGTGTATGTGTGTGTAGGAGGGTGTTCACCCTGACTTAGATGACTCCTGCTGCTGGCATTTAGCAGCTGCTCTCTGCCAGTTTCCCAGCTGTTAATGTGTACCTTCTCCCTGGCAGAGGTGCTGGGAATGAAAGGCTGGGATTACACCAGGGCTTGCCCAGAGGGCTTTAGCCAGACCCACACACACACACACACACACACACACACACAGCTTTAAAAGTGCAGCCACAGAGTAGCACACACTCACACCAGACTTCTAGAATGTTCTGTCAAAGCCAGATTGTCTCTCTTACTCTCTTCTCTGTGTCTTGTCTATATTCCTCTCTAGTTTGCTCAAGTTCATTCATATATTTGTAAAAAAGAAAATCGTCTCTCCTTCAAGAAGCCGAGTCATCTGGCAAGGCCCCAGAGCCAGCCAATGACACACAGAGCATATACATGTGTGGGAGGCAAGGACAAGAGCAGAGCAAAAATGTAAAGCAATGACGAACAAACGCACTCTCTTATGAAGTTAATTAACTGAAAGCAGTCACAGACTACTCTTCAGCATCTTCAAAAATGTATTTACCCACTCACTCATTGTGCTAGCCGGGACACAGTCACAAGTGCTTCGCATCCTTAAGAAAGGCTCAGAATACATTCATGACTATTCTGTTCTCAGGTAGAGGGAGGAAAAAGGTAGGTTCCTAGTGTGTGTCTTGCCTTGTCCTGCGCTCCAGTAGATTCATACTGCATGCTGCCTATTAGGAGACTAGTGTGAAATGCCAAACCATCACAGAGTTCTTGACAATCTTTCACAGAGAGTAATCTTGTTTCCACTTAACTAAAATAGTAAGTGCTGTTGACACTTTGTGTTAAGGATGCAGATGTTTGATGCAAATTATTCAAAAAGTGCTTGGCCTTCATTGACTTCGTTGAAGGTAGTATAATTTATTCTGGTCACACTTGGCTTATCCAAGTGCCATGAATGAAAATAAATACAATTTGCTATTTGTCAAACACGTTTGGTTAAAGAGTAAGACCTCTTTGGAAGGCATCTTTTTAATTCTCAAATGATCTTTCAGGACGTTTCATTAGACATCTTCATTTCCATTCACACCATGCACATTTGGGGAGATAATCAATTCTCCTGGTTTTCAAATACCTCCTTACTCTTTTTCGACTGCTCATTTCCTGAGTATCTGAGTCTCTAATAGAGATATGGGTTGGTGGGAGTAATGACCGAATACATTTACAGTAATGCAAACGGCTAGGTAGGAAATGGGATGTGGTCCACAGAACGAAAATTGAACAGAGCAGATCCAACACCCCCTCACCAAACACACACACACACACACACACACACACACACACAAATACTCACACAGACACGCACAAACACCACTATCACATCCCAACCTCCAATTCCCCCACCATCACAATCACTTCCCAACTACACTCCAAAGACAGTCAGACCGCGTACAGCATTTCTGTTCTCCTGTGGCCGGGCTTTGATTGCACGACTTTGCGCATTTGTGTGATCATTTAGCGACGCCACATCAAAGACAGCCCTCAAAGGGGACAGCGATCATTACTGCCCATGCCTCGGCACAATGTGGCACGACAGAACCCCTGTCAGCTCACTAGGGCAAAGTTCTGGGCAAAGTTTGTCTGCACCATTAAAAGAAAGGCCCATTGGGCAGTGTGATAGTTGTCATAATTGCGCACCACACACACACACACACACACACACACACACACACACACACACACACATGCATACAGGTCCATAAATGAGCAGAATCAAAGGATTGACCTCCGCTACGAGGCTACTGTGTGCTCATTCCAGTTTTAATGAACACGTTGACGGTGTGTGTGTCGACACCATCCATCTGTCGCTGCACAAACCGGCAGCAGTGCAGCTGAGGTGTCTGACAGGTGAGGTGATGTGTGGTTTCACACATGAGCGCGCCATCAGTCAACATTACAAATGAGAACCCCGCCACAACCACAACCACAACCACAACCACTACCAACCTATGCCCACCCACACACCCAAGCCTAGCCGCACCCCCAACGATCCGCCTCTTTCTCCTTGCCTTGCCTTCGCCAAGCCACGCCAGACAGCAGATATTGTGTTATTGCACATTCCGCCAGCCCTCCCCATTTGCCACCGCATAAGCTTATCAGGCGTCTACCGCCATGGGTGAATTAGCCATCGACGTTATAAATAACATTCCCCTCACCGGAGTCAATAAGTAATTTCACGTTACTCTACTATTGAGCATGATAATCATGGGCTAAAGAGATTGAGGGGAGAGGAAAAAGAAATGTTAGCCCTGGCAGTAATGAGTAAAAGCTCTCAGCCAACCACCACCACCCCTTCCTCCCACTTCACTGACCCCCCCACACACACACACACACACACACACACACTCACACACACACCACCACCACCTCTCCTCTCCCATCTCTGGACTCTCCCTGCTCACCATTGTCCTTGCCCACAGCCAGGCGCCTCCCCTGAGGATCCCCTGATCTTGTTCCAGTGCCTTGGGTGTCAGCTCAGCCGGCCAGGGAGGGTGGAGGTGGGAGTGGGAGATGGGGGTTGCCTAATGATGGAGATGTCAGATGCTGCTGATTAGCCACGCGATTAGCTATGCCAAACCACCACCACTGCCACCATGAGAAGGTGGGGGGTTGTCCACAGTGGTGGCAGCCAGTAAGAGATGGGTCATTACCACAAGTCTGCTGAGAGACTAATGTCTGTCCAACACAAGATAAAAAAATGTCAGGGAGGGAACGAGAGATAAAAAAAAGTTGATGAATAGAGAAGAAAGAGAACAAAGTATTGCAGTATAATGAGAATGTGTGTGTGTGTGTGTGTGTGTGTGTGTGTGTGTGTGTGTGTGTGTGTGTGTGTGTGTGTGTGTGTGTGTGTGTGTTTATGTGCATGCATTGGTGCTCCATAATGTGCGCATACTAATTGGATAACGCTGTAGAAATGAACATTGCATTTATGTCCAGAGAGCCAACACAGGGGCCATAAAATGTTTTACAAGTCATGCAGGTGAAGAACAGCGCATCAGGGCATAAACAGGCACAGACAAGCAGAGATCAATGAAGGAGCTTAAAAGGGGAGCTCAGGTATTGAGCTTAGATTTTTTTTTTTGTACTGGAAATCCCTTTATTTTCTTTGTAAATTCACAGAGGAGACTAAGCATGGTGCTCTCGTCTGGTAATCTGCTCCAGGCCGCCGTGCGTTTAGTCGACTACAGTGAGCTCATGAAAGTGTAAATGAGTTGGGAGGGAGCGGGTGGGTAGAAGTGGGGTGGGTTGCACTGCAGATTCTCCCAGGAATTATTAATACAAAATCTCATACATGCTTTCATATTCTCACTTAAAATATTCAAACAAGTTCATGGCTAGTGCTGTAAGGCTGTAGATCAGTCACACACCTGCATCCGCACGACTGTTAAGATCTGTCTTGGCAGCGATCTCTATGTGGGGAAAGGTAGGCCTCTCCATGATGGTGGAGACTTGCACCAATCTGCATTTACAGGGGGGGCTGGGGTGCAATGGTGCTGAGGTAGGGAGGGGTGGTAATCAAGGGGGCTCCCCTCCAGGTGTGCCAGTCAGTGGGGTGGCACGGCGGGCGCTGGGCCTGTGCTAATGACCCGGCCTGGTGGGACGGAGGTGGTGTAGCTGCACGGCCCATAGAGCCTCCACGCCTTCACGCCAAGCCCCCATGGGGGCAGCTAGACAATGGCCCATTAATCTTCCCCTAGAGTACACCAGCAGCTCCTGCAGAACAAGCCCAGCTCCAGCCACTGCAGGGGCAGACAAACACACACTCACACACACACACACATGTACACACACACACACACACACACAATCAGACAAATACCCATGAGTGCACACACTCCAGCAAGAGAATGCAAAATATGCAAACCCACAGGCACACACACACACACACACACACACACACACACACACACACACACACAAGCACTCACACCAATGCAGACATTCAGACAGGAATACACACACACATACACAGAGAGAGAGAGAGACGCACACACACACTCTGGCGCTGCCAGGCCTAATGCCAGTGGGATTTGGCAGGGGCCAGGTAGCTGGAACTCTGAGGGCATGTTGAGCAGAGGCACCAGGGGACCTCCGTCTCTCCTCCTCCTCTTCCTCCTCCATTCTCCTCCTCCTCCTCCCTCCTTCCTCTCCTCCCTCCTTGGTCCTCTCTGGTCGCTCCTTCCCCTCCATCCCCTGGGCTTCCGTCAGGGCACCGATCCCCTGCTCCATTAATCTGTTTGTCACCCGGTTCCATGCATCCATCCACATGGCAGGCGGGCGGCCGCCGCCGCAGCCTGGACAGCGGGAGACCGGAGGCGGCAGTGGGCAGCAGATTGAAAAGAACAAATGAATTCTGCCTCCTTTTCCTCCTTTCCTCCACCACCACCACCACCACCTCCACCCACCACCACCTCCACCCACCACCACCTCCACCCCGGCCCTCATCCGCCTCTCCCAGCATCCCTCAGGACATACAGGGGATCTGACAGTGAGTTGTGTTTCCCAAAGAAAAAGGAAGAAGGAAACAGAAAGGAGCAAAAACAGGAAACAGAGATAGAGAGGGAAAAACAGAGAGAGGGAGAGAGAGAGAGAGATGTGAAGAGCAATAAAGAAAGTGTGCAAAAGAGAGAGAGAGAGAGAGAGAGAGAGAGAGAGAGGGAGAGAGAGAGAGAGAGAGAGAGAGAGAGAGAGAGAGAGAGAGAGAGAGACGTTGGAGGCATATCTGTAGTATCAGTCGGCCACACACAGGCCTACTCATGGAGTGTTCCACAGAGAAAGTGCCGATAAGAGCTGGGTGGCACACACACACACACACACACACATACACACACACACAAAACACTGCCAATAATAAGGACCAGGCTCTGATGGAGAGATATAACAAGGCACACTGGGAAGCCACAAACATGAACACACACACAGACACACACCCATGCACACACAAATGTAGAATACTTGGATTGAGCACTACACAATAATTGCCATCACAAGCTTTTTTTTCTTTCTTACATTTTATGCATCACCGAAGCACTTTGGTAATGGCGTTACTATATCCATGCTTATTCACACCAGCAGAAATAAGCACACACACACACACACACACACACACACACACAAACATACAGACACCGGAAATCTGTTGGTGGCCTCTCTTCAATCATAAACATGTTCAGAAAATATCTTTAAAGACTTAAGGCACTCGGAGAATTAATTGTTTATGTGTTTGCGTGTATGTGTGTGTGTGTGTGTGTGTGTGTGTGTGTGTGTGTGTGTGTGTGTGTGTGTGCGTGCGAGTGTGCTTGTGTGTATGGGTTGGAGGGTGGTGGTTTTGGGGGTGACAGTTTGCTCGAAAGCCCATTAGAGAGAGAGAGAGACTGAATGAGCAAGAAAGAGCAAAGAGAGAGAGAAAGAGAAAGAGTATAAAGTCCAAGAATAGTAAAAAAAAAAAAAGACGTAACGAAACAAGGTCCATTTTGGCATGCCATTCCTTCATGGCGAGCTCATTAAGGGCCCAGCAGAGCCGGGGTTTGCAGACGCAGGGCTGACAGGGTGCAAGAGGCCCTTTTATGGCAAGTGCTTTCCTAGGAGTGCAGGGACATGCATGTGTCCAGGGCTGAGGGATGCCATTAGTCGCCCACAGCAGAGGCCACCTGTGAGGTGAGCCTAACCAGAGCTGAAAGCCCTGACAGCAACAGACCTGGGCAGCAAGCGCAGGTGGCGACAACAACCGCAACCGACCACAGACTTTGATGCGCCAGGCCGATAGATAGGAGGCCATCATGGCTGCTACCTTATGTCCTTAAAAAGACTGACTGGCCAATCTGCTGCCCCCTTCTCATCCTGCTCCTCTACCACCCCACAAGGGGATCATTTGTCAAGGGGTGCACACTTGTAAATGTAATAAATGTAATGTGGCAGCCTTTCATTTTGATAGATGTGTCGGTCGTGTGTCTGTGTGAGAGTGTTTTTGTGTGTGTGTGTGTGTGTGTGTGTGTGTGTGTGTGTGTGTGTGTGGAAGAGAGGATATGAGCGTAGACGCTGGTGACACTGAATGCAGAGGGGTCCTTGCACTAGTAAATATTTATTCATCGATTTGGATTTGCATTTGTTGTTTTTTTGAAGGACGGCTATGTCTGAATAGTTTAGATTCCCCTTGGGGAGAATGGGTGCTTTATTGAGCTTGTTGTGCTCCCTCTAATATGAAACTTAAAAAATGCATATGCAGCATTACCGAGCAGGAATCGTAATGAGTTCGGTATATACCCACTTTAATGCATTATTCAATTCACTGTGTAAATCGGTCATCCATTTGTGGAAATATTATGAATAGCAGTCGAGGTATCGTCAGCAACATTAGCATACTCAAACATGCAGTGCTCATTTAAATGATAAAATAATAAGAAAAATTGCTTTAATCTTGCGTAAGTTAAAGGTCACTAGAGATTTTTTTTTTGTCAGACTCTAGATAATAACTGTTCATTTATTCTTCCGATGACTACAAGCGATCTGTGATGTGATGTGGCAGGTACTCTAATACCAGACCCCCGTGTGATTCATTAGTGTTATTCAAATAGACCTTGAATACTGCATAACCAGCCACTAATCACTGCCCACAAAGCTGACCTTTAAGTGCACTGAGAATCTATCTTAGACACAGGTGAATGTATTTTAGACACACACACACACACATGCACACACACATGCGCGCGCGCACACACACACCACACAGACACACAACGAAGATTGTCTGGTGAGTGAAGGAAGAATTGAGCCATGGAGAATGGTCTAGATAAAGACTCTGATATCCTCTTGAATACCGCCCACTTGGTTAGCCCTTCCTGGTTTAATTAACTTGCCTTTGTGAGGAATTAAGTTAGGATCAAGCCAAAGACCAGTGACTAAAAAGAGTGAGAGGATATTCCAACTCTACTCCAGAGAGCCATTTCAGTAGAATAGCAAAGGAAGACAACATATGCAGTGGTATGTGCTAAATTTCAAAGATATAATTTCTTGCCAAATATCAAGAGATATTAAAAAAAAGATACAGTGAAAGTAATATATTTAATAGCAATTTGCTACAAAGCACTTTGATGAAAAAGTAATAATTATGTTGGTCTCCTCTTTCATAAATTGCATGAACCCTGTGCAGAAGGTTGTTCAATTTGTGTGAACACTAAAGTGATGACTTCTTAAAATGACTTCTTAATCACTGTACTACAGTAGCTCTTAAATGACCAAATGAGACATGGCCGTGTGGCTCCTGTCTAAAAAAAAACAGTGGCATCCATTGCCGCCACCACTAACTGCTAACTGCAGGAGTTCTGAGTTCAGGAGTGTATTGTGTATTGTCACAGGAACAGCAATTAGGCTGCTCTCTTTCTTTTCTTCCTTTTGCTTTCTTCCTTTTTCATTTCTGTAAAAGATATTTACTTCCTCTCTGCACTGTATTGGCTAAATAAGGTCCTCAGAGAATCTGGTGGGAGGGAGGGATGGGGGTGTATGGGGTCTGGCTTCTATCTATAATGTATAACATTTTAGAGTCAAAATATCAATTATTTCTGACAGACTCTGAGCAGTGCTCCTCATCATATTTGAGAGGGCTTGTTGATGGGCACGTTGGACACATACAGGCAGCTTTCCTACAGCCGTGTTGAGCTTGTTAAGTGGACATGTATCCATGATCCATGATCCATGTTCACCATCCCACGCAGATACGCATGCACACACACACACACACACACACACACACACACACACACACACACACACACACACACACACACACACACACACACACACACACACTCCAGGGCTGTGAGGCCGCCAGGGGAGGGCCACAATGGCACCCGCGCTCCGCATCAGCCCTGCATTCATTCGCCCCGGGGGTTAATTACTACCGCGGCGATTGCGCTTTGTTTCGCCTCTTCTGAGGTGAGTGTAAACAGTGGCGAAAGGTAATACACTTCCAGCGCTGTCCTCCTCTAGGGTCTCTCGCTGATTACACCGAGCGTCACGTCTGCCATTTAGGCCTGTAAGTACAGCCTATGAAGAGCGGCGCCTATGTCCTTTTTTATTCATGGGCAAAATGACACACTACTCTCCTCTCCTCTCTCCCTCTCTGCTGGACCACAACCAGTAAAATGGCAAGGTTTATGATGGAATTGTACAAAAGCCTAAAAGCCATTTCAGTATAATAACATGTTCCTCACAAGGGCCTGCTGCACTGGGGATCTCATGCTCAGGTTGTTACTTGTTGAGTCTATGATTCTTTGATAGGGTTCCATAAATGCACAGCAGTAATCAACACTATGTTAAAAAGGGTAATTTTTTATACACAAAGTGCACTGACACACATACTCCATACGAACTGGACAGTTTGAATAAGAGGACAGTAAATCAAACTGCTCTGCTTCAATCCTCTCTGAGGAAATAGTTCATAGAGGCTTTCTAATGTGACACCATAGAAATACACGGGTTAGTTCGTAACGCCAATATGGCAGTTGTCTACACTTATCCCGCCCCTTCCCAAAAGTCGACATGTAAATACATCATGCCAATCATGTGGTGTGTTGTGAATGCATCGTACCAATCATGTTTTGTGGTCTCGCTGCTGGAGCGAGTTTGGCGTCGTGAAGACTTTCGCTTGTGCATTTATGCCTGAAATAGATGCCCGATAAGTCCCCAAAAAGCCTTGCAATATGGCCGTCGTGTGGAGGGACTTGCCTAAAAGGACTTAGATAGTGGACAGTAAATTTCTAGTTCTAGGGCACTGGTCAGTGGTCTCAGAACCTATGCACATTACGCCAACTCAGTAATAACAAAGTGGTCCACGGTGAGCCCTCTTTGTATTTGAGTCTGGCTAATCTGTAATATATCCACGTGCGTGAACACTGCAAAAGGGAGTTATTGCAGCACACCTGTGCAGTCATTTCTGTTTATGCTCTTTTGGTTAGCACTCCCCGAGTCCAGTGTCAGCTGCAAGGGAGTTACTTAAATCAATATTTAGAGTCGAGGGAAAGCACAATAAAAATCGTTCAGTGTGCCCCAGTCCAGCCTTTCCCTGCACCGGTAAAAAAAGAAAAAAAAAACATAAAACGCAGCCTGCTTCGTTTATTTATTTATTTTTTCTCTTATTTCACCTCCACTCTGAGAGGCTGGGAGATTGGGAGGCGATGCGGTGGTGTTAAGAAACACTTGCACGCGCGAGACAGAAATGCTTCAGACGACCCTCCCAAAAACAAGAGACTTGGATAGAAGGATCATCAAAGGGGTCAGTCTTTTTTTTTTTAGTTGTGGATGCTCTGGAGCTCTAAACATCACCTCCTTGCCCTTAAAATAAAAGCTTTCATTGCATGTAGTTCTGATCCCCTGGATTCTGGTGTAATTCAATGTGCTCTGCGCAAAGAAACATCGCCTTGGCGGTTGACAGAAAGGTGAGAGTGGGTGATGCTTGATGGCCTGTGCAGGCAGCACAAATGTGTCTGTGTGTGTGTGTGTGTGTGTGTGTATGAGTCATCTGGAAATCTTGAGAAACAGAAAAAAAAACACATCTGAAAAACATGGCTCCAGCGCGTCAACCACTCATCCTTGTCCCTGCCCCGTAATCACCCATTCAGGGGGAGATTTTTTTTTGTATTTTGGGTGGGATGGGTGGGATTACTCCAGAAGGGCCGGCAAATTAAAGCTGTGCTAATGAGTTGAGTCCTCTTAATTTGCTCTTCCCCCGTAATCCCAGTCCGGATAAGCCCAGCTTTGTGCGCCTCTCCCCACCCCGCACCCCACATATCCATCCATTAGTGCACCATTTGCCACGGTATACCGGAGGCAAATCTAAGGGGTGAGATTACGAAGCTTATGGAGGAGACAGGAGATGAATTGTGTCGTGTTCAGGAGATTAGAGGTCCCTAAAAAAAGTAAAGCACCTCCTCTCCTGAGCATGAGAGAGAAGGGTGGAGTACAGAGAGAGAGAGAGAGAGAGAGAGAGAGAGATGCCACAGATCGATCTCAGCTTAGGCACGACTTCATCTCTGAGAGTTCCCTGATGATGATCACACCACTGCTGTCGCTGCTGTTGCTGCTGCTGCATGGCCTAGAGAATCCACACACGCCGGATAAATCTGGCTGTTCCCATTCTGCGTTGTAATTGAGAGCGTCACACGTAACTTGGGGGCTAATTTGTGTGAGTGCCGCCCCTATCATCGCCACTGACGCTGAGAACGCCGACGTTGCGTAAGCCAAATTCGAGAACCATGGTGCGCTTAACACGGTATCTCTGCCCTGCGACTCTTGCTCCAGGTGCTCTCTGCAGGCAGCCATGAGAAAGCCAAGATTACAGATCCATATCGAGGCATGAGGGATGCAATCACTCCCTCTCTCTGTCTGTTGCATTCTATTCCTCTGCTTATTATTTTATCTTAACTCTCCCTCTCTCTCTGCACTTCATAACATTTTTGCCTCCCTTCTTCTCTCTCTCTCTCTCTCTCTCTCTCTCTCCCTCTCTCTTTGTCCTTCTCCATACCTTTTTTGTCTTTCTCCCACTTCTCTTTGTCACTCCATACCTTTTTGTTTCCCCCTCTCTTCATCAGGATCTCTGAGTGCCGTGGGCTACAGCAGCAGAGTGGATTTAAGACTGTCAATTAGGGTTAAGAGGCCAGGAGTATGGTGAGGAGCAGTGAAGCATGCTGCAGAGACCTGGCGTGCCACCTGATGTCTAATAATGGAAATTGCCAGGCCCTTTTTTAATTCTCCTGCTCTGGGCAAAAAAAAAATGAGAGAGAGAGAAGAGAGAAAGGAGAGAGAGAGAGAGAGAGAAAGAGAGAGAGAATTCAACCTCGAACAATATGTCCAAAGGGCAGAAACACACACCTTCAGGCTCTCACTGCTAGTTGGACACGCTGGAGACGTTCAAAGAGGGACTTGCAGTCTACACTGAGGAGCACAGACAGCACTCTGCCACTAAGCTACTCCTGAAGGCATGAGACAAATAGATAAATAAACAAGTACGCACAGAAACATCGGGCCAACTTAATAGGCTGACGGACAGGCTTTTTTAAGAGGGAAAGAAAATGATTGTGTTAATTTATACCCTGGAGTGGGCTAAATGGTAGAAGTAAGAACTTAAACGAATGGTTAAGCCAGCTAATTGGTTGATCATTCTTCCTTTGCACGTTGGCCTGATGTAGCTAATATACAGAGGGATGAAGAGAGGGAGTGAGAGAAACAGAGAGAGAGAGAGAGAGCATGAGTAGCCTGAGGTGGAGAGTCATCTCCTTGACAGGCACTCACAGCCTTCATTTGACTCTGGCACTGTTGGAGTGTAACTGCAAACAGCAGGAGAGAGAGAGAAGAGAAAGGAAGAAAGAAAAGGAGAGATAGAGCATGTGTGTAAGAGAGAGAGAGAAAGAGAGAGAGAGAGAGAGGAGACGGTAAGGCAAGGCAAGTGCAGCATGGCTGTATTTGTACAGGCCTGTCAGGAGTGGGATATTTACCCGGGCAGGCAGGACTCCGCTGACCAGTCCACTCTCATCTGCTGCGTACATCTCTGACACATATGCACTCACCCAACCCCTCTCCCCCACCTCCTCCACACCTACACACACACACACACACACACAGCTGCCACCGGCAGCCCCAGTCATGGGCCAGACACACAGCATTTGGCCACTTAGCCAGCAAGAGAGAAGAGACGACGCAACGCGTCCACTCCGTCCAGTTAGCTCAGAGACTGCTCTTTTCTCTCCCCTTCCCTCTCTTTTCAAGCCACAGAGCCGTGTAAGGATGAGACATGTCCAGCTCTCGCATGATCTGCCGCCCCGGGCCCTGCAGAGTCTTGACAGGTGCGCGCGGGTATTCGAAGAGGTGGACACCCACTCACCACTCTCCCCCTGTCCACTCCTTCTCCTTGACCTCTCCAACACCACCACCACAGCAGCAGCCATGTCACAGGCCTCTCACACGTCCGATGGAGTAGAGAGCGTTAGAGCCAGAACCCTCATTAGGCTCAGTGTGGAGGAACATGAGAGAGGATACTGCCACCGTTAATGAATCCGTCGGATGGTACCCGTGCCGTGCGACGAAGTGAAGCATCCACCTGACGAAACTCTCCTCGCCGCGGTGCTTCTGCGGGCGTTTTAGTCAGAGCCGAAGCCGCCACGGCCAGCCTAACTCATGGTGGTGTGTCGTTAGACATGGGGAGTGTATCAGCATAGCCACATTAGCAAGTGACCAGATCACAGGCTGGGACTTTTGGCCATGGTCAGGTTTCCAGCTGTGATCAGGGGAGGCGAGCAGGCAGGCAGGCGGCTACGGGCATTCAAGGGACAGCAGGATCTGAGAAGAAGAAAAAAATAGTGTTAACGTTTTGTTGGCTATTGTGTTGTCTACATACATTCCCTTGCAGCAGTGTCTGCTTGTCATGTGCCAGTTGTGCAGGTATTTGTCCATGGAAGTTGATGTGTGTGTGAGTAGATGTGTCTCTATTCAGAGGCGACATGTGACACAGGGGCGAGGGACACACAGAGCGAAAGCAAGAAAGCGAGAGTGGGAGAGAGAGAAAGAAGAACAAATGAAAAGGGACAATGTTAGCAAGAGAGAATGATAGAGACAAAGGAAGAAAGACAAAGCCGTAAAATTGGACAAAGCTACTGTCGTAACAAGGTGAAACAACCAAACAACAAATACAGCAATCAAAGAGATGGAAGGATAAAGGGAGAAGGAGAAAGACACAATGGGGGGATGTTAGAAGTTAAAGCCTTAACCCTCTCTTCTGCCTCAGGGTGAACGCTCATGACCTCTGTGCCACCGGTGCACAGGAGACAGCAGCCACAGCAGACACAGCAGACACACACACACACACACACACACACACACACTCCGTCTCTCCCCCAGGCCCTTATCTGTCCCTAACCTTCAGAGACCAGACGAGAAGCGCGAGTCCAGAGTTCCAGCCACGCTCTCTCATCTCCGCGAGCCACCCGGCAACCCGTCAGGAGCAACATGAAACCGAGAAAAGCAGAACAAATCAAAAGAGACAAAGAGAGAGAGAGAGAGAGATACAGAGAGAGAGAGAGAGAGAGAGAGAGAGGTAGCAGACGCCTTGTGTATTAGACCCTGTCCTCTTGAACATCAGACTGTTTCTGTTGTCTCTTGTTTGGCGCGACACTGTCGACACGAGGGAGAGAGAGAGAGAGAGAGAACTTGCAGGGCCAGCGTGGGGCTGAGAAGGCAGTTTGTTCAACGGCATGATATAATTAGACATCCAGAGGCCCTATTGTACTGGCAGACTGGGCTTTGGTGTGAAAATTGCCCATCAGCAGTCGGCTTGTATTTCACACTCCACGCCACGGAGGGACACTTTAACTGCCACCCAATTCGCCAGGTCGCAAATGCAGTAATTGGGGAGGAAGAGCCAAGAAAACAAACAAATGGACTGATCCAGTGCATCATCCACTTAGTGCTGCTTGTTTAGATATGCACATAAAAGTGGGAGGCATGCCGGTGCATTGCGGAATTCGTTCCTCGTGTAGTAATTAAAATCATAGTATAATCATACCTCACCATGTACCAGGGTTTCCCTGAGCTACGATAAATGTCCGGCCAAGATATTACGTAATAAATGTGGCAATTAATTTTATGATAATCAGGCACCTTTTTTCCCAAGGTTATATCTGTGTCCCATCTGCACCCCAGCAAACCCCACCCACACCCCCTCCACCCCGACCACCAATCCTTTCTT
>NC_063203.1:17573688-17576188 GCF_017589495.1 Alosa alosa | reverse complement strand
ATCCCTGATAAATGACTGAGTTCCAGTGAATATTGATCCGTGAGACAATGACGCTGGCTTGAATATATATGACAGCCATTTAATATGGCTTCAGTCTCATAGTGGAAGCTGAAGACTTTCGTCCATCATTCATTTGTCTATTTTCAATTATTAGAGCTTTTCTTTCTTTCTTTCTTTCGATAATTATCATTAACCACGTTTTCAGTTTCTTTTCATTCTCTATTCCTTTCATTTCTTTCTCTCCTCCTTTCTTCCATCCAATCCTTTCTTCCTGGTTCTGCCCTGTCTCTGTTTCACCCACGGTCCTCTTTGGAGGCACGGCATGGAGGATAAAAATAGAGGTTGCTGTCAGAATGGGCCCAGGCAATCAGGCCCTCCTCGGCTGTCATTACTAATGTGGAGCGGCGGCTCTGAGGAGAACACAAGAGACAGGCAAAGCAAACAAAAAGTGGCTACAGCGATGATGAGGGAGTGCCTTGATTGACAGGAGGAAGTGAGCAATTACCTAGCGCTGGCTGCATATTAGGAGAGAGAAGGGGGACAATGGATTGAGTGCGATTTTCAGCCTAACGCTCTTGTCTTTGCGATGGAGACGGACTCTGCTCCCAAATACCACTATTCTTCTACTCTTGCATGTGCGTTTTTGTGGAACGGGGCCCAGCAATTACTGCCCACTGAATGCTGGTCCTTTCTGAATAACTTAAAAAAGAAAGTGTTCTTTGCTCGTTTTAGGATCTATGCGTCAGTTGCCGGCTAACCACAGCCTCTGCCGTCTAATACGTGCGCGCTCCCCTGAGTGAGGGAGAGCTGCAAGGAGCTGAATCAGGACGGCCAGAGACTAGGCCCTCGCTCTGCAAAACAGCTGGAAGGAAATGTGGCCCCTCTCCAGGAGCACAAGATGGCCGAGGCAGATGGCCAATTACGTCCCATAATGCCTAATTGTAAATGATGAGGCAGGTGTCAAATTAGGCATACCTTGGAATAATTGGGAATCCAGTCTGGAGTTCACCAGGCAGAGTGGTTGACACGTTCTAAAAGTTTGTGTCTGTGAGTGTGTGTGTGTGTGTGTGTGTGTGTGTGCGTGTGTGTGTGTGTGTGTGTGTGTCCACGCGTGTGTGTGTGTGTGTGTGTCCGTGTGTCTGTGTGTGCGTGCGCGTGGTGTGTGTGTGTGTGTGTGTGTGTGTGTGTGTGTGTGTGTGTGTGTGTGTGTGTGTGTGGAGAGGTGCAGGTAGAGGGCGACTGTTCTTTTCTTAAAGCTGTCCCTGTGATCCTCCGGTAATGATGGTTTGGGGAAGCAAAGCCCGGGCTCTGGATGAAGAATGTGTGAAAGTGTGTGCTGACCTACACCGCCAAGCAGAGCGTACAAGCGCGCGTCTGATGATTCATCCAAGGTCACCGCTGACAAGATGGCTGGTTCCAAGGAGGCATAGTGTCTCTTTCTCCCTCTCTTCCTTTCTCTCTCTCTTCTTTCTCTCTCTCCATTGCCCTCCCTCTTTTTTGGCCTTTCATGAAAGTCATTCTCTGCTTCTTCCTAGGGACATTTGGATTGTCCTCAAACACACACACACACACACACACATACACACACATTGACTGCCCACCAGCCCCACCTCACCCCCACCTCCGTCGCAGGTCAGTCTGCCCTTGCCCTACCTTGTCTGAAACACGATTAGCCCCTCTACTTGGAGAAGTCACCGTGTTCGCCGAGTTAATTACAACAAACCTCTCTCTCTGGAAGCACCTCCACTTCCGCTGCCCAGACGTGTCTGGACTCGCCGCAGACCATCATTAGGTTAGAACTGACCCAACTCTGCCCCCTCCCCTCAATCCCCCCCCCCCCCCCCCACCCCCTTGCCCATGACTGTGGCTGTTTTAGTGACGCTGAGTCCCTTTGGAGAGGACAGCGTCTGCTAAACGGCTGGTTCCTGCTTTCGGTAACGACCAAGCGATGAATATTAAAAACCCATCAACCTCCAAATCCCCGCCGCCTCCCGCCCTCTGCCACCCCCCCCCACCCCCACCTCACAACAAGGCCGTACACAACCACACCATTATCTCCATCCGGCTGTACAGCAACCTCTGGCCTCATCAACAAACAGGAGTAATAAAGAAAGCCAGTGGCCACATTAGCCTGCCTGTGTCACTTCCCAGAACCAATTAGGGCATTTCTGGAGCGCAGTTTTTAGCAGTTCGTCACAGCAGATGCAAAACTATGTAACAACCACTTTCCATGTTTAAAAAAAAAAAAAGAATGCTTTCTGCCTGACAACTACAGGACGAACAGAAGCCTTATAAATTTTCATTAATCACGTTCAAAGCGAAGCGGTTAACGTTGCTGCCTGAAAGCCTGGGCTGTTGAGGGAGAACTTCTGCCAGTGCTTTTCTCTCTTGAGTGTACTCGGCAAGTCATGTTGAGAGGGAGTTGCTTTGTGTCCCTGGCCCACTCTATGCAAACACGCTTTCATTGTTGGTTGCTGGGAGCAGGTCTGGGGAGACGTCT
>NC_063203.1:17563688-17568688 GCF_017589495.1 Alosa alosa | reverse complement strand
TTTTTCACTCTTCCCCCCACCTCCTCTCTCTCTCCCTCTGCCTCTCTTCCTCTCTCATTCTCCCCCTCTCTCTCCCTCTGCCTCTCTTCCTCTCTCACTCTTCCCTCCTCCTCTCTCTCTCTGCCTCTCTTCCTCTCTCACTCTCCCCTCCTCCCTCTCTCTCTCTGCCTCTCTTCCTCTCTCCTCTCTCCCCCTCCTCTCTCTCTCTGCCTCTCTTCCTCTCTCACTCCCCCCCTCCTCCTCTCTCTCTCTCTGCCTCTCTTCCTCTCTCACTCTTCCCCCCTCCTCTCTCTCTCTCTGCCTCTCTTCCTCTCTCTCTCCCCCCCCTCCTCTCTCTCTCTGCCTCTCTTCCTCTCTCACTCTTCCCCCCTCCTCTCTCTCTCTCTCTGACTCTCTTCCTCTCACTCTTCTCCCCTCCTCTCTCTTTCTCTCTCTCATGGAGGGGTAAGAAAGTGGGCCAGGCAGTGCTGGCGTCACTCCCCACCTCCGAGCTCTCACACTCACCCATAACTCACCCTCTTCCTTTCCTCTATCCATCTCCTCTCCTCTAATTCCTTCTCTCTCCTTTTCCCTTCTCTTTCATTCATCTGCACACACTGTCTCTCTCCATCTCCTCATCTCTATTTCTTTCTCCATCTTTCCTCTCCTCACTCTTTCTCTCTCATTCATCCCCTCTCCACCCCCCTTGCCATCTCTCTCCTTCTCTCTCTCTCTCTCCCTCTCTCTCTCTTCCTCTCTCTCTCTCCCTCTCTCCCCACCCCTCCGTGGCCTCGGTGTCCCTGTCAGGGCAGCTGAGTGCTGATGTGCGCTGGAACGCTGCGCGGAGGCTGTCGGCCCGATGTGCCGGCGGATTAGCGCCCAGTGTTTGGGTGGCTGGATAATTAGGCCAATCTGTTGACAGCGTTGGAAAATGGCACCCTCCCCTCGCCTTCACCTTCGTCCTCACCCCCGCTGTTCCTCTTCCTCCTCTGCTGTATGTGTACAGTGCACGAAGGGTTCGGGCACTTTTGACCCATGGCAAGTCGTTCACATCCACTAAGGGCTAACACACAGCAATCTGCTTTGTTACTGCAAATAAACCACAACACGCTGAAAGTGATTTAGGCCCTACTAGTATCAGGTTTTGTCTCAAGCTGTAGGGTTTTGCTAATGATAGGACAGAGGACTGGCCTATTGCTTTTGTCCACACTGCCCACATCTGTGTCCCATTGTAATGATTTGTATTCTAAACTATTGTAGGGAGAGACTAGTGGACTACAATTCACCCTATGTAAGTATATAATGAACAATTATATATGAACTTGACAAAGGCTGATTCACCTCCGAGTTGTGCATTAAAAATCCCTCTCGGGGATTTACATCACTGCTTGCTTAGACTTTGGCTGCCCTTTCCAAAACCTCAGGATAATACGAACTGCAGATTTACCGAGTTCATATCCAAAGCATTCCACAAGAGCAAGAGCTTCTCCAGTACAAAAGGATGGTGGAATTGACCCATTTTAAATGCAAGGTAACACCCTCTCCACCTTATTTTTGTAACGGAGATGAGATGCTCTGCTTTTCAATTTTCACCTTCCCTCAAAAAAAAAACGCCTCTCTTCCCTTTTCATCTGTTTATGTGTTTTTGAGGTGAAGTTTACTGTGCGTGAACGCATGCACACAGCCCAGTGAGTATGTTTCTTCTCTTTTTCCTTTTCTGTTGGTTTGTCTTTGGCACTGTGCTCTGAAGCACTGCGCTTTATGGCGCTTTCTCCTTGGGTTTTCTTGGGGCAGCTGTCATGGCAGCGCTCAAACAAATGCCTCTAATTGAGCCACACACATTAGAGACACTGCCTTGTCAGAGGCAGTCCTGTTTATGGGTATGTGTGTGTGTGCGTGTGCGTATGCGTGTGTGTTGTGTGTGCAAGTGAGAGAAAGAAGGTAAAGAGGCAGTGTCAGAGTGTCAGAGAAGAGGCAGAGTGTCAGAGTGTCAGAGAAAGTGTCAGAGAAAAGAAGTGTCTATATGTGTGTGTGTGTGTGTGTGTGTGTGTGTGTGTGTGTGTGTGTGTGTGTGTGTGTGCGCATGTGTATCTGTGGTATTGTGATGCTGAGCACAGAAGTATGCTAGCTCAGAGCCTGATGGTATGTTGTGCTCTAGGTAATGGCTGACATTTCTTGGTTTATGCGGCTAATTACTTATTTGCACAACACCTAATGGCCTAACTCAATCCAGAATCTCTAGCATGTACTGGACCTCAGGAATCTCTCTCTCTCTCTCTCTCTCTCTCTGTCTGCCCCTCATTTAATCTTTATTGGCTCATGTCTTCCACACATTTCCTTTGATTTCGGTCTCATCTGTGCCCTGTCTTTCTCAACACCTCATGTTGTCTCTTTTGGCCTCTCAAAGTCGGCTATGAAATGGAGACCATAACCCACATGTCAGGTGTACAGTCTGCAACCTGGCAATCTCTCCTCTGAGCACAGACCAGTCATCGGGAATCAGAGATGACCCATGGAGGCATAGCAGTGGACAAAGTAGCCAGGCACAGATATAGTGTTGTAGGTTTTAGAACATTATTCTTCTCAAAGTTTATCCTGAACTATTGCATCTGACAATGTCAACAAACTTCCATGGCTGTGCCTTTCAAAAATGCCTCATAAATGAAAGAAATATCATCAATATTGATACAATTGATTTACGAGCACCTTCACATCTCAGGACTATAACACGATTTCACTCTATTGATGGAAATGTCCGGAGGGGTTGCCAACAAAATTCATGAGAATGATCGGCACAAAAAAGGCGATCTATTAAATTCAGTCTCAAAGGTTAATCAAAAATATGAATGTGAAACCCAAATAATGGCGGGCCACACACCACAGCAACTACAGAGGTGGCCATTACAGAGAGAATGTATGAATTGGGTGATGTATGCAGACGCACTCCCATGTAACTGTGATTTGAGTGTCCTCTGTAATTTCACACAAAATCCATTTCCCCTTCGTGCCGTGCTAATCGCTTTGAAGGTGAAATGATGAATGCGCCCTCCCACCCCCCCTCCCAGTCCTCGACCTCCATCACCTCTGCTGGCATCCAACCTCCTAACATGGATATACAAGCAGGACACACACACACACACACACACACACACACACACACACACACACACACACACTGACATACACACAGATGCACACCCACACACAGACAGGCAGACTCACACACACACACACACACACGCACATATGTACGTGCACGCACACAGGAAACAAGTCTCCAGACACTCACCCAAACTGCTGTTCACGTAAGCATGGTCAAACACCCCCACTCACATTGCACACTCACACATTAGTCACTCCGCATCTTCCTAATTATGGCAAGATGAAGTACAGTACTGCTTCTTGTCATACAGGGTCACAAGTGGAATTAACATAGGCTATGTTGGAGGCACAGGGCCTGATAACGTGTGTGTGTGAGTGAATGGGGGGTGTTTGAAGCATGTGTGTGTGTGTGTGTGTGTGTGGGGTTGAGGGCATGCGTGCAGACACTAAGCGAAGCTGACATTAATGGCACATGTAATGAAAAGCATGGCTCCTAATTAAGAGTCCTCTCTGCTCGGGTGAAAGAATGGCCAAGAGTCTATGTCTGTTCGCCCGAGAGTGACGTGCTTTCCCCACCTCCAGGGGAAAAAAACTCCATGCCGATGCGCACACACACACACACACACACACACACACACACACACACACATAAAAACACATACCGTCTCTTAATGACCAAAGTGTTTGTGTGCATGTTTGTCTTTCAGGACGTATGCTCCAGAAAGAAGGCTTTGATAGCGCAGAATATTCAACTGTCAGTCTCACTTTTCTCTTTCTTTTTCTAACCTCTTCAGAATCAGACCATCTCTATGCCATTATTTGTTTCTGTTTGGTCTCTCATTGCTCTGAATAAGCCTGACATCTTCACAGGCTATAAAGAAAGATCTGCTGGCACTGAGAAGTCATTATATTGCAAATGGGATCTGAATGTTATGTTGGCATTAGCCACATTAGTGTGTCTGTTTTTTTGTTTCTTTGTTTGTGATTTATGGTAATTTATATATATTTTGTAATGGCCTTTCATTGCAATGCTCACTTAAATATTATTGCAGGCTCTTTGTTCTCGAAGACACATTAGGATCTGATTAAAAATTTTGATATGCTGCTTGAGTTATCTCAGAAGACGATATTTTTGAGTTTTGCGCACTGACTTGCATACTCGGGGGGCATAAAGCTGAAAATGGATTCAGACCATACGAGGTGTCACAGACTTAAAGTCTAATGATCACGCAGAATGTGTCTGTCATCTGTCTTCACCAGAGCCCATGATTTCCACTCTGAACACAGCCATTTCTCACTTCTGTCCTAGTTCAGCTTTCCAGAGCCTGAGGTTAGTATAGATGTTATATGCCAAATTACAACCATATTTCTTGCATAGCACACAATATGCATTCATGTAATTATTCCAGGTGTCTTTGATGCCTCTTGACTGCAGAATACTGTACCTTATATATCATATAGTTTATTTTTTGTGTTTTTCTTCTCTCTGAAGTCTTCAAGGATTGCCATCTTACATCAGAAATGTAATCTCTCTCAGGAATGTCTATTTTTCTCTTTCAACTGGCTTTTTGACCACATAGGTATTTCACAGTGTGCTACAATCCAACCACATCTTTCTGTTTTTCTTTCCCTCCCACACCAAAATTTAATTTCACCTCTCTAACAAACCAATCACTTTTTTTTTCCTTCCCCATTTTTCTTTCGTGGACATGGAAACTATATAGCAGTCAGGACAGCTTTGATTTGCCAATGAGAATTCAGGTCAGCGCTTTCTTGTTAGCCGTGTGAAAGGTCAGCACTTCACAGCAGTCCTGTGGTCATGCAGAAAGCTCTCGTTAGCGCTCATTTGACTGCTAAAGCTCTGTCCCTCCCTCTCTCTCATGGCACTAGTGATGCCCCCCCCCGCCCCAATGCTGTGT
>NC_063203.1:17531188-17558688 GCF_017589495.1 Alosa alosa | reverse complement strand
ATTGTATTCCCCGCGCGCTCTCATTAGAGCCCCCGCCATTCCATAAACTCGGCTCCGGTTCTAATGGCCGAGCCCAAGCGCTCCCAGCGCGCTCCTGCCACTCCTCCCGCCCTCTAATCAACTCCGCCGGAGTGTGAGCGAGGCCGGGGCCTGGTGCGGGATCGGTGTTAATGAGATTGCAGCACGTCTCCCGTTTTCTCCTGGTGCTGTGGCTCGCAGGCTGTTGTCGGAGCTTTAATTATCACTTGTTAAAGGATCCGGAGGAGATTGCTGGTGAACCCCTGGCGGTTCCTACCACCTCCCGTTTACGCGGCAACCGAAGCTCTAACCCGGTTTGGGTTGGATAATGTCTGGAATCGCTTTGAATCTGGAGCGGCGTGTTGCGCGTAGCGTGGGCCCCTGCGCACCACAGCGAGGCGAAACCCTGCTGGGCCACCGCTTTAAATCCATTAGCCGTCAAAGAGGCAGCCGAAGTTTACTTTTCTGTAATTGGTTGTGTGTTTGCACGTGCATGGGTGTGTGTATGTGTCTTGTGTACATGTGTTTTTGTTGTTGTGTGTGTTTGTGTTTGTGTGTGTGTGTGTGTGTGTGTGTGTGTGTGTGTGTTGTTGTTGTTTCATGTGAGTGTGACAGCGTGTGTTATTGTGTCTGGACATGTGCACGAGGGCCGGCTGGCCCGCAGACTGTCCAGATTGACGGGCCTAAAGCAGACATCAAATTAGAGGAGCTGTGCTGAGGCGGCTGGGGCAGGAGGCAGCACTGTAATAAAGGCTTGCAACTGTTGAGAGAGGGAATCACTGCCGCAGGCATCGCTCCAGGCTACTGAAAGTTGAGGAAGCAGGGAAGTGGGAAAAAAGATTTTAAAAGAGCGAGAGAGAGAGAGAGAGAGAGAGAGAGAGAGAGAGAGAGAGAGAGAGAGAGAGAGCATGCATCATTGTCCAAAAGAAAGGCGTCCACTGGCTTTTAGTTTCTGGCAACCCTATCTTGTGAAGAGGAAAACATAAATGTGCCAAAGCCCCCAACTGGCCTGGTGGAGTGACAGACAGGGGGGGGTTGGTTGGGCAGATTGACTCACCTGAGTCCATTCATCAAAGGCTGTATACTCCTCAAGTGGTCATTTGACTGGTCACTGAGGATTTGAGAAAAAAGGGAACATTTCATTTAGACGGTGTTAACCTTATGAGAGAGCTTTGGGAGCTACAGCATAAGGAAATAATGAACCCCGAGAAAACTTGCTTTCAGAGTAAAAGGAAGACAAAAAGCATTCTTTTCTGGATCTTAGATTCAGTGCACGTTCTCACTCTCTGTGACCAAGCTATGGGTGAAAGTCACACAGAATCACAAGTGTTTATAGAAGGTGTGTGTGTGTGTGTGTGTGTGTGTGTGTGTGTGTATGTGTTTTATTTATTTTTAGCGAAGACACCTTCATGTCTACTGCAAAGCCTTCACGGGGAGTTTGAGGAAAGTGAAAAGCCTTCATCCGGCTAAATTGTGACATTCCGTTCGCTCCCTGAATCCTGCCGTTGCATAATAAGGTTGTTTATCTTCACTTCTTCTCTTGCCTCCTCCTTTTCTCTCTCTTTCTCTCAACGGCGCATTTGATAAACAGCTTTCTGAAGCCTGCCGAATCGGTCTTCATGTATGAAACTCTGATATGGAATGCGCAAAAAAATGCAAAAAAATAAAGTGGGGAAGCTCCTCGACTGCTTTCCTCTTTCTTCACGCACACGGAGGTTGGCATACCACAGGCTTTTAGATAAAAGGTAATTTTCATCTTTGCAATCATCATACCCCCATTTCTGCTCCGTAGTTATGACTAGCTAAGTGCTTTGCACACGAAAATGCAACACAGCTGTGCACTCAGAAAGACATTTGGTAATGTTTAGAGGGTAACAAAAAATGTTCTGCCATTTTGCTTTCTTGGCGTCTTCACTTTTCTCCTTTGTGGTATTCCTGACTATTTATTTGAAGGCAGATGTGATTTTGTGTGCGCTGTCGAGGCAGAGAGCTGTTCTTTGAAATGTAAATGTAGTTATGATAGAACAGCGCTTCTCAGTGTTTGTGCGGAGGAAAGAAAGCACAGAGCAACCGTGGTGATCTCTAAACAAGACCATATTTTCTTCTTGCTTGTCATTTGAGATAAGCTTGACATCAGTCATCTCTCTAAATTGCTTCATCTAAGTTGGGTGAAGGCTGTCCTCCACATATGTGTCGCCACGGCAAACAAGAGTCTCTCAAAACTGTTTCCTCAGAAGCTTTCAACTAAAATCTGTCTAAGGTCCTTGTCACACACACACACACACACACACACACACACACACACACACATACACACACTCAGAAAGTTAAGTCAGCAATGGGAATTTGTTACATTCATACAATTACTTAGTTTATGTTCTCCATGAAGAATACAGTATATGGTGTGACACTCCAAAGCAGAGTGGGAGAAAGCAATAGAGAGAGTGATAAAGAGAGAGAGAGAGAGAGAGAGAGAGAGAGAGAAAAGCCTCTTTGGGATGGGTCTTTATTACGTGCTGGGCAGGATGGCCTCTTCCTCTCTCATATGCACTTAAAGACAAGAGCATGCTTTTTGCAGATGATGACTCTACTCCGCTTCATGTAAGATGGATTTTCCTCCTTTCTGTCTCAATGGATTTCTCCTTACGAAGGTGTTCCGTAATGCACCTCTGACTCTGCCTGCCATTATTTCCTGCCAGCCGTGCGTTGTGCGCGTGTGTGTGTGTGTGTGTGTGTGTGTGTGTGTGTGTGTGCGTTGCTCTCATGCCGAGAGGGAACAGAGCTGAGCCGAGACCCACCTTCCTATCCCCACTCAACGCTCTGTCTGACGACTTACCTACAGTACGAGGCAGACGAATGCAACCCGGATGGCTCTTTTCTCTACCCATGATGCCTTGGGGAAGAGTGGAGTGCGAATGAGCGTCGGCAGATAAAGACGCTTAACCCTTAAAGGAGTACGAATGTTGAGAAATGAACGTTCTAAAGAATATCTGGGTTCATTGAATTCAACATCGAATTTTAGAACCTTCAATTGTTGCGGAACTTAGAACGTTCAAAAACCTACACCTTTAAGGGCCCAATTTAAGACCCCTCCACTCTCCCTTTCCACTGTCCTCTCCACCGTCAGCATGTGCTGCCGGGAGAAGGCTTCATCACGCCGTGTCAGCCAATGATGAGCGCTAAATGGGATGCTCGAGCGGACCCATTAAGGGACGTGACGGCGGGGATGAGACTGACCCGGTGACCCCGGCACATCTTGGCGGTGCTGTAGGGGAATGGGGCCGTCCATTACGTACTCTCTTCTCTGGGGGGGTTGGGGGCTTTATGGGAATGTGGAGGTGACACCCAATGTCATTTGCATCTTCAGCAATCCCCCCCTCAATCACCACACACACACACACACACGCACACACACACACACACACACGCACACACTCTGCTGACAGTGCAGCAGACAGCGTGGATGGTAGATATGACACCATGTAATGCACTCCAAATGGTGATTTGCTCTGAAAGTGCAGAGAGAGAAACAGGGACAGAGTAAAAGAGTGATGGAGAGAGAGAGAGAGAAAGAGAGAGAGAGAGAGATAGAAATCACTGCTCTTATCTTAATGCCCTACAAAGATGCAAGTCAGATGCAACCTAAGTGTCTCTTGAATGCCAGAATTTGCATATTGTCAAAGGCAGACAACAAAAGAAAGTGAGTGAAGGAAAAGAACACTGTTTATGGCCCAATTTAGTCTCCTAATTGTGGTCTGTACGTGACCATAAACAAACAAGTGATGGATGCGTCGGAGTCACCTCTCCGGAACCACGGCAACCGCGTGGCTGTTTTGATTCGACCTGCCACTTTTGCAAGCGGTGAGCAGCCCTCGGAAATCAAGGCTGTTGGCGGATTCATCAGCATCCGGCGGGAGCAACGCCGCCTTCGCCAGCCTTTGTGACATGCCGCCCGTATCACCACCACCGGGCCAGCTTGATTGGGACAAATCCGTCTCCCCTTGGTGTCAGCGCCCTCGTCCACCGATCCGAGAGGCAGTGGCGGAAAGAAAGACAAATGTTTTGATTAGGGGTCTCGCTCAATGTCGCCGGCCAGCCAATGAGAGTGAGAGCTGTCGAGAAAGGGGGATGAAAAAACAAGAGACTAAAGAGGAAAGAGACAGAAAGAAAGAAAGAAAGAATGAAAGAATACAAAGAAAGAAAGAAAGAATACAAAGAAAGAAACAGGGGTTTCTGTTATTTCTGGTGGCAGGCTGAAATAGAGTCTTTGGAAGTCTCTGTCTCTCTGAATCGCTCGCCAAAACGCCAGCTCAAGGTCTCTCCTTGGCAACAGTATCGTATTGTGTGGCAACAGAACAAAGGAAATGGTGAAGGCACTAAGCATTGACTCACTGAGCACCTTGCCTCAGCTTCTGGTACACACTCACTTTTAAAGTGAAACATCTGGCTATGGAGCTGCCTGTCACTTTTGAGATGGGGAGCACAGCTTGAGTACGGGATGGATATATGGTTACATGAACATGATGTTTACGAATCATATAAATATGCAAGTACATGTGCAAGTACAGCACATGCATGTGTTTGTTTGTTTGTTTGTTGGGATAATGGAGTTACTTCGCTAAATATTATGATCACTAGCTGTAGAAATACATAACACACACATATGTCACTCAAATACATCAAACATATCTGGCAGCTGACAACAATCACATCAGTCCACAAAGCAATATGCTGTTTACTGTCTTAGGCGTGTACAAGTGCGGGTGTGTCACGTCAGTTAGTCGTGGAGACAGCTTTGCTGTTAGAGATCTTTCGACCTTCACAGCATGTGCAGGTCAGTACTGCTCTCTGCTTGATAAGGGATCTCTTAACAGTGTTTCATCAACCTCTCTCTCTCTCTCTCGTTCTCTCTCTCTCGTTCTCTCTCTCTCTCTCTCTCTCTCAGTGTAACCCATCTCTTTGCTACATCAAGGGTCCGTCGCTTGTTCCTGGCTGCCGCCGTTTGATGTGGCGAGGAGTGAAAACCCATTACTCTCAAGGCACTGGGGCATTAGCGTTTTTATTTCACCAGGCTCGCATTAGTTGCCATGCTCTCTCACGGGTTGGTGCTCAGACAATAATTCAATGTAGCAGACCCCCGTCGAGCCACCCAAGAACTTATTAGAATTCTTCAGATGTGATTTAATGGACGTCAACCTCAGGCACTTCTCACTCCACACGGGAGATGTATTAACTGTAGCCATCTCCAGCTACTCTTTGTTCACAAGAGGAGAGAGAGAAAAAAGAAAGAAAGAAAAAAACAACATAAAAAGCAGGAGAGAGAGAGCAAAAGACGCACCATGTAAGTTGCTTGCTGTGATTTTCGTACCATTTCTCTCTCTCTCTCTGTCTCTCTCTCTCTCTCTCTCTCTCTCTGTGTCTGTACCTCTCTCTTTCTCTCTTTCTTGCTCTGTTGTTCGTTTTCTTTTCTTGGACGGGTGGCCTTGGGCTGTGTTTTTGAGTCTTTTGTACTCACAACAAGAGAATCAATCTGAGAAATCAAAGTCTCGGAGGGTACGGCTGTGGCTGCGGCTCGTCTCCTTCACCCTCCTCTGGCGTTAAATCCAACAAAGGCCGCGGCTGCACCGCTGCGTGGAGATTCGGCTCCGAGAACAGCGTTGTCAGTTCTGGCCCTCCCAGCTCCTTCCCCCCACCCACCCCCCCCCCAGCAGAGAAAAAAATCCACACAGGCGGCTTAGGGGATGACACATGAGAAATAAATAATGTCGACCACGAGCTCAACAACAGTCTTCACACACACACACACACACAACACAGCATGAGATACAAGGTTTTACACAGCCCATGACTACGGAGGTCTTTGAGCAATCCATGATAATGCCACAACTGTTTACGTTTCATGAAGTATATTTACACGCTAAAACGTATGACTAATGACAGCATTGTAACATTGTGCCAATCGTACGACAGCTGCATCAACTAGTCCCTTTAAACCTCAATATTCTCTCTAAGATGCTTAACGAACGAGATTTCGGTTCTAACACTATTTAGGGCCTACAATTTCCACATCATTTCCTGCTGACATCCAGACCACTGTGCACAGTAAGGGCTACACTGCCCTAGTATTTTATACAATCACAAACCAGCCACCAGCCCAATTTAGTCCAAATAAATGGACTCAATGGCATTATATAATAGCCATGGTTGTACTTGATAGAGGCTCAAAATGGCAACACTGAGTGTATTTAGTTTAGGGCCTACTTCATTAAAACCAAGCTCAGGAACCATTCAAAACACTCCCATTTAATTGCTGACATTGTTTAGCTCAACTCATCGCACATTTTCCCAACGCAGCCTTTTTTCCCCCACTCCTGTCTGCCGCAACAATTAAATGAAGCCAACAAATTATCTTGCTTCTCCCGCGTTTAAAAGTGGTTGGGGATTACACTGACTCGGAGTAGGCTTTGCTGATTCTGTCATATCTTTATTTACAGTAAACAGGAAACAGAGGAGCAAACACGGGCAACAGAAATGCTTCTTTAGCTGGCGAAGTGGAAATGTTTGATGAATCAGAATCCCCATAAGATGAAGTCTCACGTTAATTGGGGGGCTTTGCCGAACAGTCTTTTTTTTTTTGTCAAAGAGGAAGTTTCAAGCCACAAATCATTTTGTGACTTTTTGCTCAGGCTACAAATAGAAGAGTTCTTTAGGTGGACAGAGAAAGAAATATAGCTCTGAAATATTTTCCTTCGCACACCATGGAAGTGACTGCGGTTGGGGCCTCATCGGCATATCTAGGGAATGGGGATACATGGTTTCTTATTCATTACGTCTCGCTAACTTTGGAAGTTGTACATGATAATTGAATCTATTTCCTCATAAACTTTCTTGACACTGAAATTACATCTCAGGTATTCCGTTTCATAAGGCTTTGATCTTCCTTCTGATTCCACAGCTAGAGGAGTGGCAATTCCTTGGAGCCCCATTTTGTAAAAGTCAAAAGGGATTGTTTCTTTTCCTCTTCACTTATACACTTCAGATAGATCTAGACTTCCTCTCTCCTCATGTAAGTCATGCAAGACACGCCAGAGGGAAATAGACGGACCCTCACTCCAATCACAAGGTCCAACATTGACATATAGTGATCTTTTGAAGAATGTGCCTTAGTGTTTTTTTAGTGCTCTTGGTGGTGTACCATCAACTGCCCTGAGAGGTTGATCCTTGTTAATCTTGATACTCTTCACACCCCCAGGAAACATATGATATTTGCTTTGAACGGGAGTTTCCGTGGAAACTGCACTCCAGTCCTCATTTCATTCATTCATTTTCGCTGGCTGAAATAATTATCACAGGGCAGATTTGCATCAGTTTTCATCACACACACACACACACACACACACCACAGGCACTGATATCTGTTTCATAACTTTACGAACACTGCAACCTCCTGCAAGTTTGTTTTTTCTGCCACCTCGCCCTGCTGCTTTACCCGGTTGTAAAAAGGATTCACCAGCCCTCCTGACACAATGGTCCCTATCTGTTCCCCCTGTTCCAAGCAAAACCATCCACCTCAACCCGAATGAGAATTTATAAGGGCGACACAGTTCCATGAAGCCAATCGCTGCCTTATGAAACCCGGGTGAGCACATTTCAGTTCCTTTTTATATGATCAACCGGAATGATTCAGAGGGGGGAAAATTCAATAAAACCTTATGATTCTCTCCACTTCAATGTAAGTCATCCGTGATTGGCAGTTTCTGCTGCCTGCACTTCCTGCCCATGGCTCCTGGGAGACATCGTCCTCGCGCCCCCAGGCTCTTCCTGTCCACCATTTGTAATTTTTCGAACTCATCATTGAAGTCAATCCGTCTTGCTTATGGCATGGCAAACTGTCCTGTTCTCCTAATGCCTCCCCAATCACTACGTAATCCCTCTCCCCCCTTACCACCAGCCTAGTAGAAAGGGGCATAAATTCCCTGAGTTTCCGTCTCTGCCCCGCCTATTTACCGTCGGCGAGACAAATCTTCATTAGGACGGCTGCGAGCAGTGCCACAGCCGAGGTGCGGCTGGCAGATCATGTGTCTGCTTATTTGTTTTCCCGGCCGCGGATGCGTGAGGAAAATGAGTTTTTACATTCTGATGGGGGCGGAAGATAAAGAACGCAATCCGATGGCGCGACTCATCTCCCATTATCCACATCACTGGTATGAAATGTTTATTTGACTATTACTCTCCTTCAGCCTCACACGCCAAGGGGTGCAGGATGGAGTGATAGAGACATGGGGTGAAGGTGGGGTGGCGTTGGGGGGGGGGATTCTGTACATCCCACTCTGATATATATATATAATGTCTGCAAAGACATTCCATACAATAGTTAGAAACCTAGTGGTTGGAGTCCCCACCCCACCCCACCCACTACACACATACACACACACACACACCAGATAAACAATATCTGCCCAAGAGTCCACTGCCAACATATCTACGAACTGCTGAACTATTATTTTATTTCATTATTATTTTTAGCCTATTTCAGCTCAAGCACCCTTGTTTCGCCTCACTAAACAAATTCCCCATTACACATGAGATTTTTATACACCTTAACAACTAGAGCTGGGCTTGAAGGTGTGTGTTGAGAAAAAAAAGATCTCCCTTTTCTGCCGTATGTAATTTTTCCCTCGTCAGATGGAAACCTTGTCAGGCAGGTGAAGATTAAGCAGTTTTTAAGTGGTGATTTTGGCTGTCAGCATGGCTTAGCCACTGATGCGTCTCCATCAGAGGAGTGACACCAGTTCATTTGCACTTTGCTCAATCTCAGAGTTTGCTTTTCCTTCTTTTTCCTTCACTTCCTCACTACCGCCATGCTCTCCAATGCAAGGTTCTGTCGAGCCCCTCTCATTTGAACAATCATCTGCTGTGTATGGGAAGGACAGGGACAAAACAACAATATGAGGGGGCACAACGGTTTAATTTACTGCAAGGCCAACATCAAAGTAAAATTGACAATAGATTCTGCTAAATTCTTAAGTTGACTACATGAACCAGAAAGCTAATTCATTGGCATATACTCTGAAGTAGAACTGACTGGCTAACACTCAGTGACCTTAATTGTGTTAACTTGGAGATAGGTTGCTAAGCTACTTTTAATGTATGTGCATAAAGAACATTAATCATCACCCTTAGCATGCTAATCATGCTAAACGGGAGCTATTATTGTCATACATCCAGTACAGCACTTAGAGTAAAAGCGGTTTTGTAATCGTGACTGTTACCTTAAACTTAGCATCAGCTCCAAACCATTCAAAACATTACAGTTTTAAATAATAACATTATTTAAATGTACTTTTGGGATCATAGTCTCAATGATTGATACCACACTGAATGGTGCACAGATATTATCTTTGTTTCAGCCGTGTTGTGTAGGCTACAGTAGGCTAAGTGGTATAAGGGACCGTTCGTTATTTATAAACGGGGTCACCGGAGGGATTTTGAGTGCTTCAATCAATAGTTGCATGACCCTCCCCTGCCTGCAAGAAATTTTTCAACGACCCTCCAGCAGTCTTTTCAAAAAAGACATAACCCTCCCCGGCCAATTGTCGATACCTTCCGCCCACGCTATAAAGTGCTATGAAAACACATCGACATAAGCTATCGTTCTAAACTCACCCTCTGCTTTCTGATCTTACACATCACACTTCACCAAGATGGTGGCCATTTCAGTAGATTTTCCTACTGACTAACATTTTTGAAATGAACGAACTATTCATAGCCTAGTAATGTCATAGCCTATATTAATTTTGCCACCTTTGTAACATTTACCTTTATCTTAGTTTTAGTTTACCGTGATGTATGACTTTAAACAGCGAGTGTGCTTGGTATGATGATCAGCTCCTCTAATGCAGGGTAGGACTACGTTTTGACAAGCATACAAATTCACCTTGTTCTTGCCCCATCTGAAATGACTCCTCTACTTTTGCTGCCTCAATCCTTTCTGTATTTGTTATGTAAAAAAATGTTGTATATGATGGCACTGAAGTCTTGAGTTAGTGAATTGGCTAACAGTGTTTGTTGGTAACCAAATAGCACACATTGCACTACACGCTGTGTACTGTAGGCTATGTACATTCTCTCTCCTGCTGATTTGCGTTCAGTAGCCAAGTGCGTAATAAAAAAGTGTAGAGAGCCATTGAATACACTTTTTGTGTAATATCTCCTCATTTAATGTAAGTTCCTTCGGACAATAGGCCTACGTTCTATACGTGGAGTTGTCCTCCATCTCAGTTGCATCAGTTTTCTAATTTTGAAGGTTCTAAAATATGACGATATGCTTCACTGAATCCTTCTCGTTTTCTTTCATTTGTCCAGCTAATTTGTCCATTGAAACTAGCCATTTATGATGGATTACACAGTCGACATTCAGAAATGTCCTGCACGATCAAGGCCAAATTAAGTTATCACGCAGCCACTGTGTCAGCAGCATGAGTGCTGACGGTGACGGTGCGTTTCTGATGTCAGATTATTATGTAGGCTAGCCTACTAGACTGTTCTCACGTTGCAGCGCTTTACTTATATGAAGTAGCATTAATCAATATAAATGTTGTCCCCCCCAGCGATGAAAATAATTAAGCAGAGGGGAGGATATCAAGACCAGAGGTGGGGAAATCCTACCCATCCCCCCCTACAAATCGCACCCTGACTGTAATACTCTCATAACATTAGTCCTGCATTCTGGCCTGTCAATGTGTTGTCCTGTTGTTACCCCTTGCCCTTCCAGAGAAACAGATGTATTCAAATCATCGTTTTGCTTGCTTGAATGCAAACTCAGAGTGATGTTAACCTACAGTAGGCCTATTTAAGTTAACAACGTGGTTGTCGTGAGAGCATTCATTCATTGGCGCTTGCAGTGTTCGGCCTCTACGTGCACACCTGCCAGGCTAAGAGCCAAAGAAATCCCCCTGTATATTCACTCCAAGTTGGCCTACCATAACTTACCAACTCTACACTGTAGACCATAAACTGGCTATTTATATGACCAATGTATTTGTTCAACTTTATGAAGCAGAATTACGCACTGCTACTTGGAACGTAACACATTTTTGTTGGCAGGAGAGAGAATGACAGCGATTACGTAACAAATTGCACTTGTTGCTGGTTACCAATAAATATTTTATATTTTATTTGCAATACTATTAAGGTTTTGTACCTATGTCATAATGTCATGTGACCGTTTGTTTACAACTAGAGTGGTAGGCAAGAATGGTAGGCAAGGCACTGCAGAGAGTGGTAGGCAAGCCTACAACAGTCGGGTTGCATAGGCTACACATAGTTACAAATAGCGTCAAAATTGAAATTTTAATATCAAATATTGACCGGGATGCCGACCACTTGTGTAGGCCCTAACAGTTGGTTTTACAATAAGAAGCAAAAAGGCGACGAACGACCGTTTAGCCTACCTATCCTCGTGGTTGTAGAGGATGATCAATAGCAGCTGTGAAGTCTTTAATTCTCAAGATAGCCTACTGTCTACGAAGACGTAGGCTAAAATACTACTATCTACAGTCATCCAAAAATGAATTGCCAGAGATGGGCTATGAAGGGAAAAAGTGCAGCATTTTGAACATGGCAAGATTATTTTTACCTGAACAGTTTGTTCTAATTTGTCTCGTGAAATTCGTGCTTGTGGACATCAATCACCTATCTTCTGTCCTTCTATTTCAAGTTATCATGAGTGTCATTTGATTATATAATCACAACAAATGCTAATAAATGAAAACAGAATAGGCTTATGTGTTATAGGCTAACGTTATAGGTCAGGCTAACTCCATTATGTCAAAATAAACTGATTTGATCCTAATTGTTTAGCGATCACACACAACAACTTAACACAGCAACCTCAAACACCACTGTTGAACCTAGGCTACTGCTTCAGTCATGTAAGAAATAAGCAGTTTATGAATTATCTTTATTCGTTTAATCAAGTCCACATGACCAAAATAACAACATATTTAAAGGCTGAGCTAGCATAACAGCCTAATATAGGCGATGCTGCAATGGATAACTAATAAAAAGTTTCATACAATTAATGAACTTTATCACTCACATTCTGAGTTTTTCTGGGTGGTTATATATCCATGCAGATCGTCTTCGAATAAGCCATCGCTGTTATATGATATAATATGTTACAGGATTCATGACTAACGCCATTAATGTTACATGATGCTGACTGACTCTGGCTATAACAGTAGGCTACCGTTTTAACGTGCTGAGTCTACTGCCTACCAAGACCTGTCGCTGTTCAGTTGAAGTTAAATGATCAAATATTGTTTGATTTTGTGTCAGCTTTCAGAAGGAAGACATGTTCCTTTCTGGTAAATTTCACAGCTTCTAAGAAAGGCTATTGTCTTCGTGTAAACCGAGTTTTGAACAGAGAAAAAAAGTTAGGCTACCATTAGGCTACATGCAGGTTCTCCCATAACGTTATCGATACAGATCAATGCACCAAATCAGGGCGATTTTAGCGAAACAACGTCCCTGTGACAGGCTATCAAATATTGAACAATGGGATAACGTTTCATCATCACCTTTATTGATGCCTGAAATGTTGACATTGCTGAAATACAGAGATGTAGCCTACTGAGAGGCAGCTGCAGACAACGATGTTCAATGGGTTCAACTTGTCCCTTGCCTACCAGCTGGATGTAAACAAAGCTATAGAACCTAGAATACGTCACATGAAAAACGTTAATACTATATATACAATACTATATATTTTTTTGCAAACAACAAAAACAGAAAGGATGGAGACAGCAAAGCTAGAGATGGGTAGGAACAAGGTCAATTGGTAGAAATGCTTGTCAAAACGTTAGGAGCTGGATGTGTGGATGAATGAAGCACAAGTATGCTTTATAAGCATGCACACTGTTTAAAGTTAGGCTAGGCTACACGGTAAACTACAAGTAAACCAAAGTTAAATTTAGCTTTTTTAGGGCTGGATAAAGTTGACCAAATGGATATAGGCTGTTAGGCGTGAATAAAGTAGGCTACTTTGTTGCTCCAACCCTTCCAACGTTAATGGGGACGGATGTTGACATTTTCCGTATTTTGCGTGAGAAACCCGGGAAATCTCCCTTATTTTCATTGTTCAATGTTGACAGAGCTATGGAACGAAAGAGAACATTATATGGTGACAGAAATCAACAACCAAACAAGCCACTTTGATTTTTTTGCTGTTTTCATTAATACAAAAGATGGCTGACCGCCCCTCCTAGACAAAAAAAAGTTAGGTGACCCTCCCCTAAACAAAGAATAAAGAGACATGACCCTCCCCTATTCTCCTCCGGTGACCCCGTTTATAAATAACGAACGGTCCCTAAGGGGTTGGGATGAACATGACTTCAGCATCAAGGGACTCTTTGTATCCATTTGGCTTTACCAGGCTCCCACCATAGGCTACCGTGCACACCTGGTGTCCTTTCAGAGATCACTGATTGCGTGGCACACAGGAAGCCTTTCACTAACTGCTAAAATGCAATCTGAGTGCTCTGATGAACTGATTTAAAAGGACTAACCATGACTGCTATAAAAAAACTTATTTCTCACTTTATTGTCTCCTAATTAATTGATGCACTTCACAGCAAGGTTCTGTGGAATTGTTGAATTAGTGATTGCGTTGTAGATAATTAAGTGTGTCAATCAAGCCTTGCACCTTGGAGCGAGGCACCTTGGAACAGTTAGTGCTTGAGTGATCAGTACACACCAGTGAAGGCCAAGTCCACTTCTTTCTCTCTCTCTCTCTCTCTCTGTCTCCATGGGGAAGGACAGAGGTGTAAATCACAACTGTCAATCACCTCCACCACTCCACACAAACAAGTTGTGGACAAGGCCATGCAAGTTATTTGTTCCTGAGAAGCGCAGTGGTAAGCTTGTAGTGACAGACAATGAGACAGAGAGAGAGAGAAAGAGAGAGGGGAAGAGAGAGAGAGAAAACAATGCATTTGTTTGCCAGTGCATATCATTAAATAAACCCATAAATTAGCTGACACACATTAAGGCGTATTATCCTGTTATTCTTCTTCTCATTATTGGCTCAGCAGCTGTACCATTATGTGTATTGCAACATGCATACCATTCCTCCTGCTCATCTGCTAAACACTAGACTTTCAAGTTCTGTGACCTTGTGGTGCAAAGTCTATTACTCTACTCTTTAATTACACTGTGAATAAACGTGGCTCCACTGATACTGAGTGACGAGGCAAAGTCTTGTTACATTTAGTATGCTGATTGCACTAGAAATGTAAGATATCACATGCATACATGATTCAAATATTGTTACCATGAAATTGATAGGCATTTTACATTGCGGCATGCCAGCTTTTATTCAATTGTCCTTCAATTTCAAAAACACATCCATGGCAGTGGCTGGCAAATTGTGGATGATTAGATTAACAGTAGTAACCATTAAATGGGGAGCTGATGTGCATACAACTTAGTAGGCTACAATAATTTCCTAGTGTGTCACTATCCTCAAATGACATAGTACTTTGTTTTGAGGAGAGAACTACGTACATAAATTAGTAAGAACAAAACATATCCTGCAGCCAGGTTTACCTTTCCCCCAGATGTGCTGCTGCCGGTGTGCAGGATGGAAGTGTTGAGAAGAAGGATAGAGCAAATTAGTAATGCATGGAAAAGATCAGCAACAGATAAACATTTTGCTTCAGATACACACATGCACACACACACACACACACACACACACACACACACACACACACACACACACACACACACACACACACACACACACACACACACACACACACACACACACACACACACACAGGCAGATGGGGAGTGGAGATTGATCCGACCATCGGATCAGGCCCAGTAGGCAGAATTCAATTAGGTGGCGATAGTCTTAGATAGAGTAATCCATATTACTCGGCTGCATGTTTACTTTGGTCTGCTGGCTTGGATTAGAGGAGCTGCAGGAGTTTCTGGGCGTGTTATTATTATTATGATCTCAAATAACTCACAGTGCCTGGGCATAGTATAGGTAAACAGGGTGGCTTCAGCTAGCGCTCCAGTCATTTGCCTACTCGTCTCCCGCCAGGGGCTTTTCATCTTTGGGGTAAAAGCAGTGGAACGATGGAAACCATGCTTACAGACACAGAGAGAGAGGGGGGGGGGAGAAGGAGAGAGAGAGAAAGAGAGAGAGAGAGAGAGAGTGGATGAGGCTTCTAATTTTCTCTGAGGTTTCAGAGGGAAGCTGGAAATGGGGGCAAAGCGACACCATAATGACGCGGTTTCCTTTATTCCGAGCACACACTTGCATTTGTGTCCACCGCAGGGAGTAGGTTCGAGCTGTGGCTTTAGGTAAACATGGTGCTGGCAGATTAAAAGCCATCACTCCTGAAGCCCACCACAACTGAACTCACCCGCACATTTCACCGCAGTGGGTATTAAAGGTAGGAGTGGGAAGACTGGCTCCAACAACAACAACAACAAACAACAACATACCAAAAAACGGCAATTACATTTCCAAAAGATGCCAGATTATTGCAGGTAATCTGCAGGTAATCAGCACTTTTCCTCTCGTACAATGCTCTCCCTCCAGTCCTCGCCCTGATGGCTCTGAGAAATGCTGTGGGGGTGAGTGGGTGTGGAGGGAGCGGCTGGTGATTAGGCCTCAGCTCTTATGTGGGGCCAGGGCATTGCAGTCACACAAATGTGTTTGATTAGCACGCCCAACTTGGCTGCAAATGCCATGTAAAATACAAATTTCAAGGCAAATATGCAGAGTGCTGGGAGATTGGCCATTTCAATGCTGTATGAACAAAAAATCAGGGCTGAAGGAGCCATCAATTCTCCTGATACTTTCAATGATAAACATATTGTTCAAATGAAATGTAAACAGCAGCACAAATGCTGTTGTTACCTGCTGTTCTTTCTGAATGCCTCAAATCTGATCAAACTGCCAACCACCGCCACTCCACCACCACCACCACCACCTACACTCCTCTTGCCCTTTAAAATGTCGAGAGGTATTTAATATTCCCAGGAATATTTACATATAAATTAGTTTTCAGTTTGCTAGACTTTTTAAACAGAGCCTGTTTATTTATCCAATAATGGGCAAAATGTGGACATTCTGTGATATTACCATAAAGCGTGCACCTAATGGAAATGCAATTGAGAAAAGACAGCAAAGAAGGTTGTCATTTTGATCTTTGCATGACAATGCCATGTGGGATGACGGCTTGTATCAAGTGGGATTACCGACAACAAGATGATAAGGCGAAAAAAACAATATGCTCATCCCAGTTTATTTGCACAGTGGCGTGTGCGCAGTCTGACACAGGCATACCGTTACCATGTTCAATATTTCAACACAGAGGCAGCACACGGCCATTGTTAGATGTATCATCTCATGCTGTGTCCCACTGAGATAGCCCCAAAGCTCAATGACTGCCAACTCAGCAAATCCCACTTAGTGGTAAACAGCCATTATTGCGCTGCATTATCTTGCATCGCAACACAGTATTCAGGGCACCAATATCGGAAAATTACAGCACAATAAGACCAAGACAAAGAAAGTTCCCAGTACTTTCAAATTGTATGTTATAAATATAATAAAGGCATGTGTTTCCTTCCATCATGGGCACACCAACACAAGTGCAGAGGTGGCTGCGTAAAGTAAGTGAGAACTTAACGGGGTGATTGCCCGCATGGTTTGCTGGTTGGCTTCTGGCATCCCGGTTGCAAATATCATTATTGGAAAAAATGTGGCAACAATGAATATGTAGATAACTACTTTGGATGGAATGAAGTTGGCTCAAGTGTCCTGTGTGTCTGTCTCTGTTTGTGTGTGTGTGTGTGTGTGTGTGTTAAAATCCTTTCCCTTGACCTTGGCATACACAGTGACCAAATCACTAAGGTGGATGAAAAGGTACCTAAAACGAGCCCACTGTAACACATTTCTAGTCCTCCTCCTTCTCCTAAGCAGAATACATATCCCACTCTTGACTGATGCTTTCTCAAAGTAGCTTTTATTAGCTCTCGATGGTGGGAATCTTGTATTATTCTCTTTGTCTCATGTCTGGATTCTTGATCGTCTTATATTATCGAACCCCTCCTCCCCACACGCAGAAACACACACACACACACACACACACACACACACTGTTCTGTGAAGGGGAGTGCAGGAATCTGTTGTCTTCACTCCAGTGAGCGCCACGCTCGGCTGCTCCTGCAGCTGGCCTAGGGAGGAAGAGGAGGAGGTAAAGCAGGGGTCTCCGCCAGGGCCAGCCTGCCACGCAGCCGAGCGTAACGCTGGCAGATGCGACCAAAGTGGCGTGGCACTCGAAAGGCAAAGCAAGTTCATCCCACACTGCAGAGGGACCTAGAACCCCTCGGCTCTCCTCTCTCTCTCTCTCTCTCTCTCTCTCTCTCTCTCTCTCTCTCTGTCTCTCTCTCTCTCTCTCCTCTCTCTATCCGCCCCTTTTTCTTTTCTTCCCTCCACTAGTGACCTACATATGTGACCTGCCGCTCTAAGTCTTTCATGAGAATAGACCTGGCCCTCGTTTAGTTGGTCAAGTGGCCATGCCAGGTGGTGCTGGCAATCTGTTTGTCTGGCTGAAAAGGGGCCTTGGGTCCACTCAGCCATCGCTGCCAAACCCCCTCTGGCCTCTTTGGTCTCTGCTAGCATAGAGGGCATATGGAGCGTCCACCGGCCAACGTGGAGTAATGTGGAGGGTAGATTGCTCTAGCCGAAACGTGAAGAGTGACCGAAATGAACTACTTTGCCATCCACTCAAGCCATCCATCCTGCTCTTGGAATATGAGAGCTCTTTTGTCACACTTGAAAAATAACCGTGTTTGTTTGGAAATAACTGCATGAGAAAACCTTCAAATTTCTCCATTCTATAGTGAGCGCCAGTCCGCATAAACAGCTTTGTCTTGTTTATTTAGTATGCATATGCTTTAAGATTCACACATAGTTTTTGTATTATTCCAGTGAGCAGCTAGCTATAATCAAAATAATTATCCAATGCAGCACAGTCATAATTACCATTGAGCTGAAGATCAGACACTTGGGAAGAGGTAGTCGTAGCAACCTCAGAGAAAATCATCGTAATCTGTCTAATTTGTTACCGTGACAGGAGGGGTCTGACAAGGTAGGGAATAGGGGTTTAAGCGGCAGGTTTGAAGGGGAAGAAAGCAGGGGAAGGAGGGGGGGGCATAACTGCTGCCAACGTGGAAAAGTCTCCGACATGAAATCAATTACAGGCCAGGCTGGAGAGGGTGATAATACCAGCTCTGCTAGAGAAGGAGCAGGGAAAAGAATGAAATGGAGAATTCTCTCTCAGCCCACTGTTCCTGTACGCTGCTGCTGTTCTGACATGTGCCAGGAGAGAAACGTTGACACGCTGTCTCTTCACGTGTGTGTGTGTGTGTGTGTGTGTGTGTCTGTGTGGGTGTGTGTGTGTGTGTGTGTGTGTGTGTGTGTGTGTGTGTGTGTGTGTGTGTGTGTCAATAAGAGGAGAAAGAGAGAGAGGAGAACAGGGAGACAGTAGGAGAGGTAGAGCTGGTTGGTACTATGAGCACAACCATGATAAACACCTCAACCAAAGGTCTGCTAAACAGAACGGTGTAGCTGATATACTGAGATTCCATCCCAACAACAAGCCCACACGCACACACACGGGGACACACATGCACGCACACACTCTCATACACAGACACACATGCACGCACGCACGCTAGCAAGCACGCACGCACACACTCACACACTCACGTAAAGGCAAATTTGCTGCAGGACAGCCTGGCGGCCTCTGAAGATGAAGGGCTGAAAATATGCCCAAGGACTTGTGCCACATTTTTTCGGATGCTGATTTAATAACGATGCAATGGGCAGCAGATGTGGATTTCTGCCAAGGAAAATTTATATAAATCAATCCCTGTACTCGTGTTTACCGCTTAACAAGCCATATATCACCCATTTTGTACAGGAAACAGCGCGAACAAAAAACAAAAACACCACCATGACTGATCTGTTTACTAATGCCCCACTGTGTTGGTTAGGAATTAAAGCCAGACTGTAGTTGCCCCTGTCATCTGCCACAGTTTTCAGTATGCAACTTTCCCCTCTTCTGTTTGTTCAACTTTATAATTGAAGTTAAAATCCTTGCCTTTGTGAGGGTAAGAAAGCAAAGGGGAAAAAAGAGGCACAGGTGTTGTAGAGAAAACAACACGTAAGTTTGAGCAATGCAGGAAGAACCATCATTCATTTTGACTCTCATTTACACTTTATTACTGGCAGTCCTGTCTCTGCCTTCAACTGCACACATAGCCATATAAAGCCAGATCACACATCAATTGAGTGCATATTGCACTGTGTTAGCTGTGGTAACTGTGCATTCGCAGCTTGGATTCCAAACATGATGAAGGATATAACGCTTTCATCTTTTTTTTTTTATCTGCCATGTAAACCTTTTGTGTAGGCAGGCAGACAACAACATCTGAAATGCTAAGAATAAAAAGATGGCACATCAAAGTAAGGTCCAGTTTAATACGCAAAAAAACAACAAATACATGCATCACATGTTGTCTATGTAAACAGACACATTAGTTGTGCGTTTTGCATTAGAGCTTGTACACACCGTTCTCCAGGAGATGTCTACTCTCATATACACGCAGAGACACACAGAATTTCTCCCCTTCCGATGTTGTCCTGGCCATTATGTCAGACGAGTCCCTGGAAGGTTTTTGTGTCCTCCTCTCTTCCCTTCTCCTCTTCCTCTGTGTCTGGTTTCACAAGCCATCCCAATTATCCTGGCAGGCCCTTTGTGCCTGGAGAAGGGGGCCTGTTTACGTTTGACACAGAGGTAAAGGCTCCGGAGCGGGGCAGCGAGGCTCGACATGTCAGAGCCACCTCACACAAAAGAAGCCTCCCACTGAGCTTTATCCCCCCCCCCCACACACACACACACACATACACCTAGATGCACTTACATGCACACACACTTACAACCCCCCCACCCCTCTACACACACACACACACACACACACACTCACACACACATATTATTACTGCTCCTACTATTTCCACTATTTACTCTCATCTCCCCTCTTACCTCCTCACGCCTCAGTGCATGATGGGTAAATGGGGTGGCTCCAGCACACAGTGCCTGGATATGATGTTAATGTAGCGCATGTGGCAGAGACATGGCGTTGTCAGGCAGGCCAGAGAGCTGTCATATCCTCCCTGGCTCCGCGCCTCGCTTCCTACCGTACCAACCTCCACCCAACCCCAACCCCAGCTCCTCCACCGGCAGACATAAGGGTGTTTGTTACACGCATGTCAAGTCTTACAAGGTGCCACAAAAGGAACAGGAGGTGCTAATGGCTCTTCTAGGGCTGGATGTGGAGGTGGGAGCTCTCTGTCGAGAAACCAAGCCATTGTAAGTGTCCAACTGGTCTAATATGTCACCTTGTTCTTTTTCAGGGGTAGCAGCCAGGTTCGCCCAGGAGCCCCAGGATCTGGTGGTGGTGGCCGGACAGCCCGTCACCTTGCCGTGCTCCATCCCTGGGTACCATGGTGTCGTGCTCTGGATCAAGGACGGCTTGGCCCTGGGTGTCGGAAGAGACCTTTCAGGTATGAGAGTTTATTGACATACTCTTTACATCTAACCTATATTTAAAAAAGGTATTAGGTATTAAAGTTATGTTATGTGCCTTTCACACTTTGGGAAATCTGTCCAATAGTTAAAAATCATTATTAAAGTAAAATATCATTATTATATTATTTAACTGTCAACTCAAATGTTCTAAATGATACCGACTGACTGACTGACACTGAACTTTTTTGAAGATATTTCAACAAGCTTGATTTTATTCTTGGCACGGTTGCATTTGACAGTTTTGTACCTTGTTGACAAGCCAAAAGTTGACCAAAAGTACCGTGGAACAGCTCCAGTTTTAATTTGATGACAAATGAAAGACATTTCAGCATATCCCAAGGGACTACTCAATTCACTTTAAACAGCATATCTTGCCCTGAGATAGCTGTTAAGGGAGGATTTGGATAATGAGCTTTGACACTGCCACAGCATAACAGATCTGAGTAAATTGTTGCCCATGAACACGGGCCATGCACCAAATGAAAACAAGGCTCAAAATGTGCACATAAGTATGGTAGAGGGCTGCATTTCAGGCTCTTCTGGTTCGGAAATGGGTTCTTAAGAGGCTAGCGCTAATTTAAATGTGCGCTTCGCGTAATTAGCTTAATAGTTTAATTTGAAGTAACACTTATTGCATTGTCATCTCAATGGCTTACATTCCCCTGCCCTTCGCCTAAATTTCCCCCCTCGAAAACATCTCATCCATATTCATGCTGTTCCGGAACAGTATCGACAAAGCAGGCAGCCAAAAATGAATGCTTGACAACCTGTTGAGACGAGACATTGTCTGAGGTCGGGTGCGTCGGCGATACACGCGACACAAAGCCCTACGATGTGATTAAGGAAATCCTCTGAAGATCTGGTTTGGAGATTCATCAGTGTCTCTCCAAAAGACGTGAATGAGGCTTCTGCAATTACTTTAATCCCCCAACCATCAGCTGGCGCCTCAGCATTGTTGCTGAGAGTGCTCTCCATGCAAGGCACAGCGCCGACCTCTTTGAACCCACCAGAACTCTTTAAAAACCCAGGTTTCTATCTCTCTCCATTTTCTCTCTCTCTCTCTCTCTCTCTCTCTCTCTTGTGTGCCACCATCCCACAGATTAAATATGTATTCCGATGGAGAGACATGCAGGTCTGCTCGCCCCTGACCTTCAGCGCCCAGTTCTTGTGAGCCGTTTTGTCGCCAATATCACCCTTTAATTAATTCTCCACGGGCCTAGAGCGTGTCCCAGTAAATCCAATCCGTTCCCCCGGCCCTGGCCTTATCGGGCGCCTGGGAGATTCGGTGCGACTGTAAACAAAAAGGGGTGGAAAAGGCAGAAAGTGACTAAATTGAAAGGAAATGAGCAGGGTTTTTTTGCGATTGCGGGTAGAGCATCAAGGGTCTTTTGATAAGGTGAAAGTGAGAGCTGAACGTTTTTTACGGCATATGCCAAGCAGTTTGGAAGCCACGGGCTGACCTGCTCCTGACCAGACCGAGCCAAAGTGAGCTCAAGCCTCTGGACTGATCAACAACAACAACAACAACAACAACAACAATAACAACAACAATCACAAATACTATCGAGTGAGCAGCCAACCCAAAGCCTGCCGCAGTTCTGAAAAGGCCAGCGCCTTGGCATTTGACACAGAGTAACGGTGCAAGCGAGCAAGTCAGAGTGTGCAAGTCTCAGTCAGAGTGGTGGTCCACTCATCACCAGGGCCAGGTCTGATAGCCGCTGTGTCAACATAAATGACACACAGCTGCTCTCTTTATCGTCACTGCCTGCATCAACAAGTCATGAAGGCACGCGTTCCATAAAGGGGCAAAACATTTACACTAAACAAACATGGCAGCTGTAAAAGACTTCCACACACATATTTCAATGCAAAAAACTCCATGATTCTTCAGAGTGCCAGCCATCACACAGCCAGTGGGACCCCGAGCCCTCGGCTTGTTTCAATTCAGGGGGTACAGTGATTAAAATGGGGAAAATCTTCCACTATTCATTTTAATAAATCACCAGACAAAGGACCTCTGATTCCTATCAGTCCCTCACAATCTCCCTCCATTGTCCTTTGTTCTAATTAAAGTGCGACTCAAGACTGCGCCAAACACACAAATGAATGCCATGAATATGCATTGTGTGTGCCGCACCACAGCGAGAGAAAAAGCAAGAGAGAGAGTGAGAGAGAGAGAGAGAGAAAGAGAGAGAGAGAGAGTAGTACAGTCTGCATATCGAAGCGAAGCGTGGTGAGGAGGCCTCCTGGATGCCGCTTTGGGAGGGTAAACTGCCAACACATATAAATGAGAGCCAAATGAGTGAGACGCCGCCGACGAGACTGAACTTTTACGGGGGGCTAAACAAAGCAAAAAAAAAACTTCCGAGGACAAGGATGTCAAAATGGGGGGTGCTCAGAAATAGCAAAAAAAAAAAAAACCCTGTGAGAATATTATAGAGCTTCAATGGTGAATACAACACTGTTCACCAACCACAGCCCACATTACGCCAAGCAAATGTCTCCTGCTACCAACACACTGTCTCCCCAGGGAGTGTCATGATGCACCGCCGTGCAGTAAATCGCTGTCCCCTGTCTCTGTTCATGGCCATTTCCCTTGGCATTGATCCACCACGGAGACTAATCCATTGCTCCCTGTGATGGATTCATTACTCTTAATGGGACTATTTTACATTGTTTGCTTTTGGTGACATGGGATGTCTGTGGATTTCATTGAGATCAATGGGAACATTATTTAATGTCTTCTCTTGAAAGCAAAGGTGCGCATCGTTCGCTGTGTGTATGCGTGTGCAATTTTAGCTTTCTGCATATTCTAAAACCCATTTGTCACTGTAAAGTCTGCAATCCTCTCTGTGTGTCGAGAAGTCATGAATACACAAAGTGTAATTTGTCTTGAAAAAGGGGGTTTGCTGTGAAACAGTAAAAATGTATTTGCATTGACCGTTATGCCACTAGGCCCATTTTTCTCTGCCAGCTAGTGATAGTAAATTAAATTATTAAAAATAAAGTGTTACTTCAACCCCACAATTGATCGAAAATATGTGCAGGAATAAATGTTTAAACACTATAGCATCTCTATGAGGTGCACTTAATGTTGGGGCCCGAGAGATCACGTGGGAGGTGTTATTCCAGGGTTATGTATCTGTTTATCATGCATGGTTGCTAAGAAGGCGTGATCCAGTAGGCCTCTCTACAGGTCAGTTCAGCTTCCAGACAGGAAACTTAGAGAAGTTCAAGCCTTGCATGATGGGAAGAGGGACATTATCAAACCACGCACAAGAAGGAGTGCTTGTGTTTGACCTTGGCGTTGCGAGTTCAAGGTTTAAATTGTTTTCGCTGGACTTCAGTATGAAAATCCAATAACGTTTCACTCTGGAGATTCCGTATTCTTCAGGAGATTATGCAAACAAACGAAAAAAAATTTTCAGTGATATTGTGAAAAAAATAACAACATCAATAATTTCTATTACGTGAATAATAGTTTATTATATTCTAAAATAGTATTTGCTATATTCATCTTGGATCTATTGGAAAGTCATTATTTCAGATTTAGAGCCTGATGATGAATGTTAATACAGTAGATGGTTCAACAATCCCATTGATTCCTTGGCGTGGAAATAAACCACACTATTGAATGCTGGGTCAATGTTCATTAAAGTTATTTAGTGAGAGCTCCATTTGACCAGCCTTCAGTTTAAGTAATTTCTGGTCTTCGTGACTTATTTGCTGGAACGTAGCAATACGCACCACGGAACAATGCACTGCATCGACAATACTTACTCTCGACTTTTTTTAATAACACATCTGTGTGGACTGTAAATTTCTCCCTTTGTTTATTTGGTATTTTCTGTGATGCCCTACGGCCTCTGGTAGAGAGATTAAAAGCCATATGTGGGAAGCTGAATTGAAAAGTACCGTAATCAGCAGTAACTCTTTCTCTGAGTACAGAAACAAGAGCTACTCCATGGTCTATTAAAAGTGAATGGGATCCAATGGAGCAAAGGATAATAATTGGGGTTTTGTAACACAGTGGCTTCAATAGCTGAACTGGAGGACTTAAAACCCATTATACACCATTTGGTCTTTTTGTGCACTTTTTTTCACTGCAATATGCATTTCTCTCTCAAGCATCGTTGTGAAATACAGGGATGACAACACTGTGGATATCTAGCTGGGTTTGCACTAACAGTAAAAAGCACTCATGGGGACATGGTGCAAATATTGTAATTACTTTGTTTTTATATTGCTTAGTTCTGAGAATAGTGTCCAGTTTTTAATAAGCTGGAACAACCTTTGTGTGACTGTGAGTGGGGAGAAATATACAGCCTTGTCCTCTGGAAGTTGCAGTCTTCCTAAATAGACATGTGAAGGATTACCTACAGCCAAAGAAGTGCTGATGGAAAAAGCCAGAGGAGGTGGTACAGCCTTTCAATGTGTCACAGTTATGTCACAAAGAATTCTCTGGAGTGGACATGACTCACATTGATGGATGTACCAAAATCAATACCATCCCCCCAGGCACTTAATGGCGAATGTCCAAAACCAGAGTCCGTCAACATATTAAGTGTGGGGTCATGTCTGAAGTGTAAATGCACTTTCATAAACCACTGTATTAGATTACATTAAATGTAATTTCATGTATGTGGCTGTGTTGGAATGGCTCCAGAAAAGTAAGTGTTGGATTAGACAGTTTCACGGTTCCAAAGACAGAAAATAGCAAAGTGTCTTCCTGAATGAGAGAGACCTTAGTGAGTTCCCTAAAAAGCCAATGTTATTTCAACTCACTCCTTTATAATTAGTGAGAACAGAGCCTTGTGAGGGCCATTGAAGTCACTTGTGTCGAGAGGTTGTGAAATGAACCACGAAGCGTCACAATCAAGGATGTCCTCCGCTGTCTACTTCTCGCAACGGGGGAAGTGAGTTCTTGTGCTCGCTCTCAATGCAAATTCCTACTAATATTTATCTAAAGAGTGTCAAAGCTAACTGTCCTGCAGTGAGAGAGACAGGTCTTCCAAAAACACCTCCCTCTGTCTGGATTAGTAATCCATAAATCAGGCATGTTTGCCTTTGCTGGAGCATAAGCCATGCAGTTCCCATTTTTAATGCTGTGTCATCCACCACAGTGCATCACTTACTCTAAGTTTCTGTGTGTGCAATGAAACCTCTGTATTGCCTCAAACACTTTTATCCACATTAGTCCACATGGTGCAAGGCAAAGTGGATTGTTAGCATAAGCAGCCCTAATGCTTTAATTATGTCTACTCAACATAATAGAAAATGATCATGGTTAACAAAAATGGCCTCACTAGCCACTGTCAAACAATGCATATCTGTAATGAGTTTGGTTTAATGTCAGCACAAACTTTGAATAGAAAACGACTCTCAAATATTACATCTTTCAGAGATTAAATCCAGTCACATAGAACAACATGTAATAATGTCAACAAAATGTAACATATTAAGCATATAAATTCAATATATCATAACAAAGCTTGCTTGACTAATTGTGCTTACCTACAAAACTGGACCATGAATATGACTGTATATGACTATGAGACATGCGGTTTGTCTGCATAGTGCATGCCTAAACATTATTTGGATTGCAAACATTATAATTGCATCACATTGTGAGGTCCATTCCATTCAACAGTGAGTTATTGTTTTTTGTATGTATAAGGTATCTGGTGAGAAATGCCATTTCAAGCTTGACTCTGCTATCTTTTGACAAGTATTTCATGAACTCTGCTTAACAGTTGAATGGATATCTGGGGGCTCGTCACTTCTCCCATCTGCATGCATGCCTCACACGTCTCCTGTTCGAAGAGCAGTAAGTGCTTTAACCAGAGGCACTGTTGTGTGTTGCAGGCTACCCTCGCTACACGGTGGTGGGGGACCACAGCTCAGGTGAGCACCACCTCCGCATCCAGCGCGTGGAGCTGATGGATGACGCCGTGTTCGAGTGTCAGGCCATCCAGGCCGCCATGAGATCTCGTCCAGCCCGCCTCACAGTTCTGGGTCAGTCTCTCCGTCAGGTTCTTATTCAGATTACTCACTCACCTGCTCCCCTCCATACTGACCTCTACAGCCTTATCTGAACATAATTAACGTGCAGTATATCGCTATTGTTATTCTCAACTCACATAGAATAGTTTTATACACCATAATAAGGTGTAATTATGCATAATAGCTTTATTAAACATCACTCATATAGATTAGTTTAGTAAGCCTTGGAAACATCTAATACTTTTATGGCACAATTATAAAAGGAGAATTCTCTTGCAGGCTATACCGCTGGAATAATGACACATTGTCCTAAATTGCATTGCTAATACCAGAGACTATGTTGGGGAAAAAAGTAAGAAATTGCAATATTAGAAATAATCATTCGGTCATTCTTAAGTCATTATTAGCCAGTCATAGTGTATGGGGAGAAAGAAGATTTATCACTGACCAACTCGGGTGATCCCATAAGTCCTCAGTTTTAATTTCCTGCTGCAAACCTCCCCTCTTCATTATTAACCCAGCCAGGTCAGTGAATCCTAATTAAACTTTATTGGCTTATTATTCAACGTTGCTGTTTCTGCGTTATTGGGCAGCCATTGTAGATATCTGCAATCTCTCACCTGGAGACTTTATCGGCAAACTCCCACCCACACACACACACACACACCCACACACTATCATACACGCACCCCTGTCCACCCAATCCTTATCTCGCCCCCTCTCGTGATGGTGGTCATGGGAGTATGGAGGCGTAGGTGTTGGGAGAAACCAACGGAAGAGGGTTTATGGGGGGGTCGG
>NC_063203.1:17398688-17526188 GCF_017589495.1 Alosa alosa | reverse complement strand
GAGAGAGAGAGAGACTCTGTGGGAGCGCAGGAGGGTGGCAGGCCAAATAGCTCATGTTGTGGCGGGGTTGATTGCAAATCCATTCAGCTTCATTTGGCCTATAGATTTTTTTGATTATGTAATAAAAGCAAATGACTTTGCAAGGCACCTCATTCTCTTTGTCCTTCTTTTATGTCTCACTCTATCTCTCTTTTTTGTCCTCTCTTCTCTCACAGTCTCTCTATCAATCACTTAGTGTTTAGCTGATGGTGGGGAGAATGAGTAGGGGACTTGATGAGGCTCAGTTATGAAACAAACATGAGTCGTTGTTAACTGCAGCAGATTTTATGGTCTCTTATAACTGCTTCTATACCTCCCCACACAAACTTGACCCCTTCCCCCAACACAGTGAAACCAGATGCTCACTTAGAACTGATTTGTAAAATGAAACCTTCACTCATCTACCCCCACTTCTCACCTATCCATCCATCTATACATCCATCTCTCTCTCTCTCTCTCTCGCTCTCTCTCTCTCTTTCTCTATATCTCTCCCTCTCTCTCTCCCTCTCTCTCTCTCTCTCTCTCTCTCTCACACACACACACACACACCATCTCTGTTTCCCCTTTTTCACCTTGGCCCTTCTACCAACACTAAGCAAATTACTTTGGCCCGCATGCAATCTAAGAGCCGCAGTGAAAGAAGCAGGTCTGTGTATATAGCTCATGGAGGTGGTCGCTAGCAATATACCCTTAAAAAAGGAATGAGTGAGGGAGAGAGAGAGGAAGAAGATTGAGAGAGTGGCAGAGAGAGAGAGAGAGAGAGAGAGAGAGAGCAGGCAGCAGGGGAAGGATTGCACCCGGCCAGCCGGTAATTAAAGGGGAGCGATCAATTCGCACTGCTGACCGGCTCATGAGAAATCTATCGAGTGGCTGCAGTAAAGCGCTAATTTGGAGCCATTAGGGGCTGCCGAGTTTGCAAACAGGCCTGTAATGATGATGGCTAGCATGGTTAAAGGCCTGGCCTTTGTGCCGCTGTCAGCCTGGCCAGCACGAAGCGGTGGCAGCCGTGACGCTTGACAGCGAGACCGTGCCGAAGTGGGGGTGTGGGGTGTACAGTTGGGGTGGTTGGGGACGTTGGCTAAAATAACTGCCCCCTGCTTTCTAACGATTGCCACCACTCCTGGAGTCTGAGGAGACGCATCAATACTATTGGCTATCGGAGACGTCCGTCGGGAGATGACACCCAGAGTTGGCGGGTGGATGTCTCCCGTTAGACTGTTGCCCAGCCCTTAAGCTCCCTGGGCTGGTTCTTGAGCAGACACTGGCTGAGACATCAGAATCCACCCCCTTCTGTTGTGGCCAAAAATACAGACTGTCAGCCAGTGCAGGGATGCCAGGGGGCCGTTTCAAAAGCAACTGGCTTGTAGTTCAGCAAGCGGACTCCACTGTTTTTGGTCTTCCCTTGAAGCGGTTTCTCTAGCAGTCAAGCCCATTGCAGGAACAGGAGCACCTAGAAACTGACAGATGGAAAGCAAGCTCCCTGGAGTCAGTCTGTACGGTCATGCACACATATTTTGTCTTGGATGCCATTTTGTTGAAGTGACACAAAGCCAACATATGGAGCATTTTTTTGCAAAATTTTATCCTGTTTCTTTTTTTTATTATTTGTCTTTATTTTTGCAAGCTAGCCTCACCTCAAATCTGCAATATGTTTCTTCGAACAAAGGTGCACAATTAAAAATCTCAGGCTTGTTTTACACACACATGCTTTGGTTTCACTCACCCCACCCACAGTGACTGAGATTTGCTTTGGCCATACTCCATTTATTTAATGAGGACAGTGCATCCATGCCTCCACATTCTAGAAGCACAGCACAGTGGGCCTACTGCTGGGTTGCAGGTGCACCATAGGAAGTAGAACATTATTACCCTTTTAAATAGTGTAGTAGAATGTGGTGCCATTTTTTTGAGTGCGACCACAAAGGCCATGGTGACTCCAGTGGTCCTTTATCTCAGACGCCATCGTGCCAACCTTTGCCAATCACCCGGTCTTTTAAAAAGCGGTCACTTAGGCAAAACATTCTAATTGGCCTCCCCCAGCGAGAGCCTGTATGCATTCAGATGACAAAAGAGCAGTGTGACTCCTCTCCCTCTGTGCCACGCCACCCTGAACCACTGAAAGGTGAACAGTGGCTACCGTGGTGGCCATCAATGTACATCTAATTTGAAATCCATTTGGTTTGCCTTCAATGCGCTCGTCTGTTCTATCAGCTGTCACGTATTGCTGTCGGACAGGTGGCTGACGATGGGGGTTCTTCTATTCAAATCTATTCCAGATGTGAAAAAGCGGAGCAGACTCAGGACAGTTAATTAAGTGAGAATTGAATGAGTGCAGACGAGAAGAGGCCAATCAAATGAGATTTCTTTTTTTTTCTGAAGGATTAAATGGAACAGATAGCTCTGTTATCCTTCTATCTCACCCATTTTCTTCTTCAGTGTTTTCTTGTCAGGAGAGGGGGGAAAAAAAGTATGGCTCTATCAGATTCAGATTTGTGTGCGGGAAGAAAATTGTAATAGAGGGACGTTTTCTCACAATCTCTGCCTAGAAGACACTTTCATTGCGAACAGGTACAGGCGGGCCTTATTCAGGTATCTCTGGTTTGAACGCCCAGAAGTATGTCTTCAGCTGTGGTGTTGTTGTTTTTGTTGTTGATGCTGTTGTTGTTTTTGTTGTTGTTGATGTTGTTGTTGTTGCCGTTGTGTTGTTGTTGTTGTTGTTGTTGTTGTTGTTGTTGTTGTTTTTGTTTTCCTTTTCTCGCTCCGTTAGATGTCTATGAGCTTTGTCTAGACACAGTATTCAGTCAACACCCAGACCTTCCCCTGAACATGAGCTCAACATGGGAGGACAAGCCCGCACAAAGCTCCCCCCTCGCCCCACCCCGAAAAAGATTCCCCCAACCCATTGTGTCACTCCCCGTGCTGAGAATCCCTCCGTCATGTTCTGTTACCGGCGCCGTTTGCCATCTTTTTAAATGGCTTCTCCAATGGAAAACGGATGTGTGGAGATACAGATGAGAGCAATAGGATGCATAACCTTCCCCGTCTAACCCGCCCTCTTCTGTCATATCTGTCAAAAGAGTGTGGGGTTGTATAAGAGAGCTTTTGATATTCCCATTTTTGCTTCTTCTTTTGTCTTGCTAAGTGTTTTTCGATGTATTCGAAAAAAAGGAGATAAATAAGTTTCTCGTTATTACTATTATTTAAGTGAGATCAGCGTAACTGTGCCACTTGTTTTTATTATTTGTCATGAATGGCACAAATCTTTACAAGAAATGATCATTCTCTCTCACAGATGAAAACAAGTCCATTGCATTGTCAATGCTAATACATTCACCTATAAAAATGTGTCAGGATACAATGTGTTTTTTTTGTGATTTTACATTGGTGATAATATTCTCAACTTCAGAGGGACAGGGTCCATTGTTTACTTCCCTGTCAAAACAAGACTGAAAGGAGTACTATTTTTATCAATTCAAAAACAGAAACATAAATTGGATTGAATGCCATTCACAAGTCTATATGGTTTTGACAGTCAAACCTGGGGCTCCAATCTATTCTGAAACACGTTTCGAGCCAAGTGTCAGATTGGTGACATCTCTCATCACTGGGATGATAGATGATACAACCAGTCAAACATTGACTGTGAGCTATTTTTACCATGGGGAGAGACTCCTGGCCACCCACTTAAACAAATGGCCTCCCAGTGCCAGGAGACTGTCAGAAAATCCACTGAATGGCATTTGTAGCAGTAGTGGTGAAACTTTTTAGTTTGAAATGATTCTATTATAAATTGATGCTTGTCTTTAGGCTCTAAACTGTAGACTGATGACTATTGCATACTTTGTGGAGCATAAGACATCTTAAATTAGTCTACCAGCGTGTTGACAGAGATCGTTAATAAAACATTTGCTTGCTTTTATTGTTACTCTGGATTCAAAGAAAATCATCATTATGACATGAGTTCATTATTTCCATTCATGAGATGATATTTCTTGCCTCTTGTCTTTCCCCCATCTCTCTCTCTCTCTTTCTCTCTCTCTTTCTCTCTCTCCCTCTCCCTCTCTCCCGCTCGCTCTCTACATTTCCTTCCTCCACTACATCCTTCCCTTTTCTACCATCACTCTCTCACCGACATGCGAATGAATGCATGCCAGCTGTTTTCTGCCTTTGATTTTTCATCCGCCCCAGATATGCCCCTCTGAAGAGCATAGGAACCAATCAATAATTCACTGGCGTTTGAATCAAACCCGGAATGATCAGTGGCGGTGTGAAAAGGGGGGTAATCAGGCCCATTCTTGGCCTTGTGTATTCCTCTGCTTTTAACCACTCGTTCTGTCTCTGTGTCTGACTGCCGAGAAGATTGCCTTTCCACCCTGTCACTCTCCAGCTCACAGCCTGTGTTCCTCAGGCTCACAGACATGCGCGTGCACACGTGCAGACACACACACACCCCCCACACACACACACATTTACACGACGTGGGTGTATAACATCATTGCACATGATTGTACTTTTGCATTGCTTCTCAGAAAGACTTCTTTCTAAAGAACATTTATTTTCTTTGACACCTGTCAGTTACAGCACACACAGCTTCCTGTAATTGCTGTTATAGTGGCATACCATATGATCAGCGTATGTTTTAGTATTTGTTAGTGTTTGCACCCTTCAATGACAGTCATCTCTGCGTACGCTATATTCCATTTATAGGTTTTATTTCGACAACATGAAAAGGAGGAAAACAATTCTCCACATGTATGTAAATGCATGTATGTAGCTCCAGCTGCCAGGCATGAGGCGTCACTTTGCCATGTGTGTGTATTGGTTTGTAGTGCCTCCTGAGGACCCTGTTATCAATGGAGGACCAGTGGTGAGCCTGCGAGCTGGAGACCCTCTCAACCTGACCTGCCATGCTGATAACGCCAAACCAGCTGCCTCCATCATCTGGATACGCAATGGAGAGGTCCTCAATGGAGCCATGTACTCCAAGGTGAGCACTCTCACTCTCACTTCAGGCTCTGGAATAAACACGCGCCAGAATGAACTACTCAATATGTGGAGGAAGAAGTGAAATTCTAAAGGTTCGCTTAATGTCAGATAGAGATGTATCATCCAGAAATGTGTAAATATTTCAACACTGGGTGCTTTTGAATAAGCTTGAAGAGCCTTATCCAATTATAGGGCATCACAGATGGAAAGACATGCCTGTCATTTGTCTGATAGAAACTTGCTAATTAGCTGTTGAAAAAGGTCATCTCTGGGGTGAAAAATGTATAAGTAAAATATATAAGTAAGAAAGAAATGTTGTTATGAGATAAAATAAAATAACTCCTGATAAAATGAATGGGGACTATTTTTAACTGTCAGTTTTGTTGACAGGCCATACACTTGCAAGTGAAGATAACTGAGATAAGGACTAGTACACATTGTGTTTTATGGTAGAAAAGCTTTTTCCTCATCAGAAAAAAAGACATCACAAATCAAAGCTTTTCTGACAAAGCAAAACAACAAAAGATTGATTGAGTCAACCCAACATTTCAACAATGCAATCTCTGGTCAACAAGCTTTGAAAAGCCAAAGTTTGCAATCCCTTGTCATCCAGCAGAATTTTAATTCAGCTAGGAACATCTGCATATTTCACATGGTTTAGTTGAACTTGAGGTGGTGTGTGTGTGTGTGTGTGTGTGTGTGTGTGTGTGTGTGTGTGTGTGTGTGTGTGTAGCCTCAAAATCCATTGTGTGGCCTCTGAATGAAAAACGACACCGTTTTCTTATGCTTGGTAAGGTGATTTATGGCCTGTCACTCTGAGGGAAGTCAGCTGACTTAAACATTTTCTCCTTCCCCCTATCCCCCCGCAAAAAAAAGTTTGTTTTCCAATGACCACTTCAGAAGCCTCAGCCATCTGTGCAGCTGATTACAGCGACCATCTGCAAGCGTTCGCTCCCGTATTTAGCCTCCACTGATCGGAGTGAAATTCCTGGAAATCTGGGTCTTCACCACGAGATGTTTGTCCTCTTCACTCGGCGAAAACGCATGTCAGCGCATGCGGCCAGATGGGGAGAGGAGGAAATGGTGTGTGTGTGTGTGTGTGCACGTGTGTGTGTGTGTGTGTGTGTGTGTGTGTGTGTGTGCACGTGTGTGCACGTGTGTGTGTGTGTGTGTGCGTGCGTGTGTGTGCGTGTGTGTGTGTGCACGTGTGTGTGTGCATGTGTGTGTGTGTGTGTGTGTGTGTGTGTGTGTGTGTGTGTGTGTGTGTGTGTGTATGTGTGTGTGCGTGTGTGTGTGTGTGTGTGTGTGTGTGTGTGTGTGTGTGTGTGTGTGTGTGTGCACGTGTGTGTGTGTGTGTGTGTGTGTGTGCGTGTGTGTGTGTGTGTGTGTGTGCGTCTGTGCGTGTGTGTGTGTGTGTGTGTGTGTGTGTGTGTGTGCTGCGCCAGTTCTCTCTAGCCCCCCTGGCCCATGGAGGTCCAGCCTCTCATAAAGCTTCTCATTGAGTATTTTCCTCCACTGCAAGATATGCCGGCGCACCTGCTTGCTCAGTTTGAAAAGGGAAATAGATCGAGCCGAACTGAAGCCATGCGTTGAGTCCTTGTAATGGAAGCACACATTGTGTCTCTTGTTTGCCAAGGCTGTGTCTGTCTCATTGGGAATGTTATCTCGGTGATACTGCACTCGGCTCCATTGAGTGAAAAGGACAAGAAATTCGACCCCGCCACCCTACGCCATTCCCACGGCCGACCCTTTGTTTCTGTCACAGTCGATACACTTTAAGAGTCTGCTGTTCTCATGCCATCCCTGCTACTTGGTCCAGTGGCACCCCTTTGACCGCAGAATGTGAACTGTGTTGCTAGCGCTGCACCTGAATGTCTCAACATGTAATCAAAAGGGTGATTGGAATTTCCATATAAATGGAAGCTCTTAGGGGTAACACCCTCTCTTGTGTTCTGTGTCATTCCATTATTGGCGTTTCTTCATCAGCAGGGAGAGGGTATTGATTGGCCCCCAGAGACAGCAGAGGAGATTTGAATATGCTACTTATTTGTAGCACTGGGGGAGGAAGCAAGAGGCGGTGTGTGTCTGTGTGTGTGTGTGTGTGGTGTGGAGGAGGAGGAGGAGGACATCCTACTTCCTGTCTCGGCCATGATGTCGGTGTGCAGATGCACGGACAAATGAAGCTAGTGCGGCCACCCTCATATCACCACTCATACCATTAAAAGGCACTGTGCTCAATTAAGAGACAATCGTTCTGCCAGAATGATAGGGGCACAGAGGAGAGGAAATAAAAAGGCATAATCAGCCTTCCTCGCTCAATCCCTTAACCTGCGCTGGGTAATCAGAACAAATGAGAGCTGACGCGGTGGCGCTCTCCGAGCAGGGGAGCGAGTGCCTCTTTCTCTCGCCGAACTGCTCTCTTTTACTCGGATTTAGAAGGGAAAAAGTGCCCCTTATTAAACCCACAGAGTGCCATTCTTCGGCATCGTTCACATAGAGATTTCTTAAGTGATCAATTAGCAGAGAGCCCTTCTCGAATAAGTTATGCATCGGTGATTGTGCGCCATTTATAGCGGATGAGATAGATGGGCTGCGACACGTTCGGATGATTGCACTAAAGTCGAAACAGAAGTGAGGAAGTTGGGAGACAGCTGTTGCCTCCATACAAACGCCAGTGATGAACCCAGCGATGTTTTCTTTTTTTGCTAACATGTGAGTGGGGACATATGGACTATTACTCCAGGGTAGATCTGTTGGTTACACAATACGCAATAATTACATTAAAAGGCACATTTCAGATCCACTCAGCGCGTGTGCAAGTAGGCGGGAGTGTGCTGAAATGACCCTCTCGGAAACAAAAATCTGGAGAGCCACACTCTTATGAAGATGAACACATAATGGGACTAGATGGAGCATTTAGTTTTCAAATATCTCCTGTGGGGTTTCTTGGCTCTATAAATTGTTTCCATTGACAAAATAGTATGTGAAGTAAGTTTTCCAACCAGCATTTACAACCATCCCCCCTACGTCATACAGTTCAGGTGGTATGCCATGTATACATGCTTTAAATCAAGTCAGACAAGCCATGTCTAACAGTCAGAATGGTCTGTGCCTCTTTCAATATATCCAAACGGCTGGGCTTTTGAGAGCAGAGTTCCTTATCGTTCTCCGGTAGATACGTTTCTATTCATTTTGCCTCTTTCCCTCAGCCCCCTTCAAGGTTCAGAGATGTCTCTTTATCTGTCTTTTCCATTATTTCTTTTCACTAACCTTCATCTCAGCAAAGTTTCCTGTCTGCTAAATAGTCATCACCACATGAGACAGTGGTAGAAAACACACCAAAGTCGACAACTTCCACAAGACTTATTCCCTATGAAATATACCTGCCATATGCAGCTGACAGGTAAACTATATAAAAGTTGAATGAATTCTTCTTTTGAATAATAATTTAGTGTGTAATTTTACATCAATTATTAACTGGTCTTTCATTTTTTAGCAAAATCTTTTTTTATCCTACTTTTCTCTCATTCTCTTACCTTTTCATGCCATGCAAATTAACCTCACAGGCTTTTCCCAAAGAAATTAAGAGTGTCAGTGGAGGTGGTGTGTGAGGAGTGAAGAATTAAAGGGTCCTTTTAATTAATTGTACAGTGAAATGGTGAAATTAATCTGAATTGGATGTGCTAGAATCAGATAGGTTAATCGCCGAATGCCACTTTAACCCCATCTGTGTGGTCCAAGCAAAGTTAAAACAAAGTTAATTCATCTTGTTCTTTGAAAAAATTAATACCCAGTAATGTGCCTCACAAAATCTGGTGCTTTTGTAATCTGTAATTAAATAAACCTTCTGTAAATGGCTATTTTTATGTCACCTTGAGTGACTCTCACATGTTTGGACAGATCAAAAGCTTGTTAGATTAGCAAAAATTGTAATGCTGCTCAGTTGATGTCCCTTGAGGTCTCATAGGGCAATCAAGATGGCCAGGAAGTAGCTTAGCTTCACAAAAACACACCTCCCTGTCCCTTTTTCCATTATGAAGAAATCATCTTACAGCAGTTGCCTATCACGCAATAAGCACTAGATACAGACATATGGTTGTTATTACATCTCCAGATGCTACAAATTGCAATTTTCTAAGCATCAAGATGCAGTCTGTGATTCCAATTCCATTAATTGCTCCTCACAGTCCTCTGTCCGTGCAATGATTGTGCTGAACAAAATCCAGTCACAAGAAATGAGGGGAAAAAATCAATAATGGCTTGGACCAAGCCATAAACAATTACAGCCAATCAACACTGTAGAGTATGGAAGGGATTCCATCATCAATTTCATATTCTCAAATAAACAACCTTCTGCGAAACCAAATCATGCACTGGGTCTTTAAACATAAATGTTACTGCGTGCGAAATTTGGTTTTCTAGTAACTTTATAACCTATCTGATTTGTTTTGCAGCATTTTACATTGTTTGCTTGGCCAGAGAAATCTGAGCAATCAAAGACCTGTTATAAATTTATCCTGGACTCCGGGCTGTTGTTATTATGTTAATGCATTCAGTGGCCAGACTAGGAATTATACTGGTCCACTATTCTATGGGACCATAATCATTTAGAACAGGTGTTAGCAATAGACAAGTTAAAATTCACCTCACATAATTGGCTCTGTTATTACATTGTAAGTACACATTTATTAACATGTATAATGCAGAACAGCAGTGTCATTACAATATAGTGCACAGTTGTAATGAAATTATTCAGTTTAGTTTTTTGCTTGGACATGGGTCATAAAAAAAGTAAAAGGTATACCTTGTTTAGTACAACTAAGCATTCAGAATCATGATTTTGAAAAACAGTAAAATCAAGATTTTATAAGGTCCTATACCATCATGGTTCTGATATCCCTGGATCACAGACATTTTCCTCTGTATGTGGTGAAAGCAGCCTCACTTTCAACAATTTCTCTAAAATATAGAGTAAAATTATAATAGGAAGCAAAACCATTTCATTTTCATATAACGATAAATGTTTATAGGATATTTCTAATTCTTGTAATGACCCATGTAGAGGTCTGTGAGCAAAGGAAGTGAAACTATTCCGGGTTAATTGTTAGCATTCAACGTTTTGATCTTTAGTGTTAGTGTTTGCCCAATTCCTTTTTACCAAATTCCTTTTCATTTTCTTAAGATGTTGAGTAAGTGTTCTGGCCTTCCTTTCTTCTTACCCTCCTGTATTTCTTGTCTCTGATTTGTAATTTTTTAATTGGCATTCTTGCAAAGCCTAGAAAACCTCATTACACTGAGATAGTAGACCTGACACCAGAAGTGTCATGCACTTGGGTTGCAGGCAGCTAAAGGACTGCAAGCAATGGAAGTGATGTTGATGGATAGATGTCATGAGAGCCGTAAGAAAAACTGATCATTTGACATGGCTGCCTTGATCATGCTTAAGCTTCTCTTACATCAATTACTGGATTTATGATAATAAACTCACTAAGAAATACTGTAGATGAATTAATAACAGAAAGGCAGTGGAATTACTTACAGTAAGTTTGTGTTTTGTTTGTGTTTACAAAACAGTCAAAATTTGACATGAGATTGGTTTACAAGCATCATTCAGCCTGTTACCATCCTCAACACACACATTTATTTCTATATGAACAACAACAAAGTAATGCAACAGGCTTATTGTTATTGATTTCTTAGTGTTAACTAAGCAGCAATACAAGCAGTATTGATGCACTGTCTTACCAGTGGCTCCAGAGCACCCTATCTGCATATTCCCTCTTTCTGCCTGCCTGACTGTTCCCACCCACACTGAAGAGGTAAGCATTCTTCTGACACGCTCAAGCCAGAGATATGAAGAATTATCCACTCACAATTCAGAGCTATTTTAAGACGCACGGATGAGTGTTGAGTCCCTGCGCCGTTTCGGGGGCCTGTTGGAGATTAATGACTTCAGACAGGTCGGGAGAAATGAGAGAAACAATCCTGATTGTGTCAGAAAGGATATTACATTGACACATCCCAGAGCTGACAGTTAATATGTTCTGCTTTAGAGGTGAGCGCCAAGGCGTCATGCGCAACCTCTCTGCCCTGATCTGACCATCTCATCATCATGCAGGCGAGGAGCAGGAGCAGGAGGAGGAGGAGGAGGAGGCCATTGTTTCCACCCACCTTTTCATCTCACATTTTGGGAGTACTGCATGTCACAGATGTATGACAAAGAGGATTTACACACAATTAGTTGATTTGCATGAAAGCGCATTTGGAAGGGAAGGAGAAATACAGTGTTGAAGGTTGTGGTTTGCAGCAACGGTGTGCTAACATTTATTGACACAGCTCTGACTCTGAGCCAGTGGAATGAACAGTGTGGAGCAGTTTTAATCCACAGAGCCTTCAATTCTGACCAGACATAATGACACAATCAGTGACAAATTAATACATGGCCTCCTCCACATAGATCCTTCACGTAGCATAGTATATACATAAATGTTCCTCCTTTGAAATCAAAAAGAACAGTGAAATATGAGTGCTTAATTACTGCTATTAGCAATCGTGCTGTCAATAGCATGTTCTTTGACAAGCACAGTTATTATTACCCGGTCATTACCGCAGCTCAAAATACCACATTGTCATCTTCATTGAGCTATGGAGGTGACTGTAATGTAGAAGCTGAAGGTGAACTGTGAGCTGCAGGTCGCCGGGGCAACCTCAACTTCCCTCCTGAATAGCTCAAAACTTTGAACTGTAAGACAAGAAAGACAAGGGGCTAATGTTAAAATGTCAGTGTTATATATTTCTCCCAGCCCTATTTGACAATAGACTGCTAATGCACATTCTACAAGATCTCAAAAGTCATGTCCACTTCAAATTTCAAATGGCATGAGAAAAAAACAATGTGAGAAATAGATGTTTTGAATTTTGCTATCGTGTGGAACTCAACGAAGCATGTTTTTTTAGCCTTGGGGACAGGAATCGTAATGGGGCTTCGAGTGAGGCATATGAATGTTGTCAAGCTAAATTGAAGCCAATATGTGTGTTTGGCCCTGATTTTACACCGCAGCTTGTTGAAAGTCAAGGAGGAAATCTTGTTTTGACTTATTTATTTATTTTCCAACCGTTTTCCACTCAGTTACGGCATCACTTGGTGTCTGTGTGTGTATGTGTGTGTGTGTGTGTGAGTGTGTGTGTGAGTGTGTGTGTGTGTGTGTGTGGAGTATCTCCCCTGGCTCGGTGGTAGGCCTCAGCGAGAGCTCTGTTGGCTTGGCCAATTTGTTCTGCTGGGTGAGTTCGTTCTGACGTGGCGGGAGTGGCGGTTAGCATCCTCCCCGAGTCGTCCCGGCAGCGGAGCCGGCAGATTCTGTTGAGCGCTTCCAGATGGCGCTCACCAGAGCTCAACTCAACCAGCACTCTTCCCCCCAATACCTCCCCCACACCCCCACCAAAAAAAAAAAAAAAAAAAAAAAAATTGAGCACGGCAGAAATAAAAGACAGAAAAAAGAAGATTGATTTCCTTTGTGGTGTATGACAAACCATGCACCAGAGCACAGCTCTTGAGATTTACAGAGGGGGCTCGAAAAACAACCTCTCACTATTTTTTTTTCTTCTTCTTCTCCTTCTCCTCCTCTCCGGATCAATCAGCTCGTACAGCAACAGACAGTGGCGGAGCAGGGTTTTTATTTGTTGGTGAAGTCTCCTGGGCATCTCATTTGAGAAAGCAACATTTCAAATGTGGCCCCAATGAGCTCCTTAGGAGCAATGGAGTCTGTGCTTTGCCCTAGAACCCCAGTCCTCATGCCTGGATGAAACTTAACGCTGGCCTACTAACTTGTCCTCTCTTTCTCCCTCTCTCTCTCCCTCTCTCTCTCTCTCTCTCTGTCTCCCTAGACACTTCTCCGAGATGGCCGACGAGAGAGCACTATCAGCACACTGTACATCTCACCCTCCAACATCGAATCAGGACAACAGATAATCTGCCGGGCCTCAAATAAGGCCGTTCCCAATGGCAAGGAGACCAGCGTCACCATCGACATCCAACGTGAGTACACACCCCGCCCAGCTTTCAGCTATTTGCATTTCTCCATGCAAGTCCAAACAGTGTTAGTCTCTTATTCTATTATGTATCAATGGAGCGATTATGCCAGCCAGGCTGACTGATGAAGTAGGCTGTTCTTTATCCCTCTCTGCCTCAATGACAACTCAAGGAAGTTAATGAAATTGATATACATGACATGATGGTTTGTACTTTTGCGCTATAAACTTTTTAATTTCTATTCAGCCGATTTGCGGTGTAGAATTTCTCCCCCCTTTTATAGTGCACTGATTCATTTATAAGGTCTGTTAGCTTTTCTAATTAAGTTGCCTATTATTTTAGATAGAGTGGGGCATGGGGATGGCTTTGGCTTTCTCCCTTGCAGTGAAATATCACTGGTCACATTTCTCTGCAACAAATGGGATTCGTTTTTTTTTTTTTTTTGTCTTTTGCGAGAGTGCTTCTCTACGGAATCTTGCGTTTGTCTCGGCTCGCTCTCCCCTCTTCGTCTCCATCAGTCTTCTCTACGAGACTGTGCACAATTCCCTCCTCAAACACACGCCGAGGGAACCTTTCAAGCAAAACGTTTTCATCCGGCGGAATGGCGGAGAATCTTTTTTTGATCGAGAACTATTCGACATAAGCGAGAGATTCTGAACAAAAAGGCTTTACATCACTCACAGTCCCCCCTTCAACACCATTAACTATGACTAATAAAGCAGAAAATGCTATTTAGGGATCTATGGCTGTTGACGGCTCCATTCTTTTTATTATGTGCTCCACAAGAGGCACTTTTCGGCACAATGGTAGAGCGAGAGCAAGAGCGAAAGCAGGAGGCGAGGGCGTTAAAATGATTAACGGCTGTTTGGTGTTTTGTTTTTCCCTAACCCGCAACCCCTTCCCAAGTTTTCCACGGCTAATCTTTCTGGTTTTTTTTATGCCAAGCTCCGTGGCAATGTCGTTCGGTTGCGGCATGGGGGTTTTCCAGAGAGATGGCAGTGTGTTGTCACAGTAATATAAAAGACGCCTCTGTGATGGCCCGTGATCCACTTCCTGCCGCGAATGCGCCATGTCTCACCGACGCCACGAGTGGGTTTGGCGCCGGTGACACAAGGTGATAACTGAGTGGGCGCGAGCAGCGTGATGAATGCTCTCAGACGACTTGGCAGTCCTACCTTCAGGCTGACGGAGGGAGAATAAAAATAAATAGAAGAAAAAAAAGAGAAAGGGAACGAAAGACACAGAGAGAGAGAGAGAAAGAGAGAAATGCTCCACACATCAAAATGGTCAAGCAAGCAGTAAGACTTTAGCATTCTGTCATACATGTTAAAGCCTCTTTTTCGTCCATCTCTCTCTCTCTCTCTCTCTCTCTCTCTCTCTCTCTCTCTTTCCCCCCTCCCTCCCTCGTTCCATCCCTCCCTCCCTGCTGCTCGGCGGGCCCAGGCCCTGAGGACACTGTTGAGCCAGCACTCACCGAGCTTCTTCAAACTCGCACAGACATCCGCCCTCTAATTAAGCCGCGCGAGAAATCAAACGGACTGTAATTGAACTTTGATTCATTCATGTCGGCGATGAATTTGCCAGGTCTCGTCGCTCCTTAATTTGATTATAGGATTCCTGCCTCAGCTTCCCGCTCACAGGAAGTGCTTAAAATATGCCGGGAGGGCGCATATTGTTGGAGGTTTTCAAAAGCTCCGGTTGAATAGATGTCTCTACGAGGATTGTTGTGCAAAGCAGCAGGTGAGAGCAAGGCTGAGTGAGGCCTAAGAAAAGAAGTATGACAGTCGAAGCACTACAACAAAACAGGCTTTCAATCCCCTCTAAATAGCCTTACTCTGCACAGATCCTTTGAAGAGAGAAGAGTGTGTGTGTGGTGTGTATATGTGTAGTGTGATATGTCTCTGTGTGTGTGTGTATGTGTGTGTGTGTGTGTGTGTGTGTGATGGGGACGGTTGCTAAGGCTTTAAAACAGAGTGTTGAAAAGTCTGTCGGGCCTAAAGGCTAGTCCCAAAGACTTTCACCCCATCTCGTGCGCAAGTGTACAAACAGCTGTTCCATAAATAAGTGATGGAGGGGACTAGCAAGGTGCAGCGACCCATGCAAGCACCTCTCGCGGCAGGACTTTGACGGCTCCGCGGGCTCCCATCCCCAGGCTCCTCTGGCCCACAGTCTCAAAACCATTCATATTGATGAGGGACAGCTGTCAGCTCGCACAGGAGAGACAACAGCTGGGGGAACGCAGTAGGTGTCTGACTCACAGCTGTAGAGGAGCAGGGCTAGTCTGGAGAAGGCCCTGGGCGTGTACGCACATACCGGGCGTGCTGCTCACGTTCGGCTTGTTCTGTTGGCTGCATACACACACACACACACACACACACACACACACACACACACACACACCAGTCCCTAACACATACTCATACATTCTTTCTTTCCAAGTCATTCACTCATAATACATACACACACACACACACACACACACACACATACACACACACACACACATATACACTCTCACTCACCAACACAAACTCATACATTCTCTCTTTCCAAGTCACTCACTCACTCTCACACACACACACACTCAGCGGCAGCCCTCTTTGAAGTGAACATAATTAAGCATTTAACAAGAAGAATTTGGGCCAGCTCAATCACAGGGAAGAGAAACACCCAAATTTGGTGACACAGAGAGAGAATGATTTGCGCTGAATTTCTCCCTGACTCTTTACAGATGACACTGTCTTTTTTCCCACTCACACACAGAAAGCCATGGGATGTATTACAACACTGCAGATGACGAACTGTTATGCTCTCTTACTGCTGCCGTAATTAAATTCAATTCAATTCAGTATGTGAACAGTGTTGAGAGTGCATTTAAAACACCACAAAAGCCCCAGCCCAGTCTGTAGCTGAATAAATCAGGAGTTAAATTGACTGAATGATCTTTGTAGGTATGACCGAGCATCACAAATCTTTTCTGTTACTGCGATATTCCTGACTAGACATAATTACACGAGCCATCGCTCTGTCTGCGTCTTTCAAACGTCTGTTGTGTTTATGGCACAAGTGTTCTTTTGCCCCTGACACCAAGGGCCATCCATAAATGGAGGACACAGGGGCAAATCAATGAAGGTCCCAGCTGAATAGCCGCCGTTAGCTTAGCTAAGTTTTCTGTCTTTATTTTTTATTTTTTGTGGTGTGCTCCTGAGGTTAGATGCGGATTCGATGAAGAGGAGATGGAGACAGAGGTAAAATGGAGAGGAGCCATGGGTCCTGTCCTAGTTTATGGCCGTTCCCTCTCTCTCTCTCTCCCTCTCTCTTTCTCTGCCTGCCTGTTTAGGAAGTCTCCCCGGAGTGTTCAATATTAGGCTGAGCTTTGATTTATTTATGCAGCTGAATGGGAGGCACTTACACAGGGACAGCGGGACGAGCAGTGGACTGATAGCGATCTGCTGTCACACACACACAGCAGAGTGATATCTACTACCAGGGGATGAGGAGGCAGATATGAGTTTGTGGGTGTATGTGTGTCTAAGAGCGTGTGTTGATGTGTCACAATATGTGTGTGTGTGTATGTGTGTGTGTGTGTCCGTGTGTGTGGGCCTTCGGGTGAATGTGCGTGGGTGGGTGTGCATGTCTATCTATAAGAGCTTTTGTAATTGTGTGTGTGTGTGTGTGTGTGTGTGTGTGTGTGTGTGTGTGTGTGTGTGTGTGTGTGTCACAAGGACGGAAGCCGCCAGGCACATCTGGTGTGTTTGTACTTGTCCTCTTGTGCCTGTCTGCATAAAACCTCTTTAAAAGATTGTCACTCCTCATTTAAAGTTGACTAATTGAGTGCTTGGTCTAATACGATAATGTCAGTGGCAACAAAAGTAATTAAAGACCTTTTGGATTGTGCTCCCAACTTGGGTAATTCCCATTCTGTGCACTTTTTAGCTGAGAGGCCATTTTCTCACAGATTAAGTGCCCACCCTAAAATTAGAGCAATTAATACATTAAACTGGACACCGCTTTTCAGTTTAAACCTGTCAGATTCAATGCATTTCACAGCACTATTTCCCCCCTGTCATTATTGTAATGCGTTTGCATTAGAATCACCTCAGCATTTTGCGCGAACATAAGTCCTTACAGTATTATCTGACTGAGGGGTTAAGCGAATTAGCATCTAAATATGCCACTTACAGTGTTTCCAAATTAGGTTGTGCATATGAAACAGGGAGGTGAGTCCAGGCCACACACCCCAGGTCGGCTCTAGACATGCAAATGCAAGTCGGCAGTAATTATTTTGTGTTATCGAATAATTCTGGTACTATGGTACTAGTATGGTACTAATTCTGGTACTAGTACGGTGCATCATGCCACTGTGTACCACAGACACAGACAGGGTTTTTTTTCCCTTAGTCTGACACTAATGAATAACCATTCCCATTCTTTGTGGTTGTTCCCTGTGGCCATTGCCAAGCAGTCCCTGGCTACTGTTTTTCTCTTGGTTAGAGGAGAAAAGTAAGCAATAACAGAAGCCAAGAAAACTAGACTATAGCTCTTGTCTTTCATCTGCAATAAAATTAGTACTGTAAATAACAATAATAAGACAAACATCATTTTGGTGTTATGTTTCTGTAACTGTTCTCAAACACAAAGTCACTTTGAAATAACTTAATCCTTATGAAACAACAAACAACTTGACAAGACAAATACTGATAAGTAGATGCCAGATAATTAATTGGAGATTAGAGTTCTGGGCAGTGGGAAGTAACAGTGGTTTGTTAAAACACCACACCAGAGACACAAGCACAGTGAAGATTTAAAAAGTGTGCTGTGTGCAAGGTTAAACATTGTAACTGTGTTTGAAGTCATGGTGTGAACCATTATCCTTCGTCTCTCATTTCGAAACTGGAAACCACTAGTAAAACAGAACCGCATGACCTACAGTAGTTGGCTATGGCTTGAGAGGCTTATTAAGATTCTGTGCTGAGGAAAGTATGGTGGCCTTTGAAGGTCAGAAAGGATTTCATTTTGATGTCTGGGTGACACTGAGAGACAGTGTAGTTTTAAAGAGGGTAGGGAATGTGTGGGTGAATATATTTGTCTGGATGACAGATCTGTCTGCAGAGGTTTGGATGTATTTTCACCTCAACAGAAATGTAGATCAATACAACAATATATTTTTACGATCCACTATGTAATAGTCACTAAAAAGATCAGGTACTATTAAATAAATATAAAGTAGAATTTTATCATTAGCCATTGTTCTTAACTGCAACCTCAGGTCTTAGGAAACCCGAGCCCTTCCTCCAAATCTGAGACTGTTAGATCTCTTTGTGTTCCTAATTTTGAACAGATGGTTCGGTGATTGTTTATGATGGCCCATCAAAATAAAGTTAGAATGCTTGCCTTGAGCGCCCAGTCTTGCCTGGTTGTGTAATGTATTCAGGCACAAGACCATGGATGATGATAGGACACTCTCCATAGCCCAAGCCAGTGAACTCAAGCAGTATCTGAATGTGTGCAATTCAAATCAGCTAGCAGAGCAAAGTGAAGGTGCCATTTGTTGAAACTAATTAATGCAAGCTATGCAGATGTGTACTGTAGATGAGGCAGGTGCTCTCTCTCTCTCTCTCTTCCTCTCTCTTCTCTCACTCCTCCTCAATGCACAAGCCTCTTTTTGCCAAGCGGTTAAGGCTCTCTTGCTTTGATGTAGTCTCATAATATATTGTGTGCGTGTGTATGCATGTGTGTGTGTGTGTATGTTTGTTACACTTTGTGAACAGCTACAGTCTCAGCTCAACAGAAACGAAGGTCACAAAAACACACACACACTTACACACACACACACACACACACTGAAACACACACACTCATATATTTTCAACATTCTTTCAGCAAAGCGGAATTTTTAATTAATGCCGCTCCTTACTCCACTCTGTATTGAATAATCAGCTCAAGCAAGAATCTGAATCTGTGTCACAGCCTGAATATTGCGATCACATATGCGAATAAGGAGCGATACATTATGAATATAACCCTCAGCCCAAGTGTTAAGCTCTTAAATCAAGATGGCACAGCAACCCAAATATTGAAGTCAGCCCATGTACTTTGCTGTCAAACGCTTTTGAGTTGTGACAAACAGATCTCATAAACGGGGGGGGCGGATGTGTGTGTGTGTGTGTGTGTATGGGGGCGTTCTCATTGTGAATGTATGAGCGCCATGCATGCCCAGGGGGCCTGTCTGCTAATCAAATGTGGGTCCTCCAGAACCTCCTCCGCCTCTGGAGGGTGCCGCGTGCCGCATGCCTGTGTCTGCTCCCAGCAGCTGTACAGTTGGGGTCGATCAGCAATGTGTGTGTGTGTATGCTCACACCCACGGGGATTAGCCATGGATGCCTCCCGGAACACACACACACACACACACTGTAATAAATGATAAATAAAAAAGTAAATAAGTAAGCAAATAAATAAAAAACTAAGTAAATAAGTAGATAAATAAATAAATAGGGATACAGACATCAAACCTGGAGGCATCGTCTCCCTGTGAACAGCTGGCAACAATGACCCAGAGAGATTGGAAATTGAGCTTTAAGAAAGAGGAAGAAAGCAATTATGTTGGCAATGCCGCAGCAACTTCGGAGAAACTTGGCCGATTGTTCAAAAACGCCATCTGGTTCTCTCTTTGAACTCCCGATCAAAAGCTGTCAGCGCACCACTGTCTTTTTCTTTCGCTATTTTATCCGTCCGCCACCACCTCTGCTCTCACACCTTGTCCTGTCGTTGCTGCTGTCACACCAAACTCTCTGTTTCAAGCTTTACCCATCCCCAACCCCACTGCGCCTTTTCCCTCTTTCTCTAGATAAATGTGAGGAATTAGCAGCCTTGCATATTGATAGTCTGTCACGAGGCCTCAAATGGAGCCTCCAGACTCATGCATGTATGCATCAAAGTGACAAACAGACTCCTTTATTAAGTGGCTGTCTATCACAGAGGCATAGGTCACCAACACAACTGCATGTCGTCTCTGAATCCAGTCACAGAGTCTCTCTCTCTCTCTCTCTCTCGTTCCCTCTCTCACTCTTGGGGATGAAGGCTGGGTACTGGACAGCCATCATCCCTCTCTTCTCTCACTCGGGCCTTCAGGGACCACCCATTCATTTTTAAGAGCCAAGAAGTCATCCATTTCATTACTCAAGACCAAAAAAAAAAGTGAAAGTGGTGGCACGGTGCCACAGCTTTTCCTGAGAGAGACCCCCGCTCGAGACGCTTCACTGGGAGAGGGTCACTGCTTAAAAGACTGGCAGAGACTTGAAAGTATCCCCAGGCCTCATCAGTTATACAAAAGCGACGTTAACGAGGGGCGCAGCCCGGAGAATCAGTGCGGCGGAAGTTTCCTCTTTTTCTTTTCGTACCGCATTCACTCAACGCTTAACATCAAGGTGCCCCACTGAGCACGAGGTGTGTGTGGTGTGTGTGGTGTGTGTGGTGTGTGTGCTCTGTAGCGCACAGGGGTTTTATTTCTTCCGCTACATGAACAACGCACACTGGCACAGGTTGCCACCGGTGCTGCCCACCTTTCTGCCCGCCCAATTAACCAGCGCTGCTACTACACACCTACCTGGCTGGTAGGTGCCTGGCGCAAGCCCCATGCTCCCTCTGTGTGTGGGTGTGAAAGTGTGTGTGTGTGTGTGTGTGTGTGTGTGTGTGTGTGTGTGTGTGTGTGTGTCTGAGGGTAGGGAGAGAGAGAGAGAGAGAGAGAGAGAGAGAGAGAGCTGGCACAGGTGTGGTTGTGAGTGGGGGACAGAGGGAGGGGTGGGGTGGTCGGGGGTAGTGAGGGGGTGTCTGGAGCCCCAGGGAGGGGCTCAGTGCCGGGGCAGACATGCTGAGAGGAGCAGATGAGAGGGAGGGATGGCACCTGGACCACCCTCCTTCTGGGGCCCAGTGGCAGCTGAGCTCACCCAGTCCAGCTGTGTGCCTGCAAGGCACATACTTTGAGCAAAGAGAAAGTGCATGCACACTTGCGTAAACACACTCACACACACACACACACACACACACACACACACACACACACACACACACACACACACACACACACACACACATATATAGGAACAAACAGACACTCAGATACACCTACCTCCATATTTTGCTCTCTTCCCCCCGATAGCACTGTCCTCAGGGGGATGTCTGCGCGCCACAGCAGGCTGTGCCCGCTCTGTCTGCCAGTGGCTGTGTCCAGTAGCCCTGCTGCCAGCCAGCCTACATGGGGCCAGTTGAGATTGCATTAGTGTAATTGGACACAAAGCACATGGACACAGGAGCTCTTCCAAACGTATGGAAAGCACCTGGAAAATGGAAAAACTGGCTGGCTCCTGATATCCCATCTCTCTCTCTCTATCTCTCACTCTCTCTCTCTCCCTTTCTCTCTCCCTCTTCTCCCTTTCTCTTCCCCTCTTTTCCTCTTGATATATCCACGGCCAACACAGACACACTTATACCCCCCTGCCAACCATGCACTTCCAATATTCATTCCTAGTACAAATACAAAGACACTTTTCAAGCCTGATAACTAAAGTAATTCTCACAGATGTCATGTCATGCCATGTTTGGGACTGACAGTCAGATTATGTTTACTTCTTACTAGCAATTACAGTATGATAGATATTGTCTTGTTTGTATTGTCAATGTATTGGTAACACTATATAATAATGGTACACTATGACGCATTACCTAGGCATTAACAAACAACTGACTTAATTTTCTATGTAGCATTGTTCCCTCATGCATACACATTTGTTCAGAAACAAAACTTTAATGTTTTCGGAATTCATGATGTGTTTATCATTGATGAATTAATTCATTCATCATGATTCATGCATTAGTTAAGCAATATTTCAATAGGAATTTTACTCTATCCTTTTTTCAAAGTTACTCACAGTGTCTAACTAATCTAAACCACTGAATACTTCTAAATAACTGGTTTGTAATCAACGTTGTACTTCATTTAGAAATGGAGAAGCATTTGGAAAGTATAAAAATATAATTATAAAACATTATGACTTTATTAATGAGGAGCAAAACAGTTTAACTTTGCTTCTGAATGACTTCAAGGCAGTGCTGCGACCGTCGACTTCAAGGCACCTAACCCTAACCTTAACCTTAACCTTAACCCTAACCCTAACCCAGTGCTTTCCATGCAGCGCTGCCTGGAAGACGACGTTGGGGACTTAAAACACCAAACACTGTAAAATATTTGGAGCTGGAGCTATACAGCGGTAATGAAGAGATCCATTTGTACATTGGTATCCACCATTAAATTCACGTTTTTGCAGTGAGTCATTCACTGAGGAAAGGTGCACACATGTAGACAGTTATGCAGTGCAGGGTGGATAATGACAACGTTGAACATGACAGCAACAAGTGGTGCAAAGCACCCATTGTGATTTTCACTTGTTTAAGTGGCACAATGTGTGTGCCTTTGTGTGTAGAAAACAAACAGCATTACAGAAACCGAAAGGGATATTTAGCAGTAATGACACACATCCTGTTTCACACATAAACTGTTTACTCACTTTGCATGTCTGTGATTCGAAGCTTTGTTTGAAATTGTGGTCATTTGAGTGGTTGTTTTTTCTTGTCTGTGTAAATGAATGTTCTCAAAGCAAAAATGCTGTGGCAATTAATCTCCATTTTCAAACAAGCTATTAATGGAATGTTTTTTTTAAGTCTTTTGTTGTTTTTCTGATATTTTTTCCTGCCTCCCTTTAATGTCAACTGTAGACAGCAAAATTAATTAGTTATCCTGTTATTTAAAACACCTGTAATTTTTTTTTCTTTGATCACAAAGCCCGTCTCCCATGCCTCATAAGTTGCAGCCCGTGAACGGCAAATGAGTTTTCAAATGATTAAGAGTGTGGGCAGGCTCTTGACTGTATTCTCTCTCTCTCTCTCTCTCTCTCTCTCTCTCTCTCTCTCTCTCTCTCTATTCTGTGCACAGATTTGCCGTTGGTCAACCTGTCGGTGGAGCCACAGCCAGTGTTAGAGGGCAACCTTGTCAGATTCCACTGCTCCGCCAAGGCCAATCCCCCAGTAACTCACTACAGGTGAGCAACTGTGTCCTGTCTGTCTGTGTTATTCTCTCCATGCTGTGAACACTTTTTACAGTGTTCTCTGTAGGGTTTACAGCATCCTGGGACTTTTAATAATGGAGTGGTGTACACTGAGGTGTAAACCGCAGAAAATTTTGGGTTTGATATATCATGTAGATGCTGTAGACATGTTTCTCATTGTGTAATTTACATGTGTCAGTTTAGCCATACATATTCCCCTAGAAACAGCTTGAGACAAAAATTACATGAAGCATTGTGTAACCATCCGCCGTAATTGACGTCCCAAGCTCTGAACAGTGGTCTCATCATAGGTCAGGTAAACGTACTGTGTCAGAAACATGTAAACCTAAAACCTACTTTTACTTCTATTTAAGCTCACTGTTTCTAGGAGAAAACTCAGGAGGTAATAAAGAGATATCTTACATATCTGCTTTTACTGGGATAGTACAGTAGCTCTGTAAATGATAAAAAAAAAACAATCCAGATGTTGCAGGTGCTGTGCTGTGGTTTGTGTGTATTTGCTCTGCAATCTACCTTCTTTATATACCTGATAGACTACCCCCACATTTGTCATGGACTGAATGACATTGTCATAAAGATGAATCCTATAGAAACTGTATTGCAATCCGTCATTTATCAGTGTGCACTACACTTCACCATGGCAGTTTACAGAGCTTCTGTTACACTAGCTAAACTCAACTCATGCCTTGAAATGTCATAGGGGATTCAGGGCTACTCATTTATTATTAGTTGACACATTTTTTCACCTTTTTGGTTATGAGGAGTCAAGTCAAGTCAACTTTATATAGCGCATTTCATACACAGAGGTCATTCAATGTGCTTTACATTAACAAAATCAAACAGGAATAGTTGATAAAAGCATAGAAGGGCAATAGTCCAAGAATAGTTTAAAAAGTAACAAATGTAAAAAATAAGTGATCAGTTAGCAAAAAGCATCTGAGAAAAGTTTGGTCTTAAGTCTAGATTTGAAACTGGCTACAGTTGGGGCAACTTTGATCTCATCTGAAAGTTGGTTCCAGAGCTGAATTGCATAGCAACTAAACGCTGCTTCACCATGTTTAGTTCTAACAGTAGGTTTTACTAACACATATTTCTCCTGAGACCTGAGAGGCCTTGAAGGTGTGTACTGCTGAAGCATGTCTGCTAGGTAATTTGGTCCCATAGTGATTTATAAACACAGTTGAAGTCTCGGGCTAACACAGCCTGCCTGTTTGCAGGGGATCTGCTGATGGTATTGGGCTGTTAAAAAGCTGCCTGGTTATTGGCATTGGTCTCTGCATACTTGCAGGGAGTGACATGGTGTGGAGATGGTGATGGGTATTCAGGGGAGTTGGGGTGGGGTGTTGCTTCCACATGTTCACAGTCTCCATTTGACTGCTTAGGTAGTTCACTTTCCACAGTAATTCCAGCAGTGTCCATGTTGTTATCAACATGCGTCAGCCAAATGTAATGTAATGTAATCAGACACTGGTGTGTCAGCATAACTCTTCTTTTCTGATGGCATCTCCACAGCCTTGGTAGGTGATATAGATTTCTGCAGCATTTCAACATAATCTCCTCATGCTCATTTGTTCCAGTGGAGGAGCTCAACATAAAAGTCTTCAAGATGATTTCTATACATATTGTACAGTCTATTGCCAGCAGAAACCAGATTTCTGTATAGGAAACATCGCACACAGCCACAATGGGCCCTCAGCCAGTGGGGGCGGTGTCTCTATCTGATGCTGCCGTCAAACTTGCAGAGAAAATGTTTCCTTTTCACAGCAAATAGGCGAGAATGTGGAAGAAATATAAATAAAAAAGTTATTTATTTCCCACCAAGCCTAGCGTTCGGCCTTGGCAAAGGGTAATACCGGGGTGATTTGTCAAGACATCCTTTTCTTTGTGGGTTTTTAAAAGCGAGTGAGGAATAAGTGGAGCAAAATCAATAGAAAAGGGAATTGCTCGACAATGAATCCAGAGGATGTATTGGGAAAGCGAATGGATGTACAACCTACTCACCGGTAGCAGGAGAAAGATACAGCAGGTCTATCCTCAGCAAAGGGACCTTGCCCTTTTAAAATAACATATCAGAGCGAACTGGGGGAGGCTACTGATTTGCCCTTGACACGGAGTCCTGATGAAACCTGACGTCTTGACACACGCATGCTGGGGCAGCAAGAGGACCATTCACCAGTGGGGGAGATGACATCCCAACAGAGCTGCGAAGCAAAGGTGGGAAGACTCAGGAAGGAGAGTGAAGAGAGAGAGAGAGAGAGAGAAGACAAAAGCAAGTACCCTTTTAGGGCCCATTTAAAATAGTGAGTCACATCGCAGCAGATCTTAATATCCTGAATCACCATTCCTTTTTTTAGTCTATCACATTTTTATAGTGCAAATATTGACTATGAAGATGATGCAGGACACCCCACACCTAACAATCTATCCAACCTGCTGCTGTACACCATAACACACACACAATGTCGGCTGCAACTCATGGGGGGAAACGGTATTAAAAATGGAAGGATGAAAACAACCATATGTCATCCCAGCTGTAACAGTTCCATTCACAGCTCCATGGCTCTTCCACAGCACCCCCAGGGAGCAGGGCCGTTTATCCCCTCTTTTGTCCACTGCGTCTGGGGAAGAAGGGAAGGGCTATCACAAGAACCTCACTCTATTGCTGATCTGGAGGACATGATGATGTGACATTAGTAATGTTACCCTAGCAAAATGAGTTGTGAAGCATGTGTACGCAATACCCAAATAGCATTGCCTCATGGTAACTTACACCATATGCTTTCATAGTAGTATTAGAAGACGAGACAAAAACCAAGCATCTTGTCTAATAATCACCCTGGAAACATGAAAGAAAGCATCCTTTAGTGTTTCCCACATTTACATAATAATGCTAAAGTAAAGGTAGAAGTGAAGTTATTATAGTACTTCCTAGAAAATCATTAGTCCTCATGCATCATTCCAATTAATACTAAAGAGTAATTAAAATGATGCGGATGGCCTTTAATGATGCTCCCTCAGGCTGCTTTGCAGTCGGCCTTTATAGGTATAAGTGATAAGGTAATGTTTTCCGTTAGGATAAAATGCCATGTAAAGGATGGTGTCAACATTTCAACCCGTCACTGTGGTAGAGCCAGATTAAATATGAGTGTAATATGTCACCGTTGACACTGTGTTGAATGTATATTTGAATTGAAATACTAATCATTCTTCATGACATCTCCATCAACTTCAGTCACTGGCAAAAGGCCGATAACAAAGAATAATAACATACAAAAGGGGGGTGATGCAGAGCTTTTTCATTATTATTTTTATCCCCATGGTACCTTTCCCTCGTAATATTGACAGCGGAATATGTCCACAAGTCAAGACAGTCGGTGCAATCTTACTGAATCATTAATGTATTCCTGTCAACAACTGAAACTTTACCTCCTCTGTCACTCATAGAATTCATTGTGGCTTGTCTCTTTTCTTCACTATCAAACCTGACATGACAGCATGCCACAGCCTGGGATGAATGCTGTCATCATCTCTATACACAGCCCTTGTAAAACCCACATGCTGTATACATTTGCACTTATGTTTTGAAACGTCCAGTTGAACCTTTTGAACAGAGAACACTCTCCATTATCCAAGGCTAGTGCTCACTCTCCATTATCTAAGGCTAGTGCACAGTGCCCATGGATTTCAATGAAGAGACTGGGGAGCCTGACTGAAACGCAACGTATCCAACAGAGGCTTTTAACAAGGCACTAGCCCCGTCTCACGTTTCGCCTCCTGAACAAACATTTCCCTCCAATCCCCAGCAGACTCCAAATTATTATGTTGCCGTTGCCGCTACCGCCATCGTTGTCAGTATTGCCATTAGGCCTAGTCGTTCTGCTTCTGTACGCAAGTTTCCTCCACTGCGGCGACATCTCTGTGGTGGCGAATGAAGAGGCTCTTTTTTTTACCTCGCTCTCCATCTGTAACAGGCACCATGCTTTGTTTGCCGTGCGGTTGATGTGTGCACACTTAGGCACCAGCCCCTGCCACCACTGCTACTCCACTCCCCACGTTTGTTTGCCTCCACCGCCACCGCGTCTCCCTGGCGGCCCTCTCCACGCCACCCAAGGCCACGCGCCGTGATTCATCTGTTGACAGGCGCCACGGCAACAAACAAAACAGCGTGGACACAGTCAATATCTCTAGCAGAAATTTAAATCTTCTGCATGCTGGCCAAACACTAGAGTGATTTGGCTGTTGTGCACCACAAGGACTTCCATGCTGTGATGTTGTAAGGGAGAAAATACAACAGACTCGCAGTGCCCCACTGTGTTTCTATTGCCAGACATGTAATCAGACTTTAAATTGAGAGGTACAGTCTGACAAGCTCATCCTCCTCACACACATCTTCTAGCCCTTAGGAGAATATTAAAATGTCATTCAAAACCTTGAAGAAAGACAGTGGAGACAAGAGCGAAAAAAAAACAAAAAACTCAGTCAGCTCTATCAAAGGCGTCAGTTTATGTTATTGCATTCCCTCTTTAATATTGTGTGTGCCACCTCAGAAGATAAACTACTCAGTTATTTGAGATGAGACTTTGACAGAAGAGACAGCACGTATTTACCATCAGTTTATTTACCGCATGCTGTCAGCATGGACTCCTGGTTGGATGAACTCTGTAACCCATTAGTGGAGCCATCTGAAAGGTCAGTAGGTCCCACACTGTTTGAATCCAGCAAATGATAATACATTTTTAAAGATGAGACATGTTTTGTTAATAGCACACACATATAAACACACACACACACACACACGTCACACACACACACACACACCCATACTCTCTTTCACATACACTCGGTCTTGACAGTCTGACATACACACACATACACAAACTCACACACAAGGGGTATCTCTCTATACTTTCCATCTATATTTATATTCCTGAGTAGCGTTTGCCCAGGCCGTTAGCTGTGGATATGAGTTAACAGGCTGTGTTTGCTCCCGCTGATCTTGGATGGAGACCAGCTCATAATTCACACAGGCGTTTTAGCCTCAAATGCTGGAGGAGAAGATATCGGCACTGAAATAACGTCTCGGCATTCAGACACCCCTGCCCTCAAACCATGATAACTTCATTTTCAAGAGGACAGTGGCTTGCCAAGACTGTTAGACAGAGAAAGCAATGCTACACAGAAGGCAGCCTTAGGTTTGACGATATACATCCAGCTACTCCCATGTGTATCCTCACATTCTCACATACAGTTTTTCCTCATCAAAGTCCCTTCCCTTCAAAAGTGTTCTTAGAGAGATGGTTTTTGAATGTCAAGGAAAAATTCAGCGTAAACAACTGCTACAACCTCATAAATGTCACATTAAATGCTTGGAAGAAATTAATGAAAAGAAATTACCATTAATTGGAGCTATTTTTAATAATTTGATATGCTGGGTTGTAAATTAAAATACTTTCATGCGTCATGCTTCTGTGAGGTTTTAGCATCCCTGGGTTCTGGTTTGGTGTACTTACCTAATTTCGCAAAGTCTTTGATGTTCAGATAAAGATGAATGTCTTCTGAGTTTCGTTGCATCAGTGAAGTCTTTCGTCTGCTCTCCACCATCAGCTCTCCAGAGCAGGTGAGAAAGCCTTTAATTGGCTATTAGCATTCCCCCATAATACAAATTAGTGTGTATGGGTGGGGGAGCCAAGAGTACCCATCTGCTTTAAATTAAATATTTTTAGAAACACAGGTGTCCCTCTGTGCAAGCAGTCTAACATTGACAGTCTCTCTCTATATGAAAGCATGGGACATGTTAGCCAGATCTTAGCAAAGGCTATCCAAGCCAATTACAGCAATGCTCCTTTTTAGTAGAATGAAGGGACATATCTTCTCCTATTTAGTTGACTCTGTTTCAGGGGTGTCAGTTGTTTCTGACACTAATGAATTGTTCTTGGGTTGTCCTTTGGCGTAAGGGACCGGTTTCATTCCTCTTCAAAGACGTACCTGGATTTTTTTTTTAGCTCGCAGTCAGTTTGCCAAGCGCTCGCTCTGCCTTAGTGGAGAATAGCAGCTGCTGAGCATTTCAATTTGTCTGAAAAGTCTCAAGTAACAGGCCCGGACAAACTCCCCCTCCCTTCCTCCCAGTTCCCCCACATTCTGGTTTTACAAATGGCTTCTGTCTCTTCTGTCGACGGGGAGCCATCCGCAGCAATGAGCGGCGAACACAAGCGGTGACAACCCCCGAGAAGCATCGCCTCCCCGCGTTTTCGCGGCACAGTCTACCTGTCACCGGATTGCCTCTGTCTGCAACACAAACAAAAACGTTACTTGCCGTGGCCTGCATCAATTTATTACCGTCAGCCTCCTTTATGGTGCGTACAGTGAATGTAATTTCGATGTGTTGAGTGGGGGGCCTAGCCTATTTGTCATAGTGAGATTTTTTTTTCTTGGTGGTCCTCCTCGGCCCACATTAACGGGAGATTGAGCTGCCTGCTCCTCATCCAGCCAAGAAACATGCTGAAGCAAGCACAGATCCCTCACTTCGCTGGGGCCCCTCGTAAGCGTGCTCATCTCCTGGTGGCCATGTGTGAGCCACTGATATGTCAGCCATTCACTCTCATTTCCAAGTCCAGGGCCATCGTGTTATCCTTTGCTTGTTGATGCCTGGAAAGATAGGAATGGATGTGGGAATGGGGAAAAAAGAAATAGCTGTGCTTGGCATTGCCTTAGTAATCAGAGGCCTGCCTCTTGAGTGAAGTGTTTGTTTTCTGACTCCCCTTGCGCAGGTTTGAAATTCGAACAGCTGCACGAGCCGCAAAACACCTGCAGTTCTTATTCCACAGGCACTTATGCAGATCCCGCTTTCTGATCAGTCGTCGAGATGCTTCCGGCTCTAATTAAATAAATTTGTCCAACTAGTTGTACTTTCTGCCAAGAGCTCTCACCGATATAATCTCTGAACCACGCCAGATCTCTACCTCTCCAGGAGTGCACAGCTTCAGCCAAATGGCTTGGCCCTGACAATCAATATCTTTTTTTCTCTGCTGTTCAAAGGTGGGCCAAAGGAGGCAGTATAATCAAAGAGGTATCGGGTGACACCTACGAAGTCGTCGTAGATCACTCATTCTTCACCGAACCCGTCTCCTGTGAAGTGACCAACCCCCTGGGCAGTACAAACATCAGTCGTAATGTGGACGTCTACTGTGAGTGCCCATCGACTGCCTTCAAGCAGAATATGTTTAATTGTGTTGTTAGACCGACTGCTAAAACAGATGTTAGCTCCTACTGTGCCAACACAGTATGTTCAGTCTTCCAGATGTCTTTTTTACGCATGTTGATATTGTGGGATATTACGATATGTTTAAATATGTGTTGTAATTATTTTCTAACCCTCTTTGGACAGTTGGGCCTCGCATGGCCACTGAACCACAGTCACTGCAGGTGGACCTGGGGTCTGATGCTGAGTTCAACTGTGCCTGGACAGGCAATCCCTCCCTTACTATCGTCTGGATGAAACGAGGATCTGGAGTGGTAAGTTTATCCTGAACAGTAAAATTCAGCTTGCACTGACAGTTGTGTTTGTTGCTTTTCTATTACAAAGATTCAGTGTTCAATTCACTTGAATCAACTGTTGAAGAAATATCCTTTAATTTGGAGATTGCTTAAATTACCAAATTACCCTCTTGCTGTGGAAAGGATTCAAATTGCATTTAATGCTCTAAGCTGCCAAAAACGTCAAAGTAGCCTAGCATTGCTTTCAAAAGCTAAAAATACATAACCTGCTGGATATGTGGAAAAGTATTACAGAATAAATGTCTTTCAAATGTTTCCTCAAGTTTAAAGTTATATATTGACATTATGCATTGGGAAGTGCTGTATGAAATGTGGAATTAGGTATGAATAAATGAAATGGAAAAGGAAAAAATGATATTCAGATAATGGATGTAATGGCCATATGTTCACTTAAGCTAATCTGTTTGCCAAATGAACATAGCACAGCACACTCCTGGCATCCAGAACGTCCTGATTCCGCCGCTAAACCCAGCGAACACACACAGGGTCGTTTTTTGAAAGACTCTAAAGGCTCCATTAAAGGAACGATTTATAGCCTTTCCGTTTTGTTTGTGTCTCTCTACCATCACGGTGGACATACAAAACCTGAATCCGCTGCCCCGCCACTGTGAAGGTGAAAGCAGCCAACTCATTCTTCTCTCTCTCTCTCTCTCTCTCTCCCTCCCTCCTGCTCTGACTGTCATCCACTTTGAAGTCCCTTGCCCCCTGTGACCAAATTGGATTTTAATAATTAAAAAGTGCCCCTTTGAGGGTCTAACTGGAGTATGGATGGCCTGTGCTCTTTTTTTGTAGAGCAAAAGGTTTTGAGAGGGTGCTGGACTAATAATTTTTTCCTTTTCTTTTTATTCCTTTTTTTTGGGGGGGGGATGATTTTTGACCTCCTCTCTCTCACAGGTCCTGAGCAACGAGAACATCCTGACTCTGAAGGCGGTGAGGCAGGAGGATGCTGGGAAATATGTGTGTCGTGCCGTGGTCCCTAGGGTTGGCGCAGGCGAGAAAGAGGTCTCGCTCACGGTCAATGGTAAGCACAACAACGCGACACATTCAGGGGTCAGGGAAGGCAAGGGATTGGAAGGGAGGGGAGGGAAGGAAGGCTGGCTAGAGTGTTACTGTGGTGCTATGAACATGTAGCACAGTCGAAGATAGAAATTCACCTTCTCCACCCCCCCCCCCCTCACACACACACGCACACACACACATACACCTTCCCCCCCTCCACCAATAAGCCCACAGGTCTCCTCTCACCCCTCACTCTCTCCCCCGGCTGCCCCTCCATAAATCAGATGTAATCACTGACGGCAGGTGGAGCGTTGGCTCCCAGGCGAATGAGATGACTTCATAATGGTGGATGACTTCATAATGGTGGCTGCCAGAGACTCGTGGACCACTCACCTCTATAGGACCAGCTGACCCCAGTGACCCGCAGGTTGCGGGGGGGATAATAACAACATAACACAGACATAGTCAAACACCCCTTTATTTATTTATCCCGGGTGCTGCAGACAAATTCTACACTGTCTGGGAGTTGTTTAATCCCGGCTTTATTAGATATATACAATGGCCAGAAGGCAAGCTCATTACGCTTGCCTTCCCAGCAGTGGGCTAGCAGTTTTTGAAGCAGGCTGGGAAGAATATGCTTTAATGTTGATTAAATTCCCTGCGAATGGCAGGAGCCTGGTTTTCTTGGGCAGGGACTGACTAATGAATGCCAGTGAGGAGAAGGAGACCCGAAGCCTCTCAGACAAATGGCTCCATTACAGCCGCTTGATATTCAAGGCAGTGAACATTAGCAACACAGCAGCCTTCACTCATGAAATTTACATGTTTTTTTGTTTTTTTTTAAAGACAAGAACGCTACCTTTCTCCCTTTCTCTCTCAGTCTCTCTTGCTGTCTGTTCTTCTGTGTCTGATGGATACTGGAAGGCATGATCTGGAACAGGGAGGAGACTGCAGGTTTTTGTCAAATCTGGCTACACTGACTGGAAAGATATCCTGAACCCCTGCTAAGTGCTGTGAAATAGCCCAGCTCCCCTCTTCTTCAGCAACAATGCAGAGCACGCTACACAGATTGGAAGTGTATGAAAGCAAAGCCCCATTTCTCTTTTTTCATCTTCAAACAACCCTTGTGATTCTCTATTTGACAGGGTCTCAAGTAGTCTTAGTCAGCACAACTGTACCGTCTAACCCCGTGTTTGTGTGTGTGTGTGTGTGTGTGTGTGAGTGTGTGTGTGTGTGTGTGTGTGTGTGTGTGTGTGTGTGCGTCTGTGTATGTGTGTGTGTCTGCATGTGTGTGTGTGTGTGTGTGTGTTGGTGAGTGCTGGGGACATTGCTTGTGGTGTACAGACGGAGCTCTGAATGCTGAGAGCAAACACACCGTGAACAATAATGAAAACAGCGGCAGCACTTTATCACCGCCAGTCTCCTGTGAAACATCTATTTTGATGTTTGCATCTGTTTGTACCCAAAAAGGGCCAGTTAAGATATTTATGCATATGGCTCTGCCAACTTCTCTCCCCATTCCCTTTTCTTTTCCAGATATAAGATTTTCACTATTCATAATTCATACAGTTACTGCTCAGTGGTGTAGGACAATAGCTAGTCATGTCTAATTTGTTTAAAAAGCACAAAAACACAAATAGGAAAATATTGATAAAAGCACATTGTTATGCTTGTTTGGTCCCTGCTGATTTAACAGCTGAATGAGTGTTGTTTTTCCTCTCGTTCACCTTATTCTCTTTGTTTAGATGCGTCTTTGTTTTGCAGCCACTTGGCCTGGATCTGTCTATGACATTACAAAAAAAAAACACCATCCTTTTGTTCCCTTTAAATAATTGAAATTCTCCCCCTCTTCACACACTCTCTCTAACTTACTGTCTTTCTCTTACTATCACTCTTTCTTGCCCCTCACTGTCTTTTTGTCTCTTTCTTTCTCTCTTTCTCTTCCTCTCTCTCTCTCTCTCTCTCGTTCTCTGTTTTGAGCGTCTCCTTCAGGCCCATCAGATTGTGCTTGTGCGTCTTTGATGTGGCGCTTGAGAGGACAGGGCTCTCCTGTGGCTCGCTGTTGATTGTTTTAAGTCGGCGAGTGTGTGTGTGTGTGTGTGTGTGTGTGTGTGTGTGTGTGTGTGTGTGTGTGTGTGTGCGTGTGTGTGCGCGTGTGTGTGTGTGCACACGTGGCATCAGCGACGGCAGCAGCGTGCGCCTGCTTCGCTTCGCACTCCCCATCCCCTCATCAACCTGCCCGCCTTTGACAAGCCATTGAATTCAGGCTGCACTGACAGTAGCGGAGCGTCGTGACTGATGACCACGCTTCTTCTTCTGTTGATTTTCTTTCTCTTTTTTTGGTAGAACCTTGATCATCTCACAGAAAAAAAGAGAGAGAGAGTGCGAGATAAAAAGAGTGGAGAAGTGAGTTAAAAAGGGAGCGAGAGAGAGAGAGAGAGAGAGAGAGAGAGAGAGAGAGAGAGAGAGGGGGAGAGAGAGAGAGAGAGAGAGAGAGAGAGGGAGGTGGGGGAGTGGGGGGAAAAGAGCAAAGAAAGCGAGCCTGACGAAGAATGAGGCAGAGACGTTGAAAGAAGAGGGCAGTGTGAAGGAGTACCAAAAAAGGAGGGAGGTTGAGAGGAAGAGAGAGAGAGGAGGAGAGAGAGAGAAAGTGCGGGAAGCGTGGCAGGACGAGGGTCTTTACCGGAATATTCATGAGGCATCTGATTGCCTTTGTGCTCCCGTTGCCTGTGCCCCCGCCTGCCCTGCCCGCCCGCCCGCCCGCCCGCCCGCCCGCCAGCCGCCCGCCCGCCCGCCCGCTTCGCTTGCTCACTTGCTCCTTGTCTTCGGCTTCTTTTCATGTGAACAATTAAAATGCATGTGTTTAGAATTTGTCAATATCACTCTTCCTCCCCCTCTGCATATCACTGATAGTCAGCTCTCCCACTGCGGAACAAAACACAGACAAGAGAATTGGAGCGTTCCCCAGTGCCTGGCGTAATTTAATTATAATCGAATAGCTGGTAGGGGGAAGGAGTTTACAGCCCAGACCTAATGGATACATATTGCTCTGTGGTGTTGAACAATCCACCGTGATTGTGTGTCTTTTCATGGCTTGAGGCTCTCCCATCATGGAAGTTGTATGAATCCACAGGCTGTCCTAACAGACGGGGTGTCCAAGGTTAGCAGTGAGAATGTGGGTTTGGAACAAAAGCTGCATGTGAGTGCTTGTTTGTTTGTGTTAGTAGGACAGGGTGTGTTTGAATGAATGATAAAGACAAATAGGGGAAAAAAGATGGGAAAGCCAGTAGTGCAGTACAGTGTGTGTGTGTGTGTGTGTGTGTGTGTGTGTGTGTGTGTGTGTGTGTGTGTGTGTGTGTGTGTGTTTCTGTCTCAGGGTATAGAAGGATATCAGCCCAAACATGGGAGGAGAGTGAGAGATTGATGTTCCTCCCCTGGTTCCGCTGTAAGCTCTCAGTGGGTTTATGTATTCATTTTATTACACCCCCACCCCCACCCCTCGACTTTATGTGCTCAATAAATTAGCATTTCATTTCTGGCACAAACTGGCGCTGCACACACACAGATAGCACCTCCACCAATTAATAATAATGGAAATTAATGCCGATAAAATAGACACACGGGACAGGGTGCTGCACTCCAGCCTCTCTCGTGGGCGCTTTGAAATTGAGGCATTAAATGTCACTCCTCCTTTTTTTTTTTTTCGACGTCGACAACAATCTGTCGCTTATGCAAATGGGGCAGATCCCCTGTATTCCATGTGGGCTGTGTTGTCTGCCTGAGAACAGACAGTAATGGTTTCAGAAAGAGAGAGAGAAAGAAAGAGAGAGAAGGAGGGAGTATATGCCCACCTCTCTCCTTCTCTCATCTCCACCCCTACCAGAGCTGTGTCAGCCTGTGGTAGGTGGTAGAGATTGCCACGCCAGGGGGGTGGTATCCTCTCCGCCACCTCCCGATACCCTCTCCAGGTTTGTAGGAGCCTCAGGCGTTGAGCCCTGCCTGCCTCTCCCACCACCACACCACACCACACCACCACCCCTCTCCATCCCTAGCACCACCCCTACCCACCTACCCACCTACCCCCCTTACCCCCCCCGCTGGCTCCGCTCCTCCTGAGACAGCCTGGCTCACCCACGGGCTGAGGCGCCGAGATAAAGCCGTCTAATTATATTCCTCATTTACAGGCCCGATCCACGGCACTGATTCTCCTGAGCCACTCTCACTCCCTCTCTCTCTCTCTCTCTCTCTCTCTCTCTCTCTCTCTCTTCTCTCTTTCACTCTCTATCACTCACTCTCGCTCTCTCTATCTCTCTCTCTCTCTCTCTCTCTACACACACACCACGGCGTGGCGAGCTCTCGCCTTCAGCGGCCCTGGCAGGAATTGATCTGCCGCGTGTTTACCGGCCGCTCGCCAAACACACTCACATTATCCAATAACCACACACACACACACAAAATCACGCATACACACACACATACAGACACAGACACACACATACATACACACACTTACATACACACACAAAATCACACACACACACACACACACACACACACACACACACACACACACACACACACACACACACACAGACACACACACATACTCACACACACACACAAACACACATGCAAGTGACATACACGCACATACTGTTTACAATTCACACACACACACACTCACACACAATATAATAAAGGTTCGGTAAACCTCAAGAACATCCTCCAGGATCAAATACTGGTTCTGTGTGCTCATGTGATTGTTTGTGTTTGTGTTGACAAACACCTAAAACCTAAGAATGTCTAGAAATGACATAAGCCAGTTTTACTACAGCCTCCTAACTCCCAGTCTTCTTATTTAATACTTATTTAATATTTGAGGTCTTTGTTATCAGTAATAACATCCAAAGAACATGAAGTGTTGAATTTGTGTGGGCTTGCGTTTATCTGATTTTATCCTGTGATCCGCGTGTGAGTCTAGCTGTCCAGATCTCATTTCATTGTTCTACGCTTTATTATTCTATCCTGAGGACAACTATCGGCCTGCGTCTCCTCTTGGCTGACATTTTTATGATTGTCAAGCGCCATTGTTTTTGCGAGGGCCACAGAGATGGTGTGATGGCATGATGAGCTAGCAGAATGTAGGCATAGTCAAAGTTCAGGGCTGGAGTGAGCAAATTGAATGTGCTGCAGTACACTGATGGGTCTTATCTCCCAACAATGGCGTTTCTCCACCCACACCCCCACACCCACTCCGTCGTCATGCTTTGCCTGATTGGGGTCCATTGAAATAGCTTTTCTCTCGCTATGGCGACCCTTATCACATGGGGAGATATCAAGCTCACCATAAATCAGCCCTGCTCTAGATTGCAAAAGAGAACTATGGTTGCTCTACAGCTCTCTCTCCCCTCACTCTCTCTCTTCCTAGTTCTATCATCTCTCTCTCTCACTCTCTCTCTTTCTCTCTTTCCCTTTCCCCTCATTGCTGTACTCTCTGTACTCCACAGTCCTTGGTGATTTGAGAACAATATAAGGAACATCTAGATCAGTCTAAGTATAGGGCCAGGCTCAGCTGAGAGTCAAGACTGTGAAATGACTACATTAGGGCTCTATTTCTTTTCATGCTGCTTGATGAAATTGGGTTTTTTTGTATGGATGCCTCTTTATATTCTAGCTTTGACATATACTGAACAATGACCCCCACCTCTCTCTCTCTCTCTCTTTCTCTCTCTCTCTCTTTCTCTCTCTCTGTATATGACTGGTGGTGACTCTGGTAATGTTCCCTAGTTACCAGCACCCATGACCGTGTGCATTGGGCCATGAGGCATGGGCCTTGGCTCTGTGCACAACAACATGGACCTGATTCCTGTTCTGTTGCCTGTGTCTGCCTCTGAGTCACCCTGTGTGTTTTTGTGTTTTTCTACGCAGGCCCTCCGACTATCTCCAAGACCCAGACGAAACAGGAGCTTCATGGGGAGAAGGGACAGATTCAGTGCTACATAACCAGCACTCCTCCACCAGACCGCATCGTGAGTCATCTCCTGCTGACTCTCTCTCTCTCTCTCTCTCTCTCTCTCTCTCTCTCTCTCTCTCTCTCTCTCTCTTTCTCAAGGAGTTATCTTCTCTTTCTCTCCTCCGTCTCATTCCCTCCCTCTCTATCGCTCTCCCTCTCAAGACCCTGGTCGGCTTCCAGTGAGTGCCACCTGCTATCACCCGCATTTAATGCAGACGTGTCGAGCCTCATGCCACACTGCTGATTCCCTTCCCCTTTCTCTCACTCCATCTCTATACGCTCTCTCTCTCTCTCTCCCTTCTCTCACTTCACTCTCTCGAGCTTGGCACTCTCCCTAGCTGAGCCACCTGTTATCGCTCTTATTAAAAGCAGCGCAGCTCCTCCCAAGGCTCTCGGAGCACGGTTTGGGCCGTGGGTTGATGTTGATGCAGTCATCCAACTGCTCTTTCCCGGCAACAGTAAACATCATGGCCGCCCGCCTCGGCGATATGATTGGTTTGTTTTAATAAATGGAATTGCGTTGCAAAATCATTTCTTTCTGCTACGAATTGGAGGTTATTAAGCACGGCAGACTAACACTCTTAATTTCTCATTTAATGCATGCTTATGCAGTGATACCACAGATCCCATTAAGATTTATGGTGCTTAGATAAACACCGCCTACTCTTAGGGACAATGTTTGATTCATTACTTACTCTGTGTGTGTAAGTGTGTGTGTGTGTGTGTGTGTGTGTGTGTGTGTGTGTGTGCGTGTGTGCGTGTGTGTGTGTGTGTCTGTGTGTGTGTGTGACCTGAAAAGTCTTCTGCACTGGTTGCTGATGGAAATTGTATGTGGTAATGACTATCTTATTAATCCCGTTCCGATTGGATTAGAGGGGAAATAATAGTTATGACTCCGTCGACAATACTGTTTTCAAAGACATACTCGACATGATTTGTCTTCACATTCGTAATACAAATTTAATAACACATATTTTATACCTCTATGTATTTTACATGAATAAACAGCAAGCAAGTATCCCTATAACAGCATAAATCACAACATAATGTTCAACAGCATATTATTGTGTGCTCTGTAGTCTATATTAGCAACTATATCTCTTCAACAGTCAGTAATCCAGTTATGGTTATGGTTATGGTTACTTAGCAGACACCCCTGTCCAAAATGACTTAGAGAATATGAACATTACAGTAGTTAAGTGTTTGTTCAATCATAAAGTTGGATGTAAAGTGTTCCTTAAACCATATATTGAAACTAGGTAGATATAAACTATCTTTGTGGACTGTATCAATGTAACTCAGACGTCCCTACACAATAGAGCTATAAGCATGAGTAACATTTCCCCTCCTCCCCTTCATGCTCTTAGGCCTGGTCCTGGAAGGAGACCGTGCTGGAGTCGGGCACGTCCGGCCGCTACACGGTGGAGACGGTGAGCACGGAGGACGGTGCCATCTCCACGCTGACCATGAGCAACATCGTGCCCGCCGACTTCCAGACCATCTACAACTGCACCGCCTGGAACAGCTTCGGCTCCGACACCGAGATCATAAGGCTTCAGGAACAAGGTGGGAGCCAAGGTTCGACAGGTTCCACCTTCTCTTCTTCAAACACGTGGCCATAGGTGTAGGCTGGCAATGGTGTCATCGCTCCATTGCCTGTGTAGTGGTCCGGCAGCCTGGGGACGAGCTTTGTGCTGTGCTGTGTGTGATAGTGTGTAGTAGTTTTTGTCCTGTTCTAGAATAGTGTGCTGTGCTGTTACTGGGGCTGGTTGGTTTCTTTTGAATAAGGCTAAGAGAGAAGTCTTCTTGCCTTGTCTTTATCTTCCAAAGCTCGGAATTCACTTATTTTACTATATCTAAAATATAATAATAATAATAATAATAATAATAATAATAATAATAATAATAATATGAATTCACTGTATGAGTCAAGTGAGTTACTGAGCAGCAAGGGCATCTCCCACCAGTCTCTTCCTGTGAATTTTTGAGTGCAGTTTTTGAAATGTTAACTTGCCTGTGCTTGCGACTTTGTGCCTTGCTGCTCACTCCAGCACACAACTGCCAGCGTTAGATGGGAAAGTTTGGCCACATTTTAGTTCTGCCTGATGGAAATACATGCCTCCTCGAACAGGGCGTAGATTAATGGAGACATTAAATAGGCATTAATGGCAGAGGAGGTGCTTTGTTGTGTTGCATTTGTTTAAGGAGGGGATAGAGTAATTAATGTGGGTGCTGCCCCTACTCTCCATCAGCCATTCATTACCGCGGCGGAAAACCAGGTCAAAAAAAAAAAAACTATGAGTGCCTTACCACCGCGTTTTAGTGCACCGCAACAAAAAATAACAAATCATGCCGAGGGGCCAGCCATAAAGATCTCAGTTTGCTGCTGCGCTCCGCTAAAAACCAGCGCGTTGTATATGCAGCATTTGTTTGTTTTATTGCTGAGCAATCATGCACCTGTCGCATGCATGGCTGCCTCGCAATAAGTACACAGAGATGTAATAGGTCATTATACTAAGTATAGTATTATTCTGTTCAAGCTGTTAATTGCGTACAGTGCTTGCATATTAGTCAGAGGTGGTGTTTATCGCAGATTGTTTGGGGAGGGTGTTAAATGTGTGTAAATCGCACATCGATCATCGGTCAGCCTAGCAGATGGGCAGCGCAGCTACCCTCCGGCCCAGAGTTTGTTTTTTTTGTGTCCCTGCCCATGTAGATATCCATGTTATTTATGTTTCGCTGTGTTATCTGTTGACTTTGATCAAGCTGAATACATTAGAATGGCGGCGCATGCTGGGGAAGCGTGCTGTGTCTGAGATTCACCATTGTAAGGTTAAGGGTGTGTCTGTCTCTTTCCTCTGCTGACCCACAGCGTCTGTGCCGGTGGCGGTCATTATCGGGGTGGCCGTCGGGGCTTTCGTGGCCTTCATCGTCCTCCTGGGGACCATCGGAGCGTTCTGCTGCACGCGTGCTCAGAGGAGTAAGTATCCACGCCACTGGCTCACACCTGCATGCTGTCACGTTATCACCTGACCAGAGATCTACAGCAAGACAGGACAGGAAGAAGCAACAGCTCATGACACTCTACGCATTACTCCTCTTCAAACATTCATTACATACAGTCATTCTTTCTCTCTCTGTCCTTTCTTTCTTCCCTTCTTTCTGTCCTTTCTTCCTTTATTTGCCTGTTTTCTTTTCCTCCTTTTTCTCTATCTTTCTTCCTTCCTTCACTTCTTTGTTCGTTCTTTCTCTCGCTCTCTCTCTTTCTTTCTTTTCTTTCTTTCTTTATCTTTTTCTCTCTTCCCATGCCATCTTGATATCGCACCTCATGGCTCAGTGATATATGATAACATCTGAAAGAGCCGTCTCCATCCCATTCAGACAGAGGCTCAGGTCAGGCTCAGACTCTAGTCAGCCAATGCACCTGCAAGAAAACTGTGCTGGATTTGCCCTTGTGGGGATCCTTGCTGGCATTCAGCATGTTGTTGTTGTATACCACAGAGGATGCACACCTGGTTATGCCCTCACTTCCTGCCTCCATCTGTGCTCAGCAGAGAGAACTTGCAAGCAAAATTAAGACAGAAAGTAAGACTTTGCTATATGACAAGTATTAACCTACGCAACATTACTGAACGTACAGTGCCTTGCTAGGAGCACTTATTGTTTGTGGGTGTATTCACTAGAGGGTTCTTGACTCACTCTTGGTTTTCTTTTGCCTGATGCTAATTAATTTGTGTTCTTTTGTTTCATTTCTTGAGGGTGATTTTCTAGACTGGTAAATGTGAAGTAGCATGAGGGGATATTTTGTCATTGTTTTGAGAAGGTAGCTGTGTTGATGTGGCTAACGGGTGGCACTTGTGGCTTTGGTTTTCTCCTAGACCTTAAAGGAGTGGTCTCAGCCAAGAACGACATCCGTGTGGAGATTGTTCACAAGGACCACAATGCAGCCAGGGAGAATGAGGAGCATGCTGCCATGAAGCAGCTGATGGTAAGGGTTGTGTGTGTGTGTGTGTGTGTGTGTGTAAAACAAACCGCTTCCACTAGGTATACACCCACGCGCCTTCACACATACTTACAAGGCTACAAATACAAAGACAAACACACACAAAGACCTACTACACCACACACAAACATATGCAAACACTAACTCACACACTCAAACACACATACACACTTACACACACACACACACACACATACCCAGCTCAAGCCACCTCAGCCACCCTCTGCCACAGAGCCCCAGCTTCTCATTATGCCAGGCCTTGTCACGTCCTGTGATAATGAATGGTAATTATCTCCACCACAACACTAATAACACCAATCTCCAGCACTACTGTGGCCCCCATGAATAATGCAGCTCCTGTGTCTTTGCAGCTTAGCTCCTATCGGAACCCCCTACCACTACCCCCCACACCCCGCCCCACCAAGCCTATATTTAGTGGCCGGACAGAATTTCCAAGATGGACAGGGGAGCTACCGGGGGGGGGAGGATGGGGGTTGCCATGGCTATGCAATCCTCGCATCAGAGGTCTTTGTGGTCTTGGCATCTTGTGCAATCATGTCAAACAAAGAGCAAAAAAAATAAATAAATAAACCATTTGAATGGCTAATTAGCGATATAATGCTGCTCCCTGAAAATGAAAACAGAAATAGAAATAAATAAATAAAAAAAATGGAGAGGTGGCTGTAAGGTACAGGTGGCAACTGAGGAGTGCTTTAGACAACAACACAATGTACTTCTTGGAGGGTTTAGATGTGTGTGTGTGTGTGTGTGTGTGTGTGTGTGTGTGTGTGTGTGTGTGTGTGTGTGTGTGTGTGTGTGTGTGTGTGTGTGTGTGTGTGTGTGAGATGAGGCTGGGGGGGTGGACTGAAGGACTGAAGAAAAGCAGGGTACGGGTGTGCTCATTTCCCTAACGACATTCATGTGTACAAAATATTCATGGAAATTTGCCTCGGGTGAAATTAAAGCTTAGCCTGAATATCATTAAGCCTTTTTAAAGACCAGCAAATCTCCATCAGTACATCAGCGGACCTTGTGGAGAGTTGGGTGGGTGGGTGGTTAGGTGGGTATACAAAACTCAGTTTGAGAGCAGTAAAATAACCCCCCCTCTCCCCTCAGATTGAGCGGGGCGAGTTTCAGCAGGAGTCTGTTCTGAAACAGCTGGAGGTTCTTCAGGAGGAGGAGAAAGAGTACCAGCACATTAAGGTGAGCGCCAGGGGGAGTCCGCATTTGTTTAGAAGTTGCAGAACAATAACCGAGGTCTGATGGTTAAACCCTGCAAGTTTATTGCACACAAAAGGTCCCCATAGCTGAACTAAATAAAGACATTCTATTCATTTCATTAGCATGCATTACACTAAAAATGGAGCACAGAGACAACATGCTGGAGAGTACAGCAAAGTCTCTGCAAGCCTCCAAAACTTTCACTTAATCTGCTATCAAAGAGATATCAACGGAGCTCACTTTAGATCATTCACTGATAACATCAAAATAAGTACCATGCAAACACTGTAATACATGGAGAAACCAGGAATGCATTTTTTTTTTCATGTGACATTTTATCCATCAAGCAGATTCAGTCTAGGATTTCCAACTGTGTGAGATAAGATTGGAATGAAATTAAGAATGGGTGGCATACTATTTTGGTGCCAGAAAAGCATACCATTCATTTAAATATTCATTGGTTCTGCTCCAGCAAGGCTTGGTTATTGTTGCCCTTTCGCTATGAAGGTTCACCGTCTATGCAGTCAAATGGCTTAAAAAATAATAACACTAATAATAAGATGGAAATCCTCCGAGTCAATGTAGTCAACCAAAACCAATAATTTCTCATTGACTGCCATAATTACTCTTGCCGTATATGCTGATCACTTTATGCTGAGTAAACACTGAGTAAACACTGAGTAAACACTGAGTAAACACTGAGTAAACAATTTCCAGAGCGGAATACAGAAGACCTTTTAGGATAACATTCACCAGCAGTGAAATCCTAATCACTGCACTCAAAAAAAAAAAGATTAATTCAATTTGATTAAAACTATTAGCCAAGAAACCAATTTTATCCATCTTGTCTGGGAGAAAATGTGTTTTGTATGAAAATAATATTTTTTTTATATTCTATTATTGGGGACCATGAAAACAAATTTGGATTTTATAAATTGATGTTTATTAACATTAAAACTAAGGCTGTGTTTAGAAGGAAACGGTCAGAAGAGAAAACGCAAAACTGGCGTTGCTTTTTATTCCGCGTTTAGACGAGCGTTTTTGGATGGAAATCTTTGTGCATACGGTGATGCAAAAGTGTCTGAAATTCCATGTGGTATGCACACCAGGCGGAGAGGGGCGGACAGAGTACACAGCTTCATTACTTGAGTAAAAGTACAGATACCCTTTGCTAAATTTTACTCAAGTACAAGTAAAAGTACAACAGTCAGATGTCTACTTAAGTAAAAGTACTGAAGTACTTGTTTTTAAAAGTATCAAGTATCAAGAGTATCAAGAGTACATTTTCTAAATATTGCATTACTACTGCCACAGTGCTTACATTTATGTACAGAAACATGTTAATGTTAATACCTTGGAGAATGTAAAAGGAATTGAAAGTAAAATTAAGTCATTTTTATCTTTTTACCATGTTGCCAGGGATGGGCAGTATTTCTAATACATGTATTTAAAATACAAAATACTATTTTGTAATTGAAACACTTGAAGTGAAAACTATCATTAACTTGTTCAGAAAATTGAAATAGTCTGGCGAGGTGGGGCCACAGGAGATTTTTCTTTTTTCCTTTTTTTTTAGAAGAAGTAACGGGTACTCACGGTTATGGATAGAAATGTAGTGGAGTAAAGAGTATAATATTTGCCTCTCAAATGTGCTTGAGTAAAGTCATGAGTACTCCCCAAAAATGATACTCGAGTAAAGTACAGATCCCTCAAAACTGTACTCAAGTACTGTACTCAAGTAAATGTACTCCGTTACTGTCCAGCTCTGGTAGTGTGAAGCACTGCCACACAACACCACCAACGAGAGCCACCGTGAGCAGATCGGAGCTGACTTTTGCGTTTTTACCCTTTAGACGGGAACGCGACGGTGGAAGTGGATGGATTTCCACTCTGGAGGGTGGTTTCACTTTTTTGCGTTTTTAAAAGCCCAAAAATGCCATCGCCGTCTAAACCAAAGGCACATCTGATAAAATATGTTGTTGTTTTCACCCGCAAGCGTTGTCTTGCAAACAGGGCCTAAGTCCCCCATTATTTATCTTTTCCATCTGAATAAAATATTAAAATATATCTCACTTATAGTCAGTTATAAATGTGTGTAATGTAACAGACTAAATTCCTATCTTGAAAAGCATATCTTCTGGGGGGAAAAGGTCAAAACACATAGTATAGTTCATTACATTTTGTCTGTAAGTCATACATAATTCAGAAGCCAAAGGCTCATACTGAAAATCAAGAGATTGCATCTTAGCTGATGAACAGCCAGCCCAAAAGCGAATGTTCTTTCCGTGCAATGTCCTCACTTGTCTTGCTGAGTGGAGGAGATGATGTTCCTGTCATAGAACAGGAAATGTTAAGAATAAGGCAAGAAACAGGAAGTGAAAAAAGACAGACAGACAGACAGACAGACAGACAAGGGAAAAATGCCTGATTACACGCTGTAGATTTTTTTTCTTGGGTTGTCATAGCAGTGTCATCTCCCAGTGATTAGCATCCTGCTCTGTGCTCCAAATGACATTCATGTCTTCACAGTCGAGCCTGATTGGCCTCTTAGCAACAGTGCTGAGCAGAGAACCATGGCTGCAGCGACCTGCTCTTTGTTTTTTTCCTCACTCTCTTTTTCCTTTTAACATATGTATATTTTTTTAGTCATCCAGCACCATTGGGAGAGGTAGTGAACAGCATTGTTGCAGCCATTTTTGGTCCAATTAAAGTTGAAATATTACAGAACTCCTCCTGCTGATGTTGTGCTCGCTCAGTGCCACTGTGTGAATCATCAGAGTTTACTTAATTAGCGGGTAGCAGGGCTGCAGTGATATGCCCAGGATAAAAAACATTCCACTCAAGTGTTTTTATCCCTCCTGACATAGCTTCCTGTCTCCCTTATTTCCTTGCCATTGTATTTGTAATTACTGACAGGGTGACCTTGATACCATTTCAATTTTTTTTTCTTTTTTTCTAAGTTTCTCTCTGCATGCTTTGTCTGGAGAGTTCCATTGTGGTTGGGAGAGTTGTTCCTGCCAAGAGGCACGATTTTTTAAACAAAAACATACACCTATATGGTCATGACGATTTCCATATGAAGTACAGTATTTTAACTGTAAACTGTTTTAACTGTAAACTGTTTTAACTGTAAACGTTAAAACTGTTTTAACTGTAAACTGTTTTAACTGTAAACGTAAACAATTTCTCTTTACAAGTAATCTAGGACATATGTAAACATTAACCATTAGAAATGAGTTTCTGGATAAGCGTCTGCTAAATGTCAGTCACCTTTACCTTTACCACTCTATCCTTACAGGACCCAACCAACGGATACTACAGCGTCAACACCTTCAAGGAGCACCACTCCACTCCAACCATCACCCTGGCGAGCAACCAGCCCACGGAGATGCGCACTCCATCCACCTCCACCACCGTGGGCAAGCAGCGCGTGCCCACCGGCATGTCCTTCACCAACATCTACTCGACGCTGGGCGCAGGCCCCAACCGCCTGTACGACTACAGCCAGCGCTTCGTGCTGGGCATGGGCAGCAGCTCCATCGAGCTGTGCGAGCGCGAGTTCCAGCGTGGCTCGCTCAGCGACTCCAGCTCCTTCCTGGACACGCAGTGTGACAGCAGCGTGAGCAGCTACAGCAAGCAGGACGGCTACGTGCAGTTCGACAAGGACAGCAAGGCCTCGGCCTCATCCTCCTCGCATTACTCCCAGTCGTCCTCGCAAAACTCGGACCTCACGCGGCCCCTGCAGAAGCGCATGCAGACGCATGTCTGACCTGGCTAGGCGGCCGGGTGGAGTGTCTAGGGGTGGGGTGGGGAGGGAGGGCACATGTGAGAGGGGGGGGGGGTCACATGTGAATAATGATGGGGGGGAGGGGGTATTTGACTGCTCTAGGGCTGCAGCCAGCATTAAAGACTGGCTAAAATCAAAAGGAGGTGGGAGGGGAGTTCACTTCCACATCAAGCACATACGGTGTGATGTTGGGCGTTTCCAGAGAATTACAACCCAACACCAAGAGGACCTGTCCATCTTCCCCCGACCTCCGAGCTTACATTTTGAAGAAGCCTTACGTCCCCCAACAAAACCTCATGTTCTGGCTTGACACCCTGCAAGCCATCATCATTCCCATGTTTTTGTCCCTCGCACAGGATTCCACCTACATAGGTGTTTTTACTCTCCATACCACCTTTTTACTGTCCGTACCACCACAACACCAACATACGTTGAAGAGAAAAATTCAGACTCCAAAAAAAAAAAAAAAAAAAGCCTGTTAGCTTTCCATTTAGCTTGATGTCTGTGGGATCTCTGAATAGAAAAGACACTAGCCTGCCAGTGCATAATGTCGTTAATGACAGTCTCGGACTGGTAGAGACCCATTGATACCTAAGAAGAGGGGTGCAGTTGGAGTAACTACCACTACTACTCTTTCTTTCCCTGAACTTCTTCCTCTGTGTCCAGTACATACCACAGACGAGTGCTCTCTGCTACTCTGTGGTCTCCTGAAGCACAACTACTGTCTGGAAGTAAGTGTTATTTGTCAAGGCCCCCTCCTCCCGTTTACAGATACGGCTCTCGCTCTTGTGTGGGTGAACTGATGGCCCATGTGGGGGAAAAAAAAGAAACTCATTCAAACTTTATGAAAATGATTAAAAACGGCACAGCTCGCTGCTGCCTTGACACCCAGCCCTCGCAACTGTTCTGATAAGGGCTGCTGTGATCTCAACCAGAGGGCCAAATTTGCCATTGTATGTTTTTTTTCCCTTCTCTTTGCCATATGGAGATAAAGGAATCAGACAATTTAAAGGAATATCACTGTACATTTTTCCATCTAATTTTACATTCTTTATTTTTCAGCAAAATTGTCTGATTTTCTTTTTCTCATTGATGTTGAGGACTTACCAGTGGGAGGACTTGTCCCTTTGTCTTTTTCTTGCCTTGTGTAGGACTATTTAATAATGCTAGACATTGCCACCAAATACTCACAGGAGTTGAACATGAACAATTTTTGGGGGCTCTGTGGGAGGATTGCTGTAGTGCTTTTTGGCTGACGACAGAGCAAAGATCACACATGGACATACAGGATGTGAAGAGCACTGTGCCAACACGGCGTGGCATCTCTCCGACATTCTCTGTCAATCTGAAAAGCCTGTGATGCCAAATGTGTACAATGCTAAATGGATTTGTTATGTGGCTTCATTCTTAGACAGTTTGTTTTTTCCTGTTGAGGCTGAGGTAATTTAATTGTATTACTGTGATCTTGACATTTTCAAATGGTGTGAGTTAGTTTAATTTTTGTTTTCATGTACTGTTTATGATTTAACTCATTGGACAAACGCATGTTCACTGTTTTAAGTGAACTGCATAGTGGTTGGGAGTATTATTACATAATCTCCAGTGACTTTATGATTGTTTTGATTTATTTTAAGAGCACTGAAAAAGACACACAAACACACACACACAAATACACACAATTCTTGACCCATATACACTCTTTATTACGCTGTAGATTCACTGTGCTTTCCCACTGCCATCTGTTTCCATGGTGACTACTTATTTATGATATCTAGAGATGCTCAATGCACAAATTAACGCTGAATCCGTGCAACAACAACAAAAAAAAAAATGGGCTCTTGATTGACCGATTAGGATCTCTCTTTCTCTCTCCATCTCTGTCTTCATCCCATTCTGTGTGTACCATTGCACATCCTCTGCGGTGGCTCCAGACCTCACTGGAAACGGCGGAACTGCTGGGCAGATGGAATATGAGCACTTAATAGCAAGAGAAAAAAGCTCCCCCCTGTGCTGAAGGATCATGGGTCAGCACCAGCCTCCATGTCTGTCCCCCCCCCGATCAGAATCTCTCCATGACCTTCAAAACAGACCATAGTGTTCTTCACTCAGCCAGGTCTAAAGGCATCGCAACCGCCATAACCAAACAAAATAAGAATGAGGTTTCAAGTTTAATTAGAATCTATTATTAAATAATGTCTATGGTTACAGATGGTAAGACGAATGACAGCTGTAACTGGTCTTGTCACTATTTTTCTCCACCCAATTCTAAATTCTTCCCCTCTACATTATCTGACTTTGTTGTGCCCTTTTTCTACTGTTTTGACCATGAAGGGTAGCTTGGGTGGACACATGAACATCCTCTAGAATTAAGTAAAAGAAGGAAAAATGAGAGTCCAGCAGTTCTCTATCCACTGTATTCCAATGTCCGAGAAACACCTTAGTTCTGGTGAGGGACAGACTGGTTGCTGTGAGCACTTTACTTGATGATTACCCAGATGGCTTTTCAGTAAGTACTATGTAGGAGTGTTGGTGTTTCATTCTTATTTTCTACATTACTCTGTGTGCAGCCTAACTGGAAATGGCCTGTCTTTAATGCTGATAATCATGCCTAGAGCTTGGTACTCTGTATATAAATCTTTAATGCTCCCTGTATATAAGTTTACTATTTCTTTTTTCTTTTTTAACCTCTGTCAACTAGGTATTTAAAGGCAGAGCAAACTCACATCATCAACATTGTACAGACAATCATGTCTTTAATTGATTTGCTGAAGCAGCTCTCAGTTTATTTGAACGTGCATCATTCACTGCAACTTAAACAAACCAACAAAATGGCTAGTTTGGTAGCACTGAATCCCAGTGAAGGGTTCTGTCCCTAATGGTTACTCTGTCATGGACGAGATGTAACATGTAAGCTTTAGCCCTCGGTCTGTAAGACCCTCCTCTCTAAAAGCCTACAAAAGCTACTTCAAATAATGGCCTGTTAGACTACACATCAAAGCAAGAGGCCCTAGATAAAAAAGACAGCGTAATGGTATTGTTTAAAAAGCTGAAGTGGTCATTAAGTTTTCATACAGTATGTCTCCCATGCCTGAGTTCCTGTATTTGTGTGGACTCTGCTGGTTCACTGGCTTCTGCTGGAGATAATGTTCTGTATAGATCAAGAGGCCGAACACAACGCACACAACATTCACCACTGAAAGGGGAAAAAACACCCTCTTCTCAATCTGGAGGTTTTCTGTTGTTTCTTTTTACACAAAATTAATCACGTCCAACCCTGCCTCCAAACACCAAGCGATGACTTAAGCTGCACAGTCCCATAAGAGTGTTTGAGCATAACCTCGTAAGTCTCTCTCTTTCTCTCTCTCCCTCTCTCTCTCTTGCACACACACACACACACACACACACACACACACACACTTGACCGCTGTCATCTCATTGGCTCAGTGGCGCAGTGTGCCATTTCCGTGTGTGTCTGCATGTCGGCGGGAGCTCTCTTATCGCTCGTCCCTGGTGGTGCCTGAGTGTGCCCGCTGGGCTCTCGGTCCGGTCAGCGTTGGCGCCGGCTGGGCCTAGGCACCAGTCACACACACACACACACACACACACACACACACACACACACACACACACACACACATACACACACACACACATGCCAAGCAGATGAGTAAACACGTCGAGTCCGATAACGAGAGGTCAGAGCCACCTCCTGATGTGAAAGAGAGAGATAGAGAGAGCAAAGAGAGAGAGAGAGAGAGCTTTTATGGGAATGCCATCATCCGGTTACAGCTTTGGTGAGTCTATTAAGCTACAGGCAGGAGAACGGACTGTTTTAAGCACCACAGAGGCCCACCACTTCATCTGTGCTCTCTGTCAAGCCAAGGGGTGACGATGCCCACAGCCGTGGAGATGGGGAAAAGGGAGATGGATGGAGGTGTGTGTGTGTGTGTGTGTGTGTGGGCTGGTGTGTGTCTGTGTGCATGGATTGGGGGGGGTCTCTGATGGCTTGACAGTTCTCCTTGTAATCATTTCTGTGCCCGGTGGCTATATTGCATCAGTGAATTGTGCTCTGCAAAACCCTTTTGCTTGGTCTGAACAATGACAAAAAAAAAAAAAAGACAAAAAAAAAAAAATATTAAAAGTATATATCATGCCAAACACAGACACTGTCGACATGTAGCTCTGCGTGAAAAGGGTGGTTTACAAAGAACCGGGGTGGGGGAGACCCTGAGCTCCTCTGGATCTGAGTAAGTAGCTACACATGGCTGGACTTGGGTGGACAGGGCCAAAGCACCAAGGGGCTCTGGGTTACATATGACGAAATTCCTCCAACCTCAGTGTAAATGCCACAAGCACTTTCTCTGCCCCCCCCTCCCAATCAATATCTCGTTAGTCTTTCAATAACATGCTACAGTAACAAGAAAAGGTGTGTACACAGTCGTGGCAAAAATCGATATATAGCCAATCAAACGTTATAAACTGTAATGTCATGGAAAAATAAAAACTAAAGTCATTGAGTAAACCACAATTTTCATGCAGTGGCCCTCAGTCTATATCAATGGAAAGAAAATAAAAAAATGTATTTTACCTGTATCAGTCTGTGAATCTATGATGCTTTTGCTCTGTATATTTGGAAAAGAAAAATGAAAACTTGACAAAAAAACAACTGTTTCTTTATTTCAGTCTAAGAGTGTTTCTTTTTATTGTGTGTGGATGTGTATTGTGTGTCGGAGTACTGTATGTCTGAGCGTATGTGTGTGCATGCGTGCGCATGCTGTGTGGGTTTTTGTGTGTCAGTCCCCCAAAAGACTCATGCGTGAGATAAGAGGTCCACTTGAATGTCTGCACCTGTGCACATACTGTGTGCGTGTGCTTATGTTTTTAACGGCGCCCTGTGTATGTGAGGTAGTGCACAACCTGTCAGCTTTGTGCAAAGCCTTGCAATTACCTCACCATCTGTGGAGGTCTGAGAAGCGCGTTATAGGACTAAGGCTTCACTGAGCCGGGGCGAAAGCGCCGGGGAGCAGGTGCACACTACGCATCCTCTCTCCCAAACTCTGCTCCCCGCACAGGAATGTGGATTAATGTGGTGCCTAAAACAATCACAGAGCACACAATAGATGGGGCACACAATAGGCGACTAATTTGCTAGATATCTCAAGAGGAACCTGCATTCAGAACCTTTGTCAGACAAATATGAACAATTTTTTTTTTTGAAAAGATAATACTGAACGTGTTCTGTGAGGAATAAGACATTGTCACTTAAACAGAAGCATAACATGACAAATTTAAGCTCTGGCATGATGTCCACTGGCACTGGAAATATGCCATTTAATTCTGACTGACGTGCTGTTTTGTATGGTACATTATGGTATAGTACATGCTGTTTTGTATAATACATTATGGGTTTTCTATGTAGTCTTTCATAAGTCTGTGAAAATATATTTCTCAATGTTTCCATCACCAAGTAACTAACTACAACTATCTACTCTCAGCCTTCATATTAGAGGTCTACCTCTGCACAGATGAATGTCTTGGTGTATAGTGCATCAAAATATAACAGATCCATGGTGCTGCCAATACATCTATGTATCTTTCAGTAACCCACCCTCCATGTGAGTACATGTTTGCTGGTGGCTATTTTATGTGACTCGTTGGAGATCTAGGAGACACTAGACATGTGTTACTATTCCTTTCTGCATTGTTTTGTAATACCTGCAGGGTTATGGCTTGTCTGTGTAAAACAAAGCAGGTTACACCAGGTACGTATTCAATGGAACTGGCTACACTAGACGTGATAGCAGCATCTAAATAAAAAAAACGAGTCCCGTCTTCTAAAACTAGTGCTTCAATTACACACCCGGTGTAGCCTCTAACACGCCACACGCTCCATCCAACATGGCTGAACACACTATCCCACCCCTGAGAGCTCTGAACATCTGAGGCCTAGGTTAATCTGCTGTGCTCTGCACAGCTCCGTGTCATGAATCCCTGCAGCATTGCGTCAGCCCTCGCATTGATCTAGTCAATGTTCCCCAATTGACCAATAAGAAGCATTTTTCAAAGAATCTCATTTAATACGCTTTTCATATAGCTCTTTTACATTTATAGTACAACATTCATTCCATTCCACACAAGTGCACTAAGGTTCATTCAAAGGGAGTATGAATATATTAAGTATAGAGTCATAAATTCTCTTGCACATAATACCACAGACATGATCTGGAAACAGATTGGGACATACTAGAGAATAATAACCATGCTTCCTTTCGATCACAGCCCTGGTATGTGTAGCTCTTCTCTCTTGGGTCCCCTTATCATCTGACATTAACATGTGTAATATCTGGACAGTGTCCAGTAATACTTTTACTAGATTACACTCACAGTATGAATTCAAATGTGTCTCTCAACTCACATTTTCCTCATGCAAGGAAACGTTGCCATGTGAATTGTTTGAAAAATGTCAGCAAGAACAAACTCAACCAATGCTAATGTACATTCATCTGAACCCCAATATTGTGATAATGGTGCTTGGATATTTGTTTTCAACAACAGTTAATGGGAAAGCTGTCATTGTCTGTAATATTGTCAGTAATGATGAAGGCTACAACTGTCAAAAAGACTCTATTTGGCCCTAGCAGCCAGCAAAGGAATCTGGAAGCAAAGAAATCTGGCCACACTCAAACATGACAAACATATTTCAGATTTATATTTCAGATTTATATCTTCAGAGTGTTCCTCGACAAGCTCTACTAATCTATAGAGCAGTAATAACAATAATTCTGAAAAGTCCCTTACGGTTACATTTTTGTGTGAATGTGGTGGAAGTCTGCCATTAATCATTACTGTGTTCATCTGAGTGATCTCATTTGAATGTGGCCTTGGTAGCCCTTACACCTGATCTTTTTTTTTTAATGCAGTCAAGTGCTGGGGCCATGACCTGACCACTAAAAATACATGTTAATGCTGGTGTGAGCAGACGCACAAAGTAGACAGTTACTGATTCCAATACGGCTCACAAATAGTCAAAGGAGCAGCTCAGTTGAAAAGGAGTAGCATGACTGCATGAGTGGAAAAAAAGCCTAACTTAGAAGATTCAGAGGAATGCCTCTTTAAAGGTGCTCTAAGCGATGTTACGCAGTTTCTAAGCTAAAACACATATAACAACCATCTCCTCACAATCCGCTAGCTGCCTGTCCCCTGAATACACTGTAAAAAACCACAGCCTCTGTAGACAGCCCAAGCTCCACAAGCGGCAACAAAAGCAGTCTGGACCATAAAACATAACAAACTTTTCCAGCCTTTCACTGACGAGATGTGGGTTCAGGAGAGTTCAGTTGCATGGGAAGGAGGGGGAGGGAGAGGAGAGCTAGCTCTCTGTTTTGTTTGAACGTCAACAGCAGTGACGTTACCCAACATCGCTTAACACCTTTAAGCAGCGTCTTCAGATGGACCAAGGATTTATTGTCCATTGTCATTTTCTATTCAGTGTCTATTGTCAGTTTCTGTAAATATCTCAAATCACTTGTCAGGCTGTTAGATCATAGTCCCTAACACACCCTCACGTCTGAAGTGATAAAGTGCAAAAGTAAAGTTCTGGTGATTAAATTAGAATGGCTCTTAATGGACGCATGAAGAAGATGAGGCCGAGGTAGTAAACGATGCTGACAAGAGTAATTCATTTGAATCAAAAGGAGAGGATGACAGTCACTATTTGACATTCCTTACAGCTTTCTTCAACTTTTGCCCATTAAACCTCGTATGACTGTGACTTACTTTAATCATAAAATATAGGTTAGATTGAATTGGTATACCTAGATTGCAAAGTATTCAATAGTGTGTGGTTTCATAAGAACATTCAAGTCCACACTCTAGACTGATACACTTGCTAGATTCTGAAGTTCAGTCAGAAAATTAATCAGTCAGCAACAGCGCTGCAGAGGACTGACATTCCAACTCCACCAAACAAAAGGGCCAAAGACAGTCTGGGTGGACACAGGGAAAACAACCTTGAAAGCAATGTCAGACATCCGGTCTCAAAGCAGAAGTGCTTGAACACCAATGAAGGTAGACAGAAGGGTTCTTGCCTAGATTAAAATACTTATTGAGGTTAGGGATTTGTGTGTGTGTGTGTGTGTGTGTGTGTAACTCCTTTGATAAGACAGAGCACAGCTTTTCAAAGTATGTACTGTCTTTGTATACAGTACGCCAAGTAATTAACATTCCCTACTCCGTGGACACGGCAACACAACTTATAAGGACACAACTCCATTTATGGCTCACCTTGATACAAGTTATTGCTGGCTGAATGGTATTTCCAGTATAGTCAGATATGGTTTTGATAACAGAGTCTTCACAAGAGTTTCAGTGTTTTGATGTTTAAATAATGTTCTGATGCAATGTCTGCACAATAAGGAGGTTTCAATTCAGTTTTTAAGCTTATATGGCTTAATTGACCTTTTATTGTCAATATCTAATTTCTCAAGGTTTATTTGGATGAATACAGGAAATCTGAGGGCCTGAGGCTCAAGCCATTTTGTTTGGCCTTGATGAAAAGTACTTCTGCTATTCTCTTCCCTTAACCTACAGAGAATGAATACTAATCTGTATGCTCTCTCAATCTGCAGTATGAAAGTAACCTGTACAACTTTGAGGTCAAATGAATCTTTATACTGCAGCAAATCAGTAAATCATTCACTTAATGAATAATATTCCATTCTGGGTAAATACTGAGTACTGGCTACACTGTCCGTCTTCTATTGGTGCCCAGAGGCATTGCTAACTGGTAGTGGATGGCAGTCCTCCCTGCGTAGAGAAGTTAGCATTGCGGGCTCCGCCGGCTCTTTACGAATATCCGTCGCTGCCACAGATGCAGGCTAGGGCTGTCACTTTTGTAAAAAAATCCTGTGCGATTTTTGAGACATAAGTGTTCATTGAATCGATTGTAAAATCGATTTTTTATGTCTAAAGACGTTTCCATTTTCAACGCCAAATATAGGCCAATCCACAAACAACTAACAGGCATTAGGATGAGCGTAAAAGGGCGCTTGTAGGCGCAAGCCAGCAATATTTCTGATGATTTATTGGCGTGAAGTTTGGGTGCCCAATGACAAACAGAAGTGCAACATTCTCGAAAACCAGTAAGCCGAGTGGACTGCCATTACATCAGTGACATGACTGCAGGCTTCAACGTAGCTGTGTCTGTGTTTACGATTAGAAATGTCAAACAAATTTCGCCTACGTAGAACTCGATTGCACAGTTTGCGTAGCCTACCGCTTTGTTCTTCTCCATAGTTTGATATACCAAAAATCCGAAGTAGGCTACTTCCCCATCGAACTCCTCAAGTTATTAGGGCCTATCACTCGTCTCTCTACATGTCGCACAGGTTGATCGCGTTGTCCTCCATTTTTTGGCAAAACACGAGCAGCACAGCAGCTGATTGAAACAGCTGTTCCCGGTGCTAAAATTGGTGGGAATTTTCTTTTTAGCTTTCGCAATGTTTACTGCACTTCTTTCTTTTATATTCTTATATTCTTGTTTGTAAATTTTGTTACATCTATCTTTTTTATTTGTTTATTTCGTTTAAAATTAATAGTGTAAATATTTGGTTAAAATCGATTACCTATTTTAGTTTTCGAAACTTGTGTTGTTTGGTCCAATCGATTGTGCAATCGATTTTCGAACGTAAAGTGACAGCCCTAATGCAGGCCACTTCCAAAAAAATGAATCACAAATGATTTGTGCATTCTCCCAAATGACTGGTTAGAGCAGGTTATTCTGTCACAAAATAACCAAGCCTGATAATTGGATTTCAAATCCAATTTGACAAAAGGCGCAAAATTAGAGCGGATGGCAGATTCAGTGTTTGAAACGGGCAAAGTACTCCATTAGTGAATTATCTACAGCTGGCTATTACATGACACACGAGAGGAGGTGTGAGTGTGAGTGTGTGTGTGTGTGTGCGTGTGTGTGTGTGTGTGTTCGCTTACAAGGAAGGTTCAGGAGGGATCAGAGAAATAAAGTGGAATTAAACCCTCAGCTGTGGTATTCAGTCAGAAGTGGTAACCTCCGCCCACCCCACACACCCCCTTCGCACACACAGACATACACAAACACACACACACAATCAGGTTTGCCTCGTTGTGTAGTGGCATCGAAACAACATGCTTTGCTTTTCCCGCACACTTTTTTTTTCAAGCCTGTTTGAAATTGCACACTGGATGACAAACTACTTCAGGTGATGCCAACTCAGTGTGATGGCATTTTCTGCAAGATGCATAAGGAAAGAAGCACTTCTGCAACGTGTCTTTGTGTACACATCTGTGCATGGATGTTTTCTCTGAAAAAAAAAACATTCCTTGACGTACACAGGGTGTTATGATACACTGAGTGAGTGAACTTTGAAGAGGGGTGTCAATCTTTGTGAACACCCTGACACTGCCAGCACACACGGGCTGCATCACCGCCACGTTGTATAAGGCCAGCTGTTTCCGAGAGAGGCTTGTTCAGCAAACATCTGTCTGTGATGTAAATTATGAATTGTAAATCAGAGCGTCACTTCAGGCTAACCTATAGTATGCACAAAAAAGAAAAAGGCTAATTTGCACCTTTTATCCTCGACCAGACGCAGCTTCAATCTCCACTTCTGTTCTGTAGACGATGCGCATTTTCAGGTAATGGGAGAGATTTAAAACAAAAACAATGACAAGAAAAAGCCAAAATGAGTCCGACTCAGGCAAGCTTGTTTCCCAAGCTGCTGCCATGATTAAAGATGGCTTCCCCACCTTCAGGGGAGGTTAAAACAAACCACATGCCTCGGTCACTTTCCATACACCACCCGCAATTCCTACACAAATGTAAGGAATAGATAAATAAATGTCTTCGGGCTTACTAGAGGCTTGGAGCAGGAATCCCATGGAGCATCTTAAACGGATTATTGATCCAATGACCTTTTGGTGGTTTAAGGTTTTGTTCTGTTGGCTCCACTACTGTTGACTTAACTCTCACTATAGACACTGTTGATTGATCAAACATTAGCTCCCATTCTAGACTGTTAATCACCCTTGGACCGTTTAACTAAAAATTACACAGGTGACCTGCAGAAGTCTTGCGGCACCTTTGCGGGCTGCCTTTTCAACGTTTGCCATACGTCGCTGTCAGAAACATGCACACTAAACGCTTGGCTTTATAAAACTTTATTATGGTAATTGTTTCTCAAAGTTGGGGAGAATGCATTATTGAACTGATCCCATTCTGCCGAATGATTCATCACCAAATTGATTCTAGGGACATTCTCAACAACATAATAACACATTGTCCTCGACATCTGAAATTAGAAAACAAAATGAAATCAATAAACTTTTTTGATGCTTTCGAGAGGAAAAAAGGCAGTAGGGGATATTGAAAAAAAAATGACTGGTTGTGGCAGATATTCGACTTAATTACATTTTCAATCATGTGTTGTGATTTTGACAGGGCTTGGAATGGAGCTCAGGTCTTGTTGTTCCCATTTCGACATAAATTAAACTCTGCAGCCTGGGAGAGAGGGAAGCGCTGGCCAGTTAATCAACTGTCGGTATTGACATGACAAATGCAGCTTCTGCGTAGAGTTTGCTTATAATTTACTGTCTGAGAATGTATTGACATTTTGTAAATGTCGACGTGCAACGCCGCGCAATTTGTATGGTGAAGTGCCGGAGAGCCAGAGCTTCAGAATCTAAAAGGAAACAGCGGCGAGCACAATTATCACTTCCTAATTAAGTTTGCGTTTACACTTCAACAGCGAGAGAGCTTTCAAAAGGTTGGCTTCCTCAAATTGCTTTTTCCAGTTGGAGCGCGTTCAAAATGAATCCAGCACGCAGATATATCATGTCTATGGCTTCCCCTCTTCTCTCCATTTACAAACCTCTCAATGTGCAACTTGTCAAGCCCTCTTGCTCGCTTTTTCTCTTGGTCACCTGGCAGGTGTGACAAATGAGTGTTCAAAAGATGGGATAGATCAAGAAACTTTATCCCTTTTCATCTCCATCAGAAGTCATGAAAGGAGTCTTTCAGTGTGTCATGAAAGCAAACTAAAGACATCAGTAAGAACGTTGCAGAGTGCTGTTATGTTTCTTGATTAGGTGAACACAGTGACAATCCACAATACCTACTATGGACTTTGGACTACTAAATGCATCTTTTGTCTTCATAAATACAGCAAATTACACTGATGTTAAAGCAACACAATGTAATTCTGTTCCCTTGAAATAATGACAATAAACTAGAACTTGAATTAGAACTTCAACCTTCGACTTTAGTAACTCTCTTCCACATGCTTTGACCATGCAGTGTGCAAAATGTAAGTATTTTTAGCGAGGTGGACCCTGACATTTTTGGCAAAGTGCATTGCTTTTGTTGTTGATCAGCCTAGCAGCAGTTTTCAAAAGGGGGGAGCACCAAAAAGACCAAGGAGAGGCGCAGCGTTGCAATCCATCAAAATTGATGAGGTTACTTTTCATTGCTGCTAAAGATCTGAGTTCAGTAATGATGGGAAAATCAGCTGCTGTCAAGCTAATGTCTCACTGTACCATCCAGCACCACATCTCAGGTATGGTATCTGTCATAACAGGTCCTGAACGGCTTATTACCAATTCAGCTGGACATGTCTAAACATGGCTAACTGTACACAGTTCGGGTACATTCACTATATTAAAGGGCTCTGTGTCCAGAAGGAGTTTTTGTTTTGTCATTCTTTGCTCGCTCGCACTACAACAGAGGAACTCTTCAAGGCTTTGAACGATTTCACTCAGGAGAAACGCATTGACTGGGGCCGTTGTTGGGAAATGTGCACTGATGGAACAAAAGCAATGACAGACCGACACAGCTGATTGACGTGCAATTGGTGCAATTTTGGCGCAATAGACTGACGTTTCACCACATCTACGCAAAGGCTATGAGAGTTGTCATCCCTTTCAGATCCACTTAGTGCGGCTGTCCTGCATCGACCATGATAAAAAGCAAGTACCGATCAGGGCTGCAGGTGGAGGACGATAGCCTAGGCCTACATTAATTCCTTTCTGCAGTGCAGCCCCGAATCAACCACCTGTGTGCATAAAAAGCTTGCACTCATTGTTCACACTGACGTACTGTAGGCGTGGTCAAAATAAAGAGACAGAGTTGGCAATTGTAATTTTTGGCCAAAATGATTTACACACTTGAGACTACAGTGTTTCCCATACACTGACTTATTTGTGGGGGCCCACCACAATATCAACATTGACCACCACACAATGATTTCCCATGTTGTACTATTTAAATTGGTGCACCTTTGTGCACCTTTGCACAGCCTCCCCTTGTCTCTCAACAAACCTACATGTACATTTAAAGAAAACATTAACAATCCTGCAATTGTTGGCATAAAAGTCGACTGACTAAATCGTGCTTATATATCTGCATCATAACCATGCTGCGCTAATTAAAAACTGTTGCATTCAAGTTAATTCTGCAAACCTACCACCACAAATAGAATAGTTTCTGTAGCTTCCTATTTCGATAGGAAACATTGGACTATTTTTTTTTTTTTTATGTTTTCAAAGCTTAATTGGCTTAAAGGTGCTGATCACTTCTGTTGACGTTCAAACAAAACAAAGAGCTAGCTCGCTACTACCTCCCCTTCCCTCCCGTGCAATTGAAACTCTCCTAAACGCACATCTCATCTGTGAGTGGCTGGAACAGTTTTTATGGTCCAGACGGGACCAGATTGTTTTTGGCTGAGAATATTTTTAGTTTAGTCATAAATGTGGTTGAGAAGGTTAGGCTGTTGCAGATTAGTTTTATATAGGCCTACTGTATGCATGTTAAATAATGTCCCTCAGAGAGGAATTGTGTCCACAAAGTGGGCTACAGCATGTATTTATTATATTTTTTTTTTAAAGACGTTTAACATGTTTTGCCGACAAAATTTCAAAATGTTGATGTTGAGAACATAAAAATCTTTACTGTATGAAGATGTTTTAAAAAAGAAACTGCCTGTCTTAATGTACACTGAGGAGAGGCTCACATTCACCCATTTTAAAAAACCCTATGGTATTTCTATCCTTGGATGTTATACTATTGCATGTAGCCCACTGATAAATTTGTGAACTGTTCAGAGAGGTAAGTCATGAGGTCAAGGCTCCTGTCAAAGCGTTGTCAAAGCCAATCAAACCCAACTGACAGGAAACACATGGCAAGCCATTATGTCTACTGATGAAGGGACTGAATGCAGCAGACAAATCACAATGCAGTTGAAGGTTGTTGTCTCAACTCTTCCAATTACGAGGAAAGAAAGTAGCAGAAAGGTTTTTTTTTTCGTTTTTTTTTCGCTCAAAGAAAGATGATGCATCAGAAGACTTGCCTGAGCCAAGAGAATGTAAGCGCTTTCAAAACGAGCCTTGAAGGCCACCAACATCCATACGTTCTGCTGCCATGTGACGCCAGTCCACCATAAGGAGGCGTTAACTCATAAGGTGGGGTTGCCTGAGGTGACTGCTAGCATGGTGTGGCGATTCTAACTGCCTACCCCAACGCAGAGATGAGCTGTGCGTGTGTGTGTGTGTGTGTGCGTGTGTGTGTGTGTGTGTTGTGTGGGGGTTGTTGTAGTTGATGGCATTGAGGGGTGATATGTGAGGAGGGATGTGGAGGATGTCATCACTCCGCATCAGGCCATGCTGTCCCATCACCAACCTCCCTGCATTGTGCCCCCCCCCCTTCCACCCAACCCTGGCAGATGAGCACCCTGGCACTGGGGCCTCTTGCATGACTCCCACTCTGCATCTGCTAGGGCTGCAGTGACTCACCCTGGCATCCGCCATACCCGCTGGGCGCGCCAGGGAGGGAGAGAGGAAGCGTGAGGACCGCAGATGAGGACGAGGCTGAGGCCGGCAGTCATTGACTGCCAGGGTCTCACAGGAGCAGTGAGGGTAAAGAGAGGGAGGGGGGGGGGGGGGGGGGGCTCTCCCTGGGGCCGACAGTCTAGCCCCATAGTGGGGGGAGAGAGGACCAGTGGAGGGTGTAATAACGCCTTAATTGTGCAACAGACAGAAGTTATTGAGTTATTGACATGGAGGGCAGGGGGATGCAGCCTGGGCTGCAGTGATCACAGCTTACTGCCCTGACTCATGACTCGCAAACAGGGTAACCTTTGCAAAAATGCTGCAGTGCCACACTAATGCTAAAGGCTTTCTTCATTCATGTATTGGTTGAAAAGCAATATAGTTTTAATATGGTATTAAGTATGTACATAAAGGAGAAGATTAAGGATACTTTTTAAGTGCAATTATTGCATGTTACAAAGTATCTCTCTTTGACTATTCCTTTTCCCATGATGTTGTTATCTTTAAGTTATCTGTATGAGAACCCCAATCTTTAACCTTCTGTTGAAAGTATAACCATGTTGTTATTCACTAAGATGGGCTATTATATATCATCATATCTTCAATCTACCAATTTCCCCTAGGCAGCAAACAGGCTCAACAATATCAAAACCACGATTTACCTTTTAAAATAGTCTGACTACTTTAACATTGATCTTTGAGCATTAAGTTATTTGCACCTACAGATAAACGTGATGTTTTTATATATACAATATCATGGCAAATAGAAGTTGCTTCTAAAACTTGATGTTCGTTTAGAAGTGGGCTTATGAGAGTTGGTAAGCAATTAACTGTTATCTAAATAGGCTACAGAACAATTCAGAGTCAGACTTCTACATTACAGTCAGACTTCTACATTTTGCCACCACCCTTCGTGGAAAATGTTGTAGATATAACTATGGCGAGCCATAGCCCACTCACAGTACTTCTGAAATCATGACGATGCTTCCCAAGTTATCGTGGTGGAGAAGCAGCATGCATGGCATGGATGGCATAACACAAATGGCATGGATAGCCTAACACAAATGGCACAGCCATCAAGCCTGCTAGCTTTCCTTCATGACGACTTTCCAGATCCAAATTCCATGAGCTTAGCTTCACCTTCTTATATAGAAGAATAAAGAGATCAGGAGAAACATTTTGTGAAACCTTGAAAGTCTAATCGTTTAAATCTGTGTTACACTAGTTATTCATCATGCATCAGGCTCCATCTTTATTCCACCAACATGTGTATCGCTACTGCCCCCTTGTGGAATGGTGATGTTATAATTAGTAACGTCAGTCAGTGAAGCACTACAGAGGTGAAAAACTGCTGTGTTCAGTGGAAGCATTGTGAGCTGATATTATTGTAACGTCGGCGCACAAGACCTTGTTAGCGTTCTCCCACGCAGGGCATGCTGGGATACAGGGGTGAACATTTGGGGGTTTATGTCTGTATTTCTCCTTAGTTTTGAGTGTAATGTTAGCGTCTTTGTTGTAACATGTTTCCCTTTTAGTTCTCCCTCGTGTGTGATCCTTTTTGTGTGGGGGACTGCGTCCTCCCCTGTATGTGTAGTGTGTGTGTGTACTTGACTTGTGCCGTGTGTTTTGAGATCTGTCTCTATGACCCTGCTCTCGATCTTAGTTAATAAACCTTTTGATTGGACGACTGTATGTGTCTCCTTTAAGTCGGTATATTATAGTAGGCCTACCCTTTTGCGTAGATGTTGGATGGGACGCTAAGGACTAGTCCTGATTAATATTTTAAGATGACAAAACTGTCCCTACCATTATTTTAGTGAACTCATTTGTGACTGCTGATCGTTCCGACAGCCAGCACAACGTTAGGCTATAAGAAACGTCATACGATTAGCTGAAAAACAGGGGGAGGGCATGGCTGTCTGACATGCAAGGTACACGCACGGACAGTGTCAAAGCTACTGGCAGTCAAGCGAGCGCGGGTCTGTGTCAACGACAATGGTTAGGGCTGTCTGCCAATACATAGCCTTTCCAATAAAAGGCCAGAGTAAAACATTGTCATATTCCCTTTGCAATTCAGCATACATGTTTGCCCTTTTTTGTGGTTTGTAGATCAGCTATGCCACCCAAAAATACGAAGCTTTTTCATTATTCAGTCTAGGCAAAATAACTAGCCATAACTGGGAACTGGAGACCAGGCTTTCAAATACGGATTTTCCTGTGTAAAATAGCATTAGCTGTTAGGATATTACCCAGGATATTGTCATAGCTAAACCTAGCTTCTGTAATCTTCCAACCAAAGTTAGGAGTCATGTTGAATAGGCTAAGGGTGTGCTGCAGGGACAGTCGCATATAGGCACAGAATAGAAGTCACCATCACTGACTGTTAGGCTAATTGGGCTACGAATCTTGCAGTCGCAATAAACAATGGATCCGAGACATTTTCCTGTTCCTATATTCTGTTTATGTAGGCTAATGTATTTGTGAATGTAGCCTGCACAATGCAAAGAAATAAAAGATAAACTGTTGCATGTCCATAGAAATGAACATTGCTACTTATCTCTTCTATGATCTCATCCCAGAAAACAATTATTTGACTTTGTTTGTTTTTTGAACATTTATTTTATCTAATGACATAGCAAACATGATTAATTGAATCCACATATCATTGCACTTGCAAAACTATTTTTCACTTGCCTAAAACCTTGAGACTGAAAGCTAATTGCGTTCATGTTCCTCTTAAAGTGACAGGCACTCAATTAGATTTACACACCACAAATGTGATGATATTAAAGACAATCATTTAAATGTCTAATCATTTAAATATCAATATGCAACCCGATCTCACAAGCAATGCGTATGAAATCGTACGCAACAGTAATACCGAATTGAATGAATTCATACGCAAAATCAGCAAGTGACACATGCGCAGTAGCCTACATATCCGCAACATGGCCACGCACAGCCACCTGTCAAAATATTTTTTTTATTTCATAAATAAGTTTCGTTAAAATAAATAATGGTTTGGTGTAGGCTAATTAATGAAATTTCCGTTTGATAGCAGTACTTTAAATGTGATAATTAGGTAACCGGTCATGATGCTAAAGGTTCATGTTTGTAATACATTAAAAAAAAAATCAGTTTTTTTTAGTTTAGACACGTTTTGTTTTCTTTTTAAAATTGAGAGCCACTAATATATCCAGAATTTGTTTAGTTGGAGGACGATCAATATAAAGATTTTAAATAGCCTTTTTATAACATCATTAAATATCCCTTAGTGGCGAAAGTTCTTCCTGATGTCATTATTTTGCGACACTGCCAACTTGCTGCCTATGCTTGCTGCCCATATTGATAAAAGAAACCTCTCTGCTCGGTGTGTAAGTAGATGCAAAATATCTCGTTTGTGGTTTGTTACATGCATTACTTCGGAGGTTTGCCTATTTATTCATCCCTGCTCATGTTTTTTTTTTGGTCGTTGCTTGTCCTATTCCTCTTTTGAACACGAGCTGAATTATCATTATGCTAGCCATATAGAATCCACTCGCTAGTAAGCATTGTATCTATCTTAGCTAGATAATAGAGGCAATCAATGGAAATATGTTTTTCTTCATTGAAGAGTTGAATTCTTCAACCTCATTTGGAGGTTAAATGGCTAATATACATAGTTAAACCTGACGTGATTGTAGGTAGTTGACTTGGCATTGTTGCTAGCAGTAGTTAAATCTAACATTAGTAAGAAGACCTAGCCCCTTTTGTGAGTTTGTGCTCGCAGAGTGAACTATTCAGTTCTCACAAGGCGCTAGTGTAGGCTATTTTTATTCGTTTATTTGTCAGGGACAATGCAGCGCACATTATTACATACATCATAGTCAATGCCATAACAATGTCCGTAGATGTGTTACATAAAAGGTTTCTAGTCAGTTGGCTAATTTGCAACCCCAGTCCAATCAATACAGGCCATAGAGGGTGTTGACCTGTGGTCTTTACTACAATTTGAGTTTAACAACTTTTCTGTTTACAGCTCTGCATGGCTCTATATTCTATTTATCCATAAAGTTCCTTATCCATAGATTTGACTGTCATTGTTCATTGTTATACATCTGTTCTGTTCTGTTCTGTTTCCTGGTCTTCAGTCTAACTGTTATGTATGTCTTTTTCCAAAACACCCCTCAATCAGTGTCAAAAGGGATTGTGGGCAAGACAAGTCAAGAGGAAGACGTGTGGGTTGAAACCAAGCCTCAACGAGATTGACGGATCTACTCTTCTTATTAGTGAACTCAAACTTCTTTCATTTAGCGGATAGAGAGTCCAGAATGAATTTCATCAAGCCAGTACCTTTCCGGAAATGTTGCTGCTGCAGCTAGCATCTTTAGGGGAAAGTCTGTAGGAGTCGATTGCATCAGGTCGTTGCACGACAACGCGTCACGTGACATTTCAAAATTCCAACCTGTTAGTAAGCTAGGGTTTGCTGTTGCATACAACTTCATTTCAATTTCGAAAAAAATATTGAACTATGTTTTTTTTTTTTTTTTTTTTTTTAAACGGCGACGAAATTGTGAATTTCCAGAGCGTGTTACTCCACACTCGGCAATCGACTCCTACGGACTTTCTCCTAAAGATGCCAGCTGCAGCAGCAACATTTCCGGAAAGGTACTGGCTTGATGAAATTCATTCTGGACTCTCTATCACGACCACATAAAGACCTCGGGATGCCGGTTTGGCTTTAGGGACCCTCTACTCACTACCACGTAAGTGTAATGTTGTTTGGAACTGTAGAAGATGTATAAAAATAGCGTTTTGTAGCAGCGAAATGACATGCCCTGGTCACTAACAGGCTAACGAGTTTTGACTAAAAACGTAAAATCGAACTTTCTCAAAACACATCCGAATGACATGATTTTGATGTCAACTCAACGTATGTACTCCCAATGCAGATTAATCGATTTTGTATGACCTTTGACCCTAAGCCGTTCTATTCAGAAACCATTAGACTGTAAAATGAAGGAGAGAAGAAAATGTACTGCCTAGATCATTGATTGGAACATTTACTTTTACAAAACGGCCTGATGGTGTTGATAAAAATAAAGAGTTGATTAAAGTAAAGTCCTCTGCAATGTCTGTAGCAAGGAATTTGCATATCACCGGAGTTTGTCAACTCTAAAGTCGCTCATCAATGCAAAGAAATAGTGTTGACATTGAGGGAGTGTTGTGTCTCATGAACAGACAGTACAGCATCTGTGCTTACCAAAATTCATCTTGAGGAAGTTTGAGTTCACTAATAAGAAGAGTAGATCTGTCGATCTCGTTGAGGCTTGGTTTCAACCCGCACGTCTTCCTCTTGACTTGCCTTGCCCACAATCCCTTTTGACACTGATTGAGTGACTATTTTGGAAAAAGACATTGTACATAACAGTTAGACCGACGACCAGGAAACAGAACAGAACAGAGCAGATGTATAACAATGAACAATGACAGTCAAATCTATGGACAAGGAACTTTATGGATAAATAGCATATAGAGCCATGCAGAGCTGTAAACAGAAAAGTTGTTACACTCAAATTGTAGTAAAGACCACAGGTCAACACCCTCTATGGCCTGTAGCCTACACTAGCGCCTTGTGAGAAGGCAGAACTGAATAGTTCATTCTGCGAGCACAAACTCACAAAAGGGGCTAGGTCATCTTACTAATGTTAGATTTGACTACTGCTAGCAACATTGCTAAGTCAACTACCTACAATCACGTCAGGTTTAACTAGGTATATTAGCCATTTAACCTCCAAATAAAGTTTAAGAATTCAACTCTTCAATGAAGAAAAACATATTTCCATTGATTGCCTCTATTACCTAGCTAACCAAGTTAGATACAATGCTTACTAGCGAATGGATTCTATATGTCTAGCATAATGATAATTGAGCTCATGTTCAAAAGAGGAATTCAACAAGCAACGACAAAAAAAAACGAGCAGGGATGAATAAATAGGCAAACCTCCGAAGTAGGCCTAATGGATGTAAACAAACCACAAACGAGATATTTTGCATCTACTTAGGTATCTACTTTTGCATAAACTGAGGTTTCTTTTATCAATATGGGCAGCAAGTTGGCAGTGTCGCAAAATAATGACATCAGGAAGAACTTCACATTTTCAAAGTTTAAGTAGCTAGACTTTCGCCACGAAGGGATATTTAATGATGTTATAAAAAGGCTATTTAAAATCTTTATATTGATCGTCCTCCAACTAAACAAATTCTTGATATATTAGTGGATCTCAATTTTAAAAAGAAAATAAAACATGGGTCTAAACAAAAAAAAATAAAAATTTTTGTACAAACGTAAACCTTTAGCATCATGACCAAAAGGTTACCTAATTATCACATTTAAAGTACTGCTATCAAACGGAAATTTCATTAATTAGCCTACACCAAACCATTATTCATTTTAACGAAACTTATTTATGAAATAAAAACATGATTTTGACAGGTGGCCGTGCTTGGCCATGTTGCTTGAGTGAGCGGACGATTTCATACGCATTGCTTGTGAGATCGGGTTGCAATATGATGTATTCAAATTACTAAATATATTTAGCTATTAGTAATCATGCAGATCATAAAATACTATAAATAATTAACAATATAAGTTTATATATTATGTGTATGTGTGTGTGGACGGTCAATCAAATTCTATGATTGCCACTGATGTGAATGATCTCACAAATCACACAAACCAAATAAAATTTAAAAAAAATCGCAATAGTATCGAAATCGAGATTCTTCACTTGCTATTGGTATTGAAACAATAATGTTGGTATTGTGACAACAGGAGTTGTGAATGTGTCCCCACCAAAGCTGAGACCAAACCTACGCCCTTGGGCCTACCCATCTAATACAGCGCTTCAGATACATCAGGAGCCTCCAAGAGAAACAGCTTTCTGCTACAGTAATTACTGATGCATACAGAATTCCTTTTGTTTCACAATGACAGATGGCCTGGTAGTTTTGTAGAGATTGCATTTGTATTCTCTGTTTAATGTAACAAAGTGCAATCTGAATACATATGTGTTGTGGTATTATATATATGATGATCTGTATACATTTTACATGAATTGCAAGAGTTTATGTACACCATTAAAATAATAAAGTGTTTACGTTCCAGAATTGGGATAAACATGTTGCGAAACTGCCACAAAAGCAAAGCAATTAATCTTGTAGTCAGAGCCCATAAATCTTTGCTTAAAAATATGAGAGGTTTCATTTCGCCTCAGGTATGTGTAGGTTTGCTTGGGTAGTTTCTTCCTGATTAGTATATTTAAATGAGCATGTGAGAACCTGTTCCATCAGTTGTGCCGGGGGTGTAGCAAACATGGTAGCCCAAACACTTCATCAGCTTCAGTCCACTGGTCACTGCTTCTTTCATAGTAGAAAAAAGAAAAGATCCAAACAAAGACCTGAGCCAGGTTTACCAAAGACTTGAGCCATCAGAAGTATGCAGAAACAGCCTTTTGATTGTAAGACTGAATCTATTGATCAGGTGGAGGGATTGCAAACTCGGGTATTCTGTCTTACATCAAATTGTATTTACAGCCAAGCCACACTCTCTATCAAATGAGTTTCAGTTTTTTTTTTTACGAGACCCCTTCCATTTCATCCCATTTCTCTGGTATTATTGAGTTTCCTTTCACCCTGGGAAGAAATGCTTCAATTAGTCCTTGTGAGTGGTCGGCACTGTTCTGCACAGTGGGTTGAAAGCCTACAGTGACCTTGCGAGATTGATGGAGTGTTTGGATGGGAATTCCAACAGCATGGGTCCATTTTCCAAGTACTGCACAGTGCACTGACCTTTCACGAAATGGATTTGCTGTGTTGCAAACCATTGTGTAAATACAGTTTTATTTCTTATTTCTTGTTTTATTTCCTTTCATTTTTTTGCTGTGTAGATTAAGTAAATGTAGTGTTTTGAGTAATGCTTGACAATGATATTCATAGCACATTACATTATGATTACACTCTGTGGACACACCACAGAGAGCCCATAGCAACAACTACAGGTGGGTATTGTCATATAAAGAGCTTTTAGAGACAATCAAACAGGTAGACTGATGAAGAACAGATGTAAGCAAAATCACAAGTGCGCGCGCACACACACACATACACAGACACTCACACGCACACACACTCACACACACACACGCACACACTCACTCACTCACACACACACACACGCACACACATTCCCCAAAACACACAACACACACCCATGCACAGCTACGTACTACAGTAAGTAATGCATGTGTCTTTAACATTTTCTACTTCTTGAAATGTCCTCTTCCTTATCTTCCCTCACTCCCTGTCTATAATCCACATACCTACCTACACACCAGGCAAGAGGAGGACATACTCTCCCCCTATTGTGTGTTTGGACAATAGAGAAAAGTTCTAATCTAAAGAACAGAAAAATCCAATATCATAGAAGTGACACCATCAGAGCCCTGGCCAGGGCCTATTTCAGCAGGGGGAGGAGGGGGCGCACAAGTGTGGTAGTCATGACCGATGGAATGAAAGCACCAAATACATCACATGGCCTTAGAACACTCTCTTCCGCAGGCAGACATAGAGAGAGGGGAGGGGAGAGAGAGAGAGAGAGAAGAAGAAGAAGAAAAGAAGAAGGTAGAGTCAGGGCAAGGTAATTCTTTTTTACCCACAATTCATCTGTCTATATACTCTCCGTGAGAGAGTGAGTGTGTGTGTGTGTGAGTAGTGAGTGAGTGTGTGTTTGTGTGTGTGTATGCCAGAGAGAGAGAGAGAGACCATGTGTGTGAGTGTGTGTGTGTGCACTTGTATGCATATGTGTGGTCAGAAGAGACTGTACCTGATCCTATCAATTTTTCTTTTATCTTTTGATATGGCATGGTCGCTCCGAGCTTATGGTTGTCCATGCATCCCTCCTGAGTGTGCAAGATGTGCTGGTCATTCAACTCCACCAGTGCACACTGGTCCTCCTACTGCAGCAAATGTTCTCTGACATTCTCACCTTGCATTGTCAGCACTGGCTAACCAGGGCCCTTTACCAGCCCAATGAAAAATGTCTATTCAATATCTACTCACCCAGAGCCACCTCAAAAAAACTCCTGCTGCTGCAATAAACTACTGGAACATTACTTGATATCTTGAAAGCTTGTGTTTGGGTGCCTCTATAGAGACACATAATTGACAGACATAATTGAGATTTGGTATTTTTTACTGATGTGTCCATATCAATGAAGGGCAAGCAAGTTTCTTTCTGCAAAATGTTATGTGTGTTCCCTCAGAAAAAGGTGCATTATTTAGGCCTTTATGTAGACTACAAATCACACAAAAAACATGAAGGTTACCAGCTTGAAGTCTGAAAAGAACTCAATTTTTATTTCATATAAAGTCTTCTTCATAAATCAATACCACCACAAGAGGAGCATATGAGCACTTACTGCCTCAGAGTTCACCCCATCTCTAGCTGCTGCCAGCCTCTGTCTGCTGCCTGGGGGTTGGCGCGGGAGAGGCATGACGAGCAGGACCTGACTCCTCACGGCAGACATGATGATGAAGGCCAGAGACCGCTTTCTCTCTGCTCGGTGGTCATGATTAAATTAAAAGCTAGCAGAACACAAGCTTGCGGTGCCAGTCATCTGTCTGATCCAGGTTTGCTTGGCTTGCACTGTCTCGTCATCAACAGTATGGCAAAGTAGTAAAGGTTAATTAGAAGAGCCACCTAAATTCCTGTCTCTGTTGCTGTTACCTGCCAACAAGGGGGAATCTAATCAAAGTGGCACCTGTTCCATCACATTTGTGACCCAAGCGACCCAAGCCGCAGCTTAGGGTTCCACAGAGGCATGGTGCTCTCGAGGCATGAGAGGCAAAGCCTTGTCTCCCACAGAAGGCTTACACAATGTGACATCTGTAATGTTCCGACTGAGGGAGTGGGAGGAACCTTCTTTGTCAGCGTAGCAAGAACGCAGCACCAGTTAGGGGTTTGATAGGTTCATATTATTTTTTAATCCTCATGCACACACAATTGGCTCATGTGATCTGGAATCTCCTGACCTGCCTGTGCATAAATATGCCTACATATTACAGCAGATGAAAGTGTAATATATCAATAATAAAACTCACAGCCATTGATTGTGTACAGAAGGGCCTCACCGGTGCTCCCCTGTCTATCATTGTATAAAGCCCGCCCCACGTCTGATAAGTGGTTATGATTGGCCTGGCCAATTTGGTTGAATGGAAATCACTTCCAGTGGGAGGGTGCCCAGACCGGTCTGCCAGAGGAAATGCCAGAGCTGCCAGAGCTCCCAGATTTGTCTGGTTTCCAGGCAACACATGCATGTGCCAACAAACCATATGCGCATGAAAAATTATTGATATTAAAAAACACAATAACATGTTTACTGCATACTTTAACACTGAAAGATCATAACCAATGGCATTCAATATCTACTTACCCACATAAAACATAACCCATGACACACAACCCACATAACTCACACACACACATAAACAAATATGGTCCCACTGTTTTTGATACTGTATGAGCAATGGCATTATGGGACTGCATACATTACTAGGGGCTCCCAGTCTGCGAGTGGGTAACTGGAGAGAATGTGATTTGATCCCTGCTGTTCAGTTCGATCCGTCGCTTAGGCATGTGTTAGGGCATGTGTTTCATCGCTCAACTGGATAATCAGCCCTTGTAATGCATGAGCCATCACATCTCCTATTGTGCAGCTTATTTGAATGTTACAGAGGGTACCGTGTTGCCTCAGTAAGATAATTCAGCTGTTTATCACTTCCTTGCTTCAGGCAGTTTGGGATGAAATGACATATCGCCTTGTATGGGTATTTCATGTTCCGGCAGGATGATTTCTGTAATTGTGATTGCCAGAGTTTAGCAACATGGAGGTGATAATTGAGAATTGCAATGATAGTAGAACTTAACAGCCTCTCATGTATTTATGGCACAGAGGCTACATCCACGGACCAGTGGAACTGTGCTGACAGAGTCAGCGCACATGTTTTCTTCGCAGAGTGCTGCAATGGTCAGAAACGGCCTGTGCCTCAAACAGTATGGCGATATCGTCAGGTGTCTGTTAAAACAGTCATCCTGTGGGGTGTAGAGAACATCTTTATTCCCCTCCACCGTCACAAAAGGCCGAGATTAAGGGGGGAAGAATCCGCCGCCGTCTGGACAGGAGCTTGACCTTATCCGTATCAGACTCGGGGCGATCCCTTTTGTCCCTTTCCACAAAATCAATTCCCTCTGAGCTCCCCCCAGCTCAGGCCAGATTTAGATGTGACCTTTCTGGAATATCGGCTGGATGGCCAGCCGGACACTCCTCATGAACATGCTAATGGATCACTCTTTGGCTGGACCCTCTCTGCCTGCTCCCCCTGGCACATGGGCACTCCACGGGTGCCATGTCTCACTTACATCCAGGCACGACGCCACCTCAGTTATAGGGGAGAGGGAAAAAGTCGAAAAGCCGTTGATTTGATTGAGAAAGTTGAGAGTTGCTTGTGAGATGATTCTGTGCCACAAAATGATGAGAGTATTTGCGGTTTGCAGGAGTCTGTGCAATGCAATTTTGATATACAGCCTTTGTTTTGGCACGGATGGTTTTGGCTTTTTCCACGACTGTCCATATCATAAATGGCTTTATAAGGCACGTTACAGAAGCTCTTTAAAGATTACAAGGCTCCATTACTGGATGCATAGAATGGCATTGTAAATGCAATTTTTGAGGTCAGTTAAACAACAGCATGTATGGGAATGCATAATGCTTAATGTTTCAGATCTTAATTTGTGTGCTTTACTGTATTTATCAAATGGTTAGGGTGTCATACATTTATTGTTGATAATTATGTGCCTCATAAACCAATACACCTGGTAAATATGGCATTGTTAATGATATGAACTGTGAAGTTGGCAGTGCAATAAAGTGACGAAAGTGCACAGAAATGGGCACACTGATGCGCAATTATCTGTGCAACCATTGGATGACTGTGGTGTGTACATGAGAATAGTTATTATGTAGATGACAAGCCATTTGTATGCGCTTCCTTTAAATGTTTGCATATGTAACACAGAGACAGAAACACACACACACACAGAGAGAGAGAGAGAGAGAAAGAGAGAGAGAGGGAGAGAGATGCACTAATGCAAAAGCATGCACACTCAAGCAAACAACTCTAAGCACACATATGTGCACAGTTCAGCCGCAAATAGAATAGAAATGGTCCTCATCATGTGTTTCATCATGCGTTTTACAGCCACATACCATCACACACACACACACACACACACACACCCAGTCCGAGGCACACTGCCCCCAGCCAGCCCTGTCACGTGCCCATCCTCCCCTCAGACTCTGGGGGTTAGTGTAGTGGATCATAATGTTCAACTGTTATTAAAATCCGGCCAAGAAAGAGATCCTAAATCAGTCACTATTACTGAGCTGCAGATAGCCACGGGCCTCCACTAGCAAATTAATTGTTCCAGCGTGCAGGCCAAACCAGCAGTGGAAGTGGAGGATGGGAAATTAGTCATCGGTAACAGATCCAGTCAATTATATTGACGAAGATAGTATTACTTCCATACATTCTCTGAGCAGCCATGATTAATGGGGACCACAGTGAAATCTGTAAAAAAAGCTGCGATTTTCGATGCGTGGTAGTCTGGTGCATATGTAGGATGTATTTTTTCTTTGTTATTTTTGTTTCGTTCGAGTTAATGCTGGTGCTGGACTCCCCAGACGTCTAGGGTTTGTTAATAGCACTGCTGTCAGCGTGAGGATGGCTCCTGACCACAGGCCTCTCGACAGCCAGTGACCCCAAAGAGATTCATGAGCTCATTTGAGGGAAACGAAAGAGTGTGTTTGTGTGTGTGTGTGTGTGTGTGTGACAGAGAGAAAGAGAGTCTCTCTTTATCTACGTGTCTGTGTGTGTGTGACAGAGAGAAAGAGAGGTCCTTGCCTTCACTGTGCAGCAGGCCTGAGCGAGTAGCGCGGCGTCCAGCCCAGGACGAGGGTCCGGCAGTCTTAATCAACACTAGAGAGACTCGTTACCCAGACCGGCATCCCTAATGACCGGCCTGTGGCCTGCAGCGTGCCGTCCATCTCTAATGGCCACTTCCCCTGACGCGGGTGTCACAGCCGACGCTGGAGGAGATCCGAGGGAAACCGGGGCTGCCATTCTCTTTTTCCTTCCTTCCCTGAAAGATTTCCCCTCTCTCTCTCTCTCTCTCTCTCTCTCTCTCGCTCCCTCTCTCTCTCCCTCTCTCTCTCTCTCTCTCCCTCTCTCTCTGTATCTCTCTCTCTCTCTCGCTCCCTCTCGCTCTCTTTGTGTCCATCATCCATGAATGCGAAGATCTTTGACCATCACCTTTTGGCTTTCTCCAGTCTGCCCCACAGTGAGACCAAAGTACCAAGAGCTCTTTATGTGGCTGCACTGCGGTTAGAGTAGATTTATTGTTATATGTTTATTTAATTAATGAGCTGTATTTAACCTGATTAGATTTATATTCAAGAGATGACCTTTACGGCGACCTAATCAACATCATTATATTTGAGGAACACCACAGCATTCTGTCTAAACTAGTGAATCAATGTCTCTGTCTCTGTCCAAGGAATTCATAATGACTTGTAAATTTCTGAGATTTTGCTGAGGAGAATGTTTAAACTTATTTATAGTAGGGCCCTCGGTATAACTAGAAAGTTGGAGCTAAGTTATGCGTGATGAATATTGATGATGGATGGAAGGATGTGGCTCTAGAGATTTAAAGCATGGTTCAGAGGTGACTCCAGTGCAACTCTTATTGACTGTGCTTAGCCCTATGCAATGTTTTCCGCTCCAATAGTAATTAATGCAACTCCTCACTGAAGGACAGCCAGTTTAAAAAGATGCTCACTGTCCCCCTGACACTTGTGTGTAGGAGCATGTGTGTTTTTCATAGGCCTCCTGCTCAGTACTGACTATAAATAGCACCAGAGCAGTGTGTGTAAGTGTGTGATTTTGTGTGCATGTTAGTGTCTGTGTTTCTGCACACACATGAGTGTGTGTTTGTTTGCATTAGTGTCCGTGTTTGAGTGTGTGTGTGTGTGTGTGTGTGTGTGCGTGAATGTGTGTGTGTGTGTGAGAGTGAGTGACTTGAGAAGAGAGAATGTATGAGTATGTTAGGACTGAGTGTGTGTGTGTGTGTGTGTGTGTGTGTGTGTATGTGTTTCTGTCTGTGCATATGTGTGTGTGTGTGTGTGTGTGTGTGTGTGTGTGTGTGTGTGTGTGTGTCCACAGGATGTGTTGTCGGCAGACGTTCAGGCCCCTGGCTAGAGCTGAGGAGGATTTTTTTTATTAAAGCAGGATCAAGGCACCCATCTTTTAAACTGATGGAGAGACTGAGGAGAACGCCCACACCACCCTCCCCATTACACCGGCGTTTGAAGCCAGCAGTCAGACTCCCACATCATTAGCCAGGTAGCGAACGCGGCGACAGGCGGCTGCCTGCCTGACTAGCTAGCTCGGCTGCCTGGCTGAGCACCAAGGTCGCTTTGAGTCTCCCGGTTTGCGCATCATCCCACACACACACGCCCGGAGATAAAACACGAGTTTACGTGGCGTCTGTGGTCGTGAGCAAAACCATTTATCTTTGCTCGCAAGAGATGAGAAGGAGATTTCTTTAATGAGGCCCAACTATTTCCTGCTTGTCAGTTGAGTATAACTTGTCTTCTTCTTCTTATTATTTTTTCTGTAAACAAATTGTTGACATCCTGAATGAGTATGACTTCAAATTAATCAAGTGTATGGCGTAGAAGTTATTAGAGTGTCTCTGAAAAAGAGAGAAGTGAAAACCTTCATTAGTCCAACACCAGTCAGGTTATTGAAGTGACTTCTAATCTGTCTGGATCTTTAAATTAAAAATGAGGAGATAGAACTTTCAAATGACACAATCAAAGGTATTGGCAACATAGGGACTTTGCATTAGTCACCAAGGGGACTTGCAGATCTATTGACAGACAGCTGGCTAAAATATCAGAACTGGATTGTCAATGGTCATGATATATACTGGCATAAATACAAAAAATAAAACTGTTTACACAAGTACTGGGCCTAGGACTTCACTTATCCTTTTTTACATTTGTGCAGTGACAATCTCTAATTGTTCGTTCACACACTCAAGTCAAACTCACCCATGTCTGTCTGCAGACATCTACTAGACATCAACTTTCACATTACTAACCACTGCATCTACAAACACCTCTGATCTCACAGAGACAACTTTCTGGGGTCTTTCCTGTGATCCTAGGAGAAGACCTCTGGCCATCACCAGCAGGGTGACAAATGCGAGATTGAGATCTCAGCGAGCTGTCTCAGAGAAGGTAGTCATTCATGTCAGGGAGCAGATGGGGCGCACCCGCCCCCCGCCTCCACACACACACATACACACACACCTATCAGCATCCTCCTCCTCCATCCACCTCTCTGTCACCGGCACAGAGTCTCTCCCCACGGAGTGTCACTCGGCATGGTTCAGGGCACAGGGCTTGTATGCATCAAGCCCTCCACAGCAACGCCTCCCTCACTATCCCCCCATCGTGCATCACAGCAGCACAAGATAGTTTTCGAGGACAGCGTGTCACCAGGGAACCTCGCACAGAGGAAAGGATTGCACGTGTCTGCCTTGGTACAACTGTGGTATGACACGCAAGCACACACACACACACACACACACACACACACACACTCACACAGACAGAGACACAGACACAGACACACACACAAACATACACATTTTTTTATGCACACACACACAGAAACACACACACAAACATGCACACTTACACACACACACACACACACACACACACTTACACACAGCGTGAGTATCAGGACAATAACATCAAAACCCACCCACCGGGCGGGTCGAGAGGATTTCATCAGATCTTATCCGACTCAAGCATCCCCAAGCTGTGCCGTGACCTCTGCCTCCCTGGGCAACCTTGCACGCAGGCAGCACGGATCATGACCACAAACATGTAGCACACAGGTAATCGGAGACGTTGATTCAGGCAGATGCATTTAAAGACATCTGGGACTGGGACTTGATTCATCGCAGCAATTCTCAAGTGGGAATACGCTGATCCCAAAGGAGGACTTAGTACATGACTGATTCACATCACATCTGTGACAGCAAACACAGATCTTTTTTTTTCTTCTCAAAGACTATAAGAGCATCCAGAGTCCCATACCCAGTGTTGTGAATACTACAGACATTCATCTCATGAGTATGTATGGACACACCATTTATGGGTACCTAGATTGGTTTTCCAAAGTGTGTTTGTGGGTATGAGTACCTTTGTGTCCATATTGGCATAAGGGTGTATGTATTGCAGTATAGCTGCATACAGAGGTGTAGTGGTAAAATAAGAGGTGGGTAAACAACGAATTCTGTGATCACAGTAAGGTGGAATGCACCGTGCCGTATCGGATTTTTAAAAAGGCATTCAGAACATGTCTGATGATGGTGGAGGTTATTGTACAATGTTTATAACAATACCAATGGTATTAAATGATTCCTAGAGTGGTGATGAGTGGATATATTGTAAATGTGGATAAACAGAGTGATACATGTTAATTGTTGCAATTGGTGAATAAACTCTTTTGAGAGGTGGATACTCTATTTCAGAAATTTCAGAGGTGGATAAACTGCGTTTACTTGTGTTTAGCCTCCACTACATCCCTAGTTGCACAACATACTCAAGCACCATGCAAAATCCTGCAGATGAGAAAGAAAAGCAGAGCCGAGGTCAACTGTTCATATGCATTTTCATGACACAAATATCCGTTGACCTCACACAGCATGTGCATCGTCACTGCCGGCATCTCTCTTTGTGTGTAAGCTATTGAGGCTGTGCCCCAATCACCTTTCCCCTCACTCTCTCTCTCTCTCTCTCTCTCACACACACACACACACACACACACACACACACAAACACACGCACACCACCCCTACCCTACCAATCCCTATAGTCTTTCACACCTCTTCACTCAGTCTGCACGAGACTTAAAGGATGAGTGAGCATGACTCCTCAACCTTCAACACTCACCACTCACACCAACCAAAGCGAGAGAGAGATAGAGAAAGATAGAGAGGAAGAGAGAGAGAGAGCACTTCCTCTTCCTTTGTTTCCTGATAGCATGTACTGTAGGTACCTTGTCAATGGAGCATGTTTTACGAAGGATCCTCAGGATGGTGATAATTACTATAAACATTCTACAAATGATTCACTAGGTTACGGGGACGCTGGCGAGACACGCCGCTCCGTCTGGCATCATGTTTTTGTTTGTTTTTATGTAATGTTCGTAATTTTATGTACAGTGCTGGCCAAAAGTATTGGCACCCATGCTAAAGTTGACTGAAAAGAGGAATATAAAATCATCTTTTGGAAATTGATCTTAATGCCTTAAGTGAAAAATGAGGAAATATCTAACCTTTAAGGACACCAATTTTCTTAGTGAATGAATAATGTATCATAAATAAATAAATGTTCTTCCTTATAATACAGGGGTCGTAAGTATTGGCACCCCTACTGTATGTTAAATTCCCATAGAGACAGGCAGATTTGTATTTTTAAAGGCCAGTTATTTCATGGATCCAGAATACTGTGCATCCTGATAAAGTTACCTTGGCCTTTGGAATTAAAATAGCCCCACATCATCACATACCCTTCACCATACCTAGAGATTGGCATGGGTGTTATTTCAGTTAGCCTATTAGCTGGTTTGATGCTCATTGAGCTCAATGCAAATCAAACCAGCTAATAGGCTAACTGAAATAACACCCAACTTTGTTGGTCTTGCATTGGCAGTTTCACGTGGGTCATCATTGCCCTTGGACTTTTTCAGCCGGTTGGAAATTGGACTAATTTTAACATGATTATTATAATTTTATTTATTTATTTTCAATTTGCTGTGTTGTCTGTCTTGTATGTCTTGTGTCACGGGAACGCTGGCGACTACGCCGCTCCGTCCGGCATCTTTTGTGTTTGTTATTTTTTAAATGTTTTTGTCATGTGGTGTCAACGCTGGCGACTACGCTGGTCCGTCTGGCACTTTTTGTCTTATTGTCTGTTGTTTTTGTCAATGTCTTGTATGTGGAGCACTTTGGGTTGCACTTAGTGCATGTCAAATGCGCTATACTAAATAAAACTGACTTGACTTGACCTGGGGTCCCTCAGGGCTCAGTGCTGGGCCCCCTTCTCTTTGCTATCTACACCACCTCCTTGGGACAGATTATCCGTTCGCATGGCTTCTCATACCACTGCTATGCAGACGACACAAAGCTCTATCTGTCCTTTCCACCTGATGACCCCTTGGTTTCAGCACGGATCTCGGATTGCCTCTCAGACATAGCAACATGGATGAAGGCACACCACCTCCAGCTGAAGCTCTCAAAGACTGAACTGCTGGTCCTCCCTGCTAAACCTACCATACACCACGACATCAACATCAAATTTGACTCCCTGTCTGTTACACCTACCAGGACTGCAAGAAATCTAGGAGTTGTTTTCGACAACCAACTAAACTTCTCAGATCATGTTGCCTCAGTCGCCCGGTCATGCCGTTTCGCACTCTACAACATACGGAAAATCGGGACTTACTTGACTCAAGATGCTACCCAACTTCTGGTTCAGGCAATAGTCATATCACGACTCGACTACTGCAACGCCCTCCTGACAGGTCTCCCAGCCTGCGCAGTGAAACCCCTTCAGATGATCCAGAACGCGGCGGCGCGCCTGGTCTACAACCAACCCAAATGGGCACGTTACCCCGCTGCTCATCCAGCTACACTGGCTACCTATGGCGGCCCGCATCAAATTCAAGGCTCTAACCCTTGCCTACAAAGTAGTCTCCGGTTCTGCTCCCACCTACTTAAATGCCCTCATACAGACATACGCGACCTCCAGACCGCTGCGCTTCTCAGACGAACGACTAGCTCTACCACCGGTACGCTCAGGCCAATCCAAACTTTTCTCATCTGTTGTCTCGTTGGTGGAACACACTGCCAGTTCCTACAAAGGGCAGGGCCATCCCTCTCCATTTTCAAAAAACTCCTGAAGACCCAGCTCTTTAGAGAACATCTCCTCTCATAGCACCACTTACAACAAGTCTTGTTGATCCTAGCACTCACCAGCTGTCTTAAACTGACACGTAACTGTTAAAAACAGCACTCACTGATGCACTTATTCTTACTGTATTCTTACTGTACTTCTTACTGTTTTTTTTTAATTGTCCTAAAATTGTTGAGAATTGCTTTAAAACTTAAACTGTTTACCATGTTGTTAGTCGCTTTGGCTAAAAATGCGTTAGCCAAATGTAATGTAATGTAATGTAATGTTTCTCCACCTGCTGATAATTAATCATAACATATATATTATTCACAAGATATGAAGGTGTGTGTGTGTGTGTGTGTTTAAATGAAGTGGAAACTTTTCAATGACAATTTGATATGGACTTGAATGTGTCAATCATCCCAGTCTCTAATGTGTATACTCCACCCACCCTCTCTCTATCACTGCCTTTGCTTCCAGGGGAACTGACTGAGGCATAGTTCTAACACTGTGTGACTAAAAATGCATTTGCATATGAGTCACAGAAATGGCAGGCCTGTTTTGGAATTCTTCTCACTCACAAAAGTTCACAAAACCTGTATGAAGTTTGAATAAGTTACTTGCAAAATGACCAATGAGCTGGATCTGATTCCAGGCAGCAACTTTTTTAGCTAATTACTCCTTTCAAAGTTTGTTGTTATGCAAGAAAAATCCATCTCTTGTATACTTTGATGAGAGACTGTGTCACAAAACATTTAGGCAAACTCAATGACATCCACAAACCACAAATCTTTTAGAACCTTTGGAAAATGACAAATAACGCAGGAGTCTACTATTGGCAGGCCTCCAGAGAACTAGCTCTACTCTAAACAACTCATTAGCATTGGAATCAGCAGTGGAGGGAGAACAGTAAGCAGAGCCGGCCACTGAGCCTCTGATCTGCATGTGAGTGTGTGTGTATATGTGTGTGTGGGGGGGGCGGGGGGGTGGCTGAGACATAGCCATAGCAAGTTAGCATCAGGAACCTTATTTGTAGTTGGAGTCCATTCAAATGGAGACCTTTTTGCATTCCCAAAAGGAACATTTCTTGTCTTGAAAATATTTCTTGTTTTTTTCCTTGTCTAAAAGCTATACTCTCTAATTGAGAGCTCCCCTGTTGGGAGACCCAGATAAATAAGGTGAGGCAACATGACATCATTACATTACATTACATTTGACACATTTTTAACCAAAGCGACTAACAACATGGTAAACAGTTTAAGTTTTAAAGCAATTCTCTCAACAATTTAGGAACAATTTAAAAAAGGTAGAGTACAGTAAGAATAAGTGCATCAGTGAGTGCTGTTTTTAAACAGTTGAGTGTCAGTTCAAGACAGGTGGTAAGTGCTAGGATCAGCAAGACTTGTAAGTGGTGCTATGAGAGGAGATGTTCTCTAAAGAGCTGGGTCTTCAGGAGTTTTTTGAAAATGGAGAGGAATGTCCCTGCCCTTGTAGGAACTAGCAGTGTGTTCCACCAACAAGGAACAACAGATGATAAAAGTTTGGATTGGCCTAAGTAAAAGTATATATACTCTTTTGATCCCGTGAGGGAAATTTGGTCTCTGCATTTATCCCAATCTGTGAATTAGTGAAACATACTCAGCACACAGTGAGGTGAAGCACACACTAATCCCGGCGCAGTGAGCTGCCTGCAACAACAGTGGCGCTCGGGGAGCAGTGAGGGGTGCCTTGCTCAAGGGCACTTCAGCCGTGCCTACTGGTCGGGGTTCAAACCGGCAACCCTCCGGTAACAAGTCCGAAGCGCTAACCAGTAGGCCACGGCTGCCCAAGAGGTGGCAGAGCTAGACGTCGTTCGTCGTTCGAGGAGCGCAACGGTCTGGAGGTATCGTATCGTAAAGGCTCTTATTGTGCACCCTGGTGCATGGCGTAAAACTCGTTTTCCACCCAGCGCAAAATTTATTTTCTTATTTTGCACGTCTATTTTTTAAACAATGCGCCCAGGGGTGTGGTAATTAACAACCTAGGGAGTGGCCTAGCGCATTGTCTAAAAATCGCTATTGTTCACCACCTAAAACGCATTACGCCACGGACCAAGAGAAACCTGGTCACAAGTCTATGGCGAGTTGTTTATATGTTATTTTAAGAGCGCATTGTCAATAGTGTTAATTTCGTCAGACGAGACGAGAGGAAATATGTTCGTCAACGACCTTTTTTTTCCATGACTAAGACGAGACGATGACGAGACGGCAGTATTGTCCTGAAACACTGACTAAGACTATCTTAAGATGCATTATTGTTGACGAAAAAAGACGAAACTAAAATGTTTTGCATGAAATAAAAACTAAGATAAAATCTCTCTTCATTTTCATCTACAAAATGAGAAGACAGAATATCTAGCTGTTACGTTTTCAAAATATTCCGAATGAGTTCATAAGCAACAGCTTTCCTGTAGGCTAGTCTACGTGCTGTTGCTGCAACCCTGTGGCTGCAACACGAAACTACATGGAACAAGAACACTGGAGATTTCTGCCAGAGTGAGCAAACTAACTACCTAAGCCTTATGCCACAATGCTACATACCCAGAAGTTGAAGCTTCTCTCATACAAATTAACATCCACCAGAATGTCCATACGAAAATGTTCATCATGTAATGTCAACTATTTAACTAGTTAGACTGATGATGCAAAGTTTGCTAGCAAGTAAGCTAATATGGAAAGTTAAGCTAGCAAGTTAGCTATGGCTAAGATGGAGAGTCTGTTTGGGGAATGTGTTGTGTTTGGGCGCATATCGCCATCTAGCAAGGCGGAGTAAAACATTAATACTTTGGTCTACTACAGTGTTTTTCACACTTTTTCAGTTTCAGGACCACTTAACTAACCCTAGCTAAAAAAAAAAAGATTAGACCTACTTCAACAGTAGCCTATAATTAGTCTACACTATAGGCCTACTCACTGAACCACCTTGCTTATTGTCTTTGCACTTTGCTTATTGTGTGGATTCATACTGTATGATTTAAACTGGCATATCTTACATAGACAGTGTTGCAGAACTGTTTTTACACACAAGTTGGTTCAATATTGCAAACAACTCATCTATATTATATTTTACCACGTCTGCTCACGGACCACTTGGGATAGCTTGCAGACCACCAGTGATTCCCGGACCACACTTTGAGAAACACTGGTCTACGAATATGACAGTGGTCCAGTCAAATCTTTTACTGTCTATTGTCAAATCCCAGCCGAGCTATAACTGTAGCTCGACTTACCTGTGCATGTAAACATTCTGACTGACAAAAAATCAGAATGAGTAATTATAACAGACGAGTAGCCCTGTGGACACACAATATTGTTGGAAAATTGAGATGTGTGAAACACTATTTGACTTAAATGGTAATCAGAAATAATTTGTTATAAAAAAAAGACTAAAATGTGTTGACTAAAACTGACTAAGACTAAGATACCTTTAGTTTTCTTTTGACTAAAACTAGACTAAAATGACAAGACTTTTAGTCGACTAAAACTTGACTAACAAAAATGATATTTGAATGACTAAATATGACAAAGACTAAAAAGGACATTTCGTCACAAGACTAAGACTAAGACTAAATTAAAAATAGGTGACAAAATTAACACTAATTGTCAACAGTCATATTGGTGGGTGCACAACGCACCATCCTTCTATCCTCCATGAACGTGCACCAGCGCACAATCATCCATGCAAAACATTAGAAATTATATTATTAGGCTACAATAGGAAACATAATTAGAATAAAGATATTACGATCATATTCATATTTTGATCATATTCACTAAAACTAACACTATGCTCCGACAGAACAACATAAATCAGCCGGTTTTAGAAGAAAAAACGCACTTCTACCTCCACCTAGAGCCTGTTATTTGTTTTGCAAAAATCCACAGCTCTCGGTTCTTCTGGTCCAATCAGAGCAGGGCGGTGTGAGATCTGACTGTCAGTCAGTCTGGTGCAGTCTGGTGCGCACACTGACGAGCACAAACTCGATGAGAGGGTGCTCGGTGGTAGTGGGGGAGTCCCCTCAATCTGTCAGACTTGCCAACTGCAGCTTTAAAAGTGATTAGGCGAGAGCACAGCTGAAGACGCACTATCATGAGATATAAGCAACTCCTCTGCAGGATAAACATTGTTTTATTCAGTTATTCGAAACATATTAGGGTAAGTGTTGCTTTTTCCAGCCTATGTTTTCGATTGTAACCCCTTTGTCAGTCAATAGTGAAAGTAACTTACTGCGTATAACTGCCTTGTCATTGACTGACACCATGGTGAAGTTAGTTTCACTTTGCCAATGAGTTCAAATAATAGACCAGTGCAAATGTGTAAAGGCTATGCTAGGTTTTAATAAAGCATGGTTTAGTGGAATGACTGTCCCATACAGTCTCGCAAGCAGACTCCTTCAAATGCGCCATTGACTGTCAAAATACCGATGCATTCTTTGACGTTGCGCTTTGCGCAGTTAAAGGGAATGACAAATGTCATTCTCATTGGTTTAAATGATGTTACGCCCCAAACACACCCATGACTGATTAAGAAACCTAGGAACACCTTGTTGCCCCATGTGCTCGACGTTTGATAACTAAAACACTCCCAATGTGGACTGGACATCCTACTAAATTTGAATAGGCTTTTGACTAGTGACAATGCACTTTAGACTGTCATGATAGGGCCCAAAATCTCAAAATACCATTTTTTGTCTTCCTCAATTAATTCCTACTTCTCTTTATTTCTTTGGGATTGGGGGAAACAAGTCAGATCTCATTTAATGTTGCTTTTCTATTGGACACTTTTATTTGTTATTTACAAATAAACAGTTGTCTGTACCATTCTTATATTGTATGCTCTAAAGAGGACAAATAGCATTTGACCCTTGTGTGGAGCGTTGCTGTCATGGCCATGTTTTTGTCAGTCTCTGTTTACTCTCAGTGTTTACTGTGAGTGAAAAGAGTGGCAGTTTGAGCTGTATATATATCCCTGGGCCTGGCATTGTTTTCACCAGTTTGTAGACAGATTTCAGCAGGTTACATCATATTTCATATGTGGGCATTTTCCAGACTCTCCATCTAAATATATTGCAGGAAAACTAAATATGGCGCTTCAAAAACGCGCCACTGAGCCAGTGCTTTGCTTGTTTGTCCACCTGTCCAGTCTATCGATCGCATGTCACACTTTTTATTCTCTGCAGTTCCACTGCTTGTATCCACACTGCCCTTTTTCATATTCATGGGGCTACTCTCCTCACAGAGAAAGAGGGAGGGGGGGCAGAAGGAGAGAGAGAGAGAGAGAGAGATGGAGAAAAAAAGAGAGAGGGAGGAGGGGTGAGAGTAAAACCAAGCCAAAGAAAAGCCCTGGTTGTGATCGTTGCTGCTAATTAGCCTGCATGCCTCATTAGCCTGCTGCTCTTAAAAACAGGCAAGCGAGTGGGAGGAAGAAGGAAAAGGAAGTGACTTAAGACAGGTGGGAGGAGGGGGGATGGGGGTAGACATTGAGGATCCTGCCCTGCCATTACGCCTCTTCCTTCTCTTAATGAAGCCACAGGACCATCTCCCTGGACACTCGCCGATGACTCTTCATCAAGCGGCCGCCGCGGCGTGGGTGGACGTCCGCCGCTTTCCCGGGCCAGAAGACAGAGGTCCATTACACCCCTCTGATCTATCAGATCATTAATAAAGGCTTACTGCATGATGAATGGGCTACCGGGCCTGAGCGCTAATCTGAATAGAGTGCTGCAGCTTGCAGACACATGATGCAACTCCAATCTTAAAAAAAGCATGGATGATCTCACCAGTCCTCCACTGGCTCCAGGACACCACGAAGCACCATGACAATGGATTTAATACCATCATTTATTAACGTTAGACCCTTTGTCAAAACTCATTTTAGCTGCCATCGTTTCTAAGCCCTTTAGTCAGAAATGAACAACTGGATTTGGGCTACTGGAATCTGAATATAGAGTACTGATAACTTGAGGTCTTAATTCTCTCATGTCTGAAACCTCACCAGTGTTCTGCAGCAACCCTTTAGCGATATAGACCCTTTCATCAATAAAAACAAAAACAATGCTTGAACGTTCTATTTGGGCCCCAATCTACTTCCTCTGCATTAAGATAACATATGGAATGTTAAAAAGGAAGTCTTGTGGGGCCAACTATGATGCTGATGATGGAACTCTCTTGAAAGGGTCCATACTATGGAGGGCCACAGGTCCTACTGTGGTAGCTACAGTACCATCCACATGGTGGAAGCTCTTCGTCAAACACAGTATACACAGTTGCTACTGTGTAACAGTGCAAAAGGTGCACTGGCATTTCCATCTCATCTCTACAGTCAAACCCGCACCTAAGAGGTAGTCTAACGGAACCGGCTTTTATAAATAGCAGCATTAAAACAGCCACTTAACACTCCTCTCCCCCAGGCTGACACCCGGCGATGAGAGGGCTTGGAGCGAGATGGGCTTTTGCTCCATATGGGAGCCTTAAATTACTGACTTATGGTTCGGGTCAAAGAGCAGTACCATTAGAGGAAGTAGGAGGAGGGGGAAAAAGCGTCTCCCAAGCAACAAAAGTCTCGAGGACTTGGCACTGTTTGCCAGAAATTAAGCGAAAGGGCCTTTAAAAGAAATTAGGCCATATCAGGAAGAGTGAAGTCTTCTTGGCACTGTTCTCGGCACGGAGAGTTTATTAGTTGCATGATCCACGTTCCCCTCCAGGACCTTATCTTTTAATTTTCTGCTCTCCAGGGCAGTGTGAGTGGGCCTGCAGATTGCCAAATAAAGAGTGAAAGAGAAAGAAAGAGAGGGAGAAAAAAAACAGAGTGAGGGAGAGAGAAAGAGCAGAAGGAGAGGGCTGTTCATCGGATTATTAAAGGGAAGAGAACAATTTGATTTGACAGAGGACACCAAGGTGAAGGCCAGCCACAACACGGCCTCTAAAGAGCTTCAAAGCAGGAGCGGTTCCCTCTCTCTTTTTTCTCCCACCTTTTTCCTCACCTGAGACTAGAGTACAATGTAGCAAATTCTGCAGAACTGAGCGGACTGACCTGCATATCAATATGGCCTCCGTCTGAATGGGTGAAGTGGCACTTAGCCTTGCTGCAAATCAAATGAAAGGAGAAGGGATCAGTGTTACTCGGAGTTAGCCTACTTTGCTTCTTTTCAGAGCATCCTCCGGTCAGAACGAAGAGCCTACTTATGCTGCCCATGACAACATGACCAAAAAAAAACGCTCTTGCTGAAGTGGGATTTTGTGTCACGCTGACGGTGTGTGTGTGTGTGTGTGTGTGTGTGTGTGTGTATGTAGGTGTGAATAATCTTGGTGAAAACATCTAAAGATGGCTCTCCCCATTCACACCTAGGCTGTGCAGATGTTGGCTGGTCTCTTGACCATAAAGGCCAAGGAAGAACCACTGTGAACGGTCACAAGTAGTAGTGCTGTTAGTGGTGCCACTGCATAGGCGTCTGTGTTAAGTGCCCACTTTACATTTGAACCCGACTACTCAGGCTCTTGCAATCTGGTACAGTGAGGAAGTTAAGCGGTTTGGACAGGGGTGTTGAAGTGTCAAGGCACCATTCCCTTTCAGCACACACACAAACACACACACACACACACACACACACACACACACACACACACACATATTCCGGAGCACGACGACAATGGCGACGACACACCAGGGTGCTGTAATTGAAAAGTGCAGAGCAGAAATCTTTTCAATCAGGAATGTGAAGGCTGCACTTTATTGTGCCTACGCATATACACACAAGACAGCGAGCGCGGCAGATCCAATAAGAAACATGCACATTGCAAAACAAAGCACGTCATATTTCGCACTGGATAACCACACTAATATGAAGGGAAATTCACGATGGTCTGTCTGATTGGCAGTGAATGCAGCATGTTTTTTTACCCCTTGATGGCTGTCTGCCTCTCTTCTGATTTTCCTTTTGGATGGGTTTTTGTCACACAGTGATTATTTCGAATTTTCAATCTCTTCAAATGAAGATCGACTTTCTCCATCCACTTAATAACACCAGAACTCATTTCATTGGAAACTTTGGATTTGTGTGATGTCTTCCGACACAAGAAGAGAAACCTTTTCAAAACCACATAACACTTTCCTGATTCTGGCATAATGTTTTGCCTGACATCTACATTATGCAGTGTTCGTGGATTGCAATACGGAAACTGGCAAATATAATTCTTTTTCTTCAAAGTGAAAAACAGTAATCTGCTTTGACAAACCAATTGTTTGTTTCCTACCAAGAGCATTAAGCATTACGTTCATCCATATCCATTTGTTCCTCCAACGAATTACATATTTCAAACCTTACTAAACTTATATTTTCATCGCAGCAAAGGGATGTATATAGGGATAAGGAGTAAACATAATGAATATTTAGTAAATGTTTCTTTGCACTATGGGACTTTGAGGTAAGTATATGGTAATGCTTAGCATAGATGAGCCTGTTAAGAGGGTAGGAAATAAGTGGATGCTGGTATTACTGCACCAAGACAGTGCCAAGCCTTTTGTGACGGGAAGGCATTGAATGCATTGTTACATAAATAACCATTATTTCCAAGGCCCAGCAGATGTTTCATAAATCTTGTTAGAGGAGGATGTTCGAGTGGGAAGACTTTTCTTCTTCTCCTTCTTTTTCTCCCTCTTCTCCTCCTCACAAATCCCCCTCCCTCACCCATCGCTTCCCCATTCCACCCCCTCATCAGTGCGCGTCGCTCTTCAAAAAATCATCCTCCCCCATCTGGGGAACATCAGGCTGACAGTGCACGCCACACCACCATGTGATCAGTGGTGTGGTGCCATCTATTGGCAGGAGAGGGAACTTCAAAGTGATCATCATTTGTCTATTTTTTTCACTCTTGGGGTTGAGAGTGGAAATGAAAAATATAAGAAATAGATTCCAGAGAAATACAATGAATGGCTCCTTTGATATAATCTTCTCCTCTCGAAATTTCCTTCAACCAATCGAGCGGCTCAGTGTCCTCCCTTTTGTTCAGCCTTTTGGCTCAAGCTGTTGTGGTAATAGCATAGGCAAGGCAATGCAGTTAATGTGATTGATGTTTTGTTGGTCCGGATCTATTGAAAATCAGGCAGATTTTTTGTAGAGCTCACAACTAAGAGGATTTCATTACACCTTTGATCCTGCACACCTGAGTCTGAGCATTCACACATTCTGGCTCTTCAGACCCATAATAGCTGCATAACGTCAAGGCAGCAGGTAAAAAAAAACAGAACACCTTGCTTTGCCAGGGGGAGCGCTGGGTAAAAGACTCCAGCTTCCACACTTTTGGATCCTGATCCAATTACAGTGTGCTACAGATACCATGCTTTAATTTTTTTCTTCTCTCTTAGACCAAGTTATGTGAATGCCATTGTAGGCCTATCCTAGCCAATTATATTTCTGCAACTCTAATAATCAGTGCATCCATCCCATTGCCACAAACAAGTTTTAGGATCACAAATTGAAAAAGTGGCCCATATGTCACTGTAATAGGAGTTTGAGCAGCCACAGATGAGGATAAAATGTGAGAGCATCACAAGAAAACATTGCAAGACTTATTATTACCTTAGGTCTCAATATTATGCAGCTGGACTTGATAAAAGTACTTACATTGACACAATCTAATTGTGCCTGGCTTTACCAGGATGTAGAAATGAATTCAGTGGAGAGAATAATCTCATCTCATCTTCATCTCAGCTTAAAGCACTTCACTGAGATTTGATCAAGGCCAATAAAAATGCCTCATTAAGTTATAAAAGCAGACAGTCAAGCATGTTAGTCCCAGATGCAAAAGCACCTTTTACAGCCAGTGTCCTAACAAAAAGCTATTTCACTGAATATTGAATTTGTGGCAACACTGTAAGAAAGCGGCATTTACTTGTCATGACCATATCTCAGGAGCCGTCATTCCCCAAACTGTCATTATTCATCAGGGCAGTCAGTAGTTAAAGACTGTCACTATCAGTCAGGGAATATTGACTCACTTTCACAAACGTCATATCTGCTCTTTTTGTGTGGATGGCAAAACAGCCAATGCGACACATAGTCTTGAACATAAAATAGATTTATAGAGGAGGTCATTTTCACAACAATGTTAAATCACTGGACACTGACTGACATGACAAGTTGCGACATCTTATGACATGTCTATGACATGGTTATGCAGGTCTTATGACACATGATTAACGTGAGGTTTGACTGCATTATTTACAGAATCTACTGCTGGGTATGTAACAGACCATACATGTGTCATTGCAAATTGTTTACAGCAACTATGTACCGGTAGCATGTGACACATAATAACACACATTTATATCAACACATTTTACAACATATTTTTGTGAAGGACAGATTTAAAACCCTGAGAAGAATCACCACAAAGAGTTTTGGGCTACATTCTTCTAGTTTTCCCCGCACAAGGTCTGAGCAAAGCGTGGCGCTTAGAATCTACCACGCATTCTAGATGAAAGTACCTTAGTGCAAAGCATTGTGGGTCTGCCTCTGCGAGTCCAGACAACAGGTTGGGAAAACAACTCAGGATTCGGCATCTCTGAACACCCCTCAACTGACTCTTAGAGTAGCAACACTTAAATCAAAGGTTCGTGCAATGAGAGGAAAACAGCAGCAGCAGGTTTTTATTTCGGCTGCAGAGCTTTTAGTCTATCTTAGTCTCTCTTTTCTGCCAAGCTGTTCGCCTGATGTGCTCCACCACTCAGATCAATCAGACACAACTTAGTAGTGTTAGTAATTCAGGACAGCGCCCTTGCTATCTCCCCTTTATCTCTCTCTTACAGTATCAGTGGGAAAAGGGAGAAGGAACGGAGAGAGTGGAAGTTGTCAGATGGCTTTGCTGAGACCTCTGTGAGGAAAACAATGTAAACTAGATAGAGGGACGAGGGAGGGTATAAGCTTCCTCAAAGGCCTCTCTCTGGGGTGTGTGTGTGTGTGGGTACACATTTAGATGGAAACTTGTTTTAAAAACCACTATGAGCAGGTTTAAATGTTGAGAGAATCTCCAGGATGCCACCAAGACAGGCGTTTTCTATTAATGACTGATGATAAGAGGGGAAAAAGACAATGCGGAGTTGGTAAATACTGAGTGTAAAACTTTTATTTCAGACAATTACAATGCTTCTCTCTCTAAAGGAAATAATTTACCAGGAAAGTTGTTGCAACATGCACCTTGACTGTGAAATAAAAGTTGTTCTACAACTGAATATGCACAATAAATAATACCGGAAATGTGTAACATGTAATGCATCCATCTGTAGGGGCAGTTTCTTAATTTCTTAGTTTCTTCTTGAGTTGAGTGAATTACACGAGACTTCTTTAACATTCTTTAATAATGTAAAAAAAAGGACATTACATATACAGTAATCTGTAGCAGTTCACAGATACAGCAGTAGGCAAAATCGGCCTAGTCACGGTCAAAGACTGTTGCGCTTATGCATCACTGTACATTTTTACAGTTCTAAGCCAGTGACGTTAGGCAGTTGCCTGTCATCCAATAACCAATAGGGAAACTAAACATTGTAATTTTATCAAACACGCAACAGTCAACAGTATATAATACAGACATAACAAACTAAATAATTTTACACATTTACATCATGGCTCTAACACCATCCATGTGTAAAGAGTCCACGAAAGTTAACAGTACTTATTAGTGCTTACTCATGTGTGTTCATTCACCAGGTGCATCTGAGACTGTTTGTCTTGAACTGAGGCCTATGCATATGAGTGAGGCATCCAATGTATATTCACGAATGTGTAGATGTAATTATCATAAAGACACCTACGGATTTCAATCAGCTTCAGGGAGGGGTTTGAGTGAGGATAGAGGAATATGTCATTCCCAGTCTGCTATGTCAGAAGATTCATAGAGGGTCATAGTGACTGCTACTTAGCCTCTTAGTTGCAGAGCCTTATACACAGAACATTGTTTTATCCATGCACCTTCCCATGTGTATGGATTTGTTACATATAGGCTATGCAAAAAATTGTTTACCATTTTAAAACAGGTTAATTTAAAGATGAACACAGTGTTTCTTCCCCTTAGTGGTCCATAGTATGGGTAACAATTAATAGTGAAACACATACTAGTGAAATACTTACGTCCAAGAAACAGGGGTTATAACTGATAAAGGGAAACGTCCACTCTCCACTAACAGAACTAGGCAATATGTGTCATCAAAGGTTGATTTGTGGCTCCCTTCTCACATACAAATGGTGAGGAGAGAGAGTAGGCTACACTTGAAAGCTAGCCATTATTTTTGTTCTCAGCCATGTCTGGTAGGTGCCTTAGTTATTTTTGGTTGCCAAGGGAATGTTCTGCTATTTATGCACTGCTCTGCATAGTGTGCCTACAAAGCCAAAGTGCAGTAACTGCATTTTTTGTGAAATTCACTTTTTTACACCAATATAAAATGCCATATCCTCCGATCAATCTATCAAAATCTCATTAATCTACTGAAACATTTCCTGAAGATATAGGGATTTTCATTTTACAGTATCTGCTAAAATACAGTGTGAAAGACAACAATGCTCAGTTTCGAATTTTCGCAGATACTGCACTTTGGCTTTGTGTGCCTACACCACAGTTAAACCGAACACATGAATACCATACCTCCTCATCTCAACTACACATGTAATTATTTCAATATTCAATTTGAGCAAGAATGAGTGCAGTAGTTCATTCTACTTTGATTTGGAATCTTAACCCTTTTATCCCCCGTACCACAGCACCCCATCATAGAGTCTACGTTGGGTGTCTGGGACACTGGTAGCACTAGCTTTGTGAAAGCTGAAAAGTTCTGATATTCATCCCTTAGTCACCCATCCCAAAAAGCACCCACTGATGTGGCAGTACATTAGAGTCCTTCACACCAGCACTCAGCAAGCCCAAATGAAGATAGATTTTCATGCCATGAGTAGTGGCAAGGGGATGCACTTACAGTATGTGCGCATCAAAGCTCCCATCCAAATTTATTTCCCAATGATGCACCAAAAAATGAGAATTTGTAACTTGACATGCCTTCTAGCCATAAGATAATGCAGGAAGGCAAAAATGTTGCCAACCCTAACCGAATGGTACCTCTTCGACACAGACAGCAAAGCTATGGAAGAAATTGAGAAAACCATGCAACCAACACTTGGACTAAGGCTTGATTTTAAAATTGGGCCACAAATTGTTCCCTGATTGATTCTATCTTTCTTTCAGAAACAATGCATGTGAAAGACTGCAGCAAAAAAACAGCAAAGAAACTAGCCTAATACCTAACCCATTCACTTCATGCATACTATAGGGTCTGAACACTCCTTTGTATTGGGGAATGTCTCTGGCTTGCCTATATTATAGGCAAGTCCCACCACTCTGCAACCATCTTGGTAAAGGCTTTGGGCAGTTATTTTAGGCAGCTATTTTCATTTTCAAATGAATGAGGAGGCATAGGGAGGTCATATTGACATTAAAAACGGTGTTTAAATCAGAATTGAACAATATAAATATCTCCCCCCAAAATAATGCCTCGCTAAAATAATGCCTTGTTTTTTTATTCTTTAACTTTACAGCAGTGGTTCTCAATTTTTTTCTGCATTCCTCACTTTGGAGCTGGGGAATTTTCAAGCCCTACCTGACCCCATCAACCTGGCAAAATGGTAACATTACTACGCCCATCGAAATTCTATGAGGAGGAGGTTCCAGTGGTGGGCAGCATAATGGCTGAATGCCATTTCACCTTGCTTTGTTTTTACTCTGGGGATGACTGGCTGACTGGATCTAAGTTCTCTAGCAGGTGTATATGGCAGAAGCATTTCTGCTATTAATTTAGGACCCAGGCCATTTAGTGTCTTGTACACAATTAATAGTGCCATGAATTGACAACCAATGCAGAGAAGAGTAATATGGTCTCTTTACTTGGTTTTAGCTAAAGGTCTGCAGCAGCATTCTGAATTAGCTGGATTTCTTGGGGAGGCCAGTGAGGAGGGCAAACAAAAACAAAACACTGTGTGGAGTTTCTCTGGGAACACTGAGGGGAGGGCTGAGCTTACCTCTCTAGTGTGTGAAAGGCACTTTAAAAATACAAACTTTTTTTGTTAATTATATTGAAATAGATTACATTGTGTAATTATTATTATTATTATTATTATTATTATTATCATTACTTAAAAGTACTGCAATTGCCATAATGCATTGTTTGAAATGTGTAAGATGTAATGTTTCATCCAATCATGTGTTAGTTTAATAGCAGTGATTTGTATTGGGCCATCAGAATTAAGGATGCATTACGTAATCTCGAATCTGCTGCCACCTAGATGTTAATCTGAGAACACATTTGTGCTACAAAGTAAACAGACACAGTGCTGGGTGCTGAAACAGAAATATATTTTTTCAAAAGTTTAATTTAAAAGTTTAACAATTTGGAGACTTAGGCCTACAGGGGAGCATACCTATGGGTCCTATGTTCTCAGGGCTCTATGTTCCCAGGGCCCATGATCCCCAGTTTTTCAAACACACAGTGGCTGAATCTTAATGTCCCCCCTCACAGATTTTGATTCCTGCTAACTTTGTGAGGGCTTAGAAATTGTGAAGTGCATGAGGGCTCACTCTAACCCTTTTTGTGCCCTTTCCATGTATGCAGACTACCCAAGCGAATGACCAACAATTCATAATGTTCTGACATGAAACCCAAAGGGAGGCTACATGTTTTTGGTGTTTTGGTGTCAATTTAACATGTCACAGGTGATGTCCCATTTGTGTTATTAGCATGTAATAACACAAACATCCTCTCATACTCAATCACTTATCAATGGATATCAGTTAAGTGTTTGAGGGTTCAGAGCTTAGACCTGAGGGGGGATATTGAAATTCAGCCATTAACCCTGTAGGGATCAGGACAAGGATTAAGTTTAAAGTATTGCATAAGCATTGTTCAGACTTTCCTACTATACACATTTTGAAGACAACTATACACACTATAACCAAATATTGTCATGAGTGTTATGGTCTCTAAAAAGATCTTTGGTGTTCTGGGTCAAATAAAATACTTATACGTAAAATATACATAACATACTGTTTTTTGTCCATCTTTATTAGTCTGAGAAAAAAAAGCACAAGTCCAAAAGAAAACTTAATTGGCATATACTGTAAATGTGCATCTGAAATTTGTCTTAGACTGATAGGAAGAATCTAATTATTATGAATTTGATGTGTGAAAGGAACACAAAGAAGATAGGGCCCTGGGAACATAGGACCCTTTTTCATGTTCCCATTATTTACCATGTTAATCTGGAGAACATACAGTAGGACCCTGGGAGCATAGGACTTTGGGAACAAAGGACCCTGGGAACATAGGACCCTCTAACTGAAAATAGGCCCCTGGGAACATAGGACATTTCTCAGTTGGAAATGTCGGTGATAACAACTTTATTCAAAAGTGAAATTTTCTGCTGGACATGTCATTCTTCCTACAGTCAACAATCAAGTTATGTTTTAAACCTGGGTTCGCATTGTAGCCCAGCTGGGCTACACAAGAGATAAATGTTAGCCAAACATTAGGATACCTCTGATTTTCCAAGCTAACTTTCTGGGCTTAACATTTGCACTGAGCGAATGGCCATTCCATGCCCTGCATTCTGAATGTGATCACAAGCTTTTTTAACATAGCCTATGTGCAACATATGAATGATTAAATCCAACTGAAACAAAAGAATGTTCTCTTTTGCCGTCCTCGGTGGATGAAGAGGTAGTTGCACACAGGCTACTCACAAATTTGACAGTCCTAGCGAATATTATTACAGGTACTCTAAGCGATGTTACGCGGTTTCTAAGCAAAAACATTTATTGTCACATACAGCAAACATCACCTTACCATCCACTACCTGCCTGTGCCCTGAATACACTGTAAAAAAGTGGTCTCTGTGGACAGCCCAGGCTCCAAAAATGGCAAAAAAACAACCTAGTCCAGCTTGGACCATAAACACATAACAAACTGTTCCAGCCAATCACCAACAAGATAGGCGTAAGTTACAATTGCATGGAAGGGAGTATAAAAGTATATATACTTTTTTGATCCCGTGAGGGAAATTTGGTCTCTGCATTTAACCCAATCGGTGAATTAGTGAAACACAAACAGCACACAGTGAACACACAGTGAGGTGAAGCACACACTAATCCCAGCGCAGTGAGCTGCCTGCTTCAACGGCGGCGCTCGGGGAGCAGTGAGGGGTTAGGTGCCTTGCTCAAGGGCACTTCAGCCGCGGCCCACTGGTCGGGGCTCGAACCAGCAACCCTCCGGTTACAAGTCCAGAGTGCTAACCAGTGGGCCATGGCTGCCATGTCATGGGCGTAGATTTGCATGGGGTCCGAAGGACGTGTCCACACCAATATCAAATAATGACTGAAATGTCCCCACCAATATTTAGGTTGAAACGGGGGAAAAGCGTTCAGTACCGCCACCCAAAATACGTCTTTGAGACAGGTCTGTTTTTTGATTGGCTTAGCTCCCTGTAGCCTATGCTGTCGATTAGAAGTTTTTGGCACACTTGGCTGCAAAAATCTTAGCGCCTTAATCTTTGCTTGGCTGTCGATTCGAGGATGCCAAAGTGTAGGCCCGCCTAAGTCATATTATGCGCTAGTTCGAGACATAGAAATGCCAGAAACTTCGTTTTTTGGTACACATTTAATTGACAGTGCTGTATAGCCTATTAATGGACATTGGAATCAACCAAATACCAGCTAGTTCAGCTATATCGCGCTAGCAGATTTGTGTACTATCACAATGGTTACTAAGGAAAGGAAATGCATGCCTTTAACCAGCAATCCTATACATGGATTTCTATGCAACGTCACGAAAACATGCGTGCGCAACCAAGAGGCAGAAAGCACCATAGAACAGCATAGAGCAATGCAAAAGAGCACAAGAATAAAATGAGTTTTTGTGCTGAAAACTGCACCAATTCGAATTCACGATGGTTAGAGAACATAGCCGTGGGAAGTGGGGGTGCTGGGGTGCAGGAAAGTATTTATGTGTCATACCACTCACGATCAGAAAAAAAGAAGCTCTCCGTCCCTCTGTCTATTATTCTATTATGCACTAAAAATGTTACATTAGACCTGGGAGATCTAAACAAAAACTAAACAAATTAACAAAACAAACCTGAGGGAGATATCCTATGACGCTAGCTTTATGTTATGACAATATGCCATATTAAGTAGCTGAATATTACCGTGAGTTTCCCAAGGAGCTGAACGGCCGCCTCAATCTTCAGCTAAAAATGATGCATAGTGTTATCGGGGAGTCTCGGTGCACCACGGTGAAAGGTGGCATGGATATTGAGTAAACTCCATCCACAAACAAGAGCTCTCTTCAGCGATGTCAGGGACGGATCATGGATTGTGCCAAGTGTGCACGTGCTGAATCTGAATCTGAAACCTTTAATTGTTCTAAAAAGCCTTTCAAACGTGTCAATGACGTCATTCATTAGCACAATGCTAGTGTGTTATGGGCAACTACGACCCAACCTGTGAGAAAACGAAAGAACATAACTCCCAGATTATTTCACTTTTGATTGATAATCCATATCCATTTTGCGAGAAATAAAATAAAATCTGAGGGTTTCAGTTGTTAAATAGGTGAAAACAATACATTTAGCCATGTTAGCATGTATTTTGGACTCGCCCGCGATCACCATCTAGGTGAACTCTGGTGAACTACAGCCAAATTCGGTTTGTATGGGATTAATAGAGAGTGGGGAGGCTCTCCGTAGACTAGAGGTGGATTTTATCGTTCGTTCTCATGACACAGTTCACGTCGTTCAGTTTGCCAAGATGATTTGTTCTGAATCGTTCGTTCGTTCAGTCGCATTTCTGGTAGCCTACAACGTAGTTCAGTGGTGAATAATGGAATGCAGGTTCTCAGCTCCTCGTTTGTGCAAACGGTCAACACAACACTGCAATTGTAGTGGCAAATATATAGCTGCAACTTCATGATTATGTGTACTTTTAGACAAAACAGCAGTAGCTAATGTGTTCATTCACCTTGACATTAAATTGACATATTAGAGGTAAATAGAGTAGACTACGGCTAGATCAGCTAATTTCTTTTTAAAAAATGTGTTCATTCATAAAGGAACAAAGACCCATTAGGCTATGCCGACAAACTTGTTTAAAGGCTTGGCAGAAAGATTATATTGATGAAAAGGTTTCAAGTCCCCATTTTGCTAGGCTACAGAGCCATAATCACTCTTCTAGCCAAGAACGAGTGACTGACTTAACGAGAACAACAGAAATACAAACAGCATGCATTTACCATTAGACAGATATTTAAATGTAAATGCCAATATTGAAATGCAAAATGGAATTGTTAATGTAAACCATTATCACTATTTTTTATCGTATGCTCTCCCACTAGTCTCACTAGAAGCTAGCCCATTTGTTTTTTTTTTCATAGAAACGGTTGCTATGCTTTCATGCTTTCATGCCCCTCATTGGCTAATTCGATGAGAACGTTTTAGAAACAATATAGACAACAGCATACGATTGGTTTGGCTCTCACCTTAGGAAGCTGGGCCATAGGCATTCACAGCAGCACTAGGTCAGTGTGATTCAGCGACGAACGAAAGAACAAACAAGAACTGGAAAGGCGAACCAGTTCAGGTTGTTCATTTTAAAGATCCATTCGAACAAACTAGTTCGTTCGCGACCGACCCACCTCTACCGTAGACGGGCTCTGGTCACTCACAGCAGCAGGTGAACTTGAATAAGGACATGGTGTTTTTTTTAGTGTTAGCTAGTTATAGGCTAGGGCCCAGTTTCCCGATAACGACGGTGACACGCTCTTACGAGGGTTTTCTACGATTCATCTTACGATCGTTCGTTTGGTTTTTCCGACTGTTTCCCGAACATGCTCGTAGCGTGAACGCGCGTGCACTCCTCTTAAGATGCTCTTAAGGGGAGCTGTCCATGTTAATAGTTCTGAAATATCCTCTGATTTGACGGTGATGTCAGGTGACTGCACGTCACAGCTATAGGCCTACCATTTAAACTTCGGATCTACACATTAATTCACATCAATACAAAAATAGAAACACTTTGAAATCTGCATAAGCATCCCAAGTAGGTTATATACCACACAGAGACATAAATAATTGTAATTATTTTAAGATTAGATTGTTGCACCATGCAATCATTTTTCGCGGTGTCGAGTAAGAAAGAGAGGAAATGTGTAGGCTTAGATTTTGATGCAGTAGGCTACAGACTAAACCACATGTTGCTTTCTCTGCTTTTTACCTTATAGGCCTAATAAAATATTCACTTAGCAAAGATAATGTCAAACTATTCTGGCAACGTCTCGTTTCATAACTTGATTGCATTTTTGTCCGCTTTTCATCACATTATTATGACCATTAAATGTAGGCTATTTTGCACGCTAAAATCTGATTCATCACAGTTAAACACAATAAAGAATGGGAACGTAAACTGGATTATGTATTCTAAGTTGTAATTCCTCTGTATGTCCTGTTGGTGACCTCAGTGAGAAGTACTGTTAAGACGCTCTTAGCCGGTAACGAGTACTCTGGAGCACTTGTAGATCTACGAGTGTTTTCAAGACAATCTTAAGTTCCGATAGTTTCGGGAAACAGTCGGCAAATCTTAAGACGTTCGTAAGAGGGACTTTACGACGTTCTTAGGCTTAGGATGCTTTCGGGGAACTGGGCCTAGTTATAGACCTAGTGCAGTGTTTCTTAACTGGTGGGTCGCAGAACCGTTCTGGGTGGGTCGCACAGCTTGTGGTTAAAAATAAATAAAAAATCGGCAATTTAAAATGCTGCCTTATCAGATCTAATGTTTTGATAAATTCATAGCCTACATATCAGTCATTGCCATGGACATAGACAATGTTTATATGACAAGTCATGTTAGACATAATTTTAGTGGTAAACGCAAGTAGGCTGCTACTCTGAATATTTGAAGTACCCAACAGCAGGCTCGGATATGGATTCACTTAAACTGAGGACAAAATAGGACAGAAAGCCCATTGTGTGGTGTGCAGTAGATGGCTGGCACATGAGAGCATGAAACCATCAAAACTAAAATGCCATATGGAAACAAGGCACCCCTGTCAAAGTCATACCTGTCGAGTACTTTGAAAGGTGACATCAAGAGTTAAAGACTTCACAAATGTAGGCTAATGCCAAACATCTGCATGTTCCAAACAAGTAGGCCTACAGGCAGTTTGCTTGTCTTACCGTGTAGCTCACCATATCGATTGGCTTGAACGCTAAAAATATATATATGGGTCGCGATTTTATGAACATGGGAAATTGTGGGCCCCAAAGCCAGACCACTTAAGAACCACTGACCTAGTGAATACTACTTGTCTTCTTCGAGATTTGAGTCGTGCTATGTCACTGCTCATGACATCAATATTTTATTTATAAAGTGACAGAGAGGAACCCTGGCCAGATAGGGGAGATTCAGGGCTACAGGTAAATTTGACATGGAGTCTGTCTCAATTGGTGTACTCACGTGAGTACACTTTCGTATAGCACCCTATGTGCACTGTGTGCTTACTGGCGGAGTGCGCAAATTTTAACAGAATAGTATTGTCTCATGTCAAACACTAACTCCGTGCACTTCACGGAAATTGACTTTATTGGCGTCCTCAGTTCGACAGTGACATCGTCATACTGTGTCAAAACATGAACCGTTTATGTTGGGGTGCTGGGTAGTGTCCCCACCAAAGCTCAGACCAAACCTACTGTACGCCCTTGTTGTATGTTGACAGTTAGCAGTTCAGCAGAAGAGAAGAAGAAGGGGGCGTTCCCATTTGCGAAAACAGAAACCCACACGAGCACGAGAACGCCCGTTTCAAGACAGTTAAAAACTTGATAGTCATCGTGTGTTGTGCACATATGCTGCAGTACTCCATACTTCACGAGTGCATGAAAGAAATGTGAATATGATTTGCTTACTAGGGCGGTGGTAGCATAGTGGCTAAGGAACTGGGTTAGCATGCAGTAGCCTGAAATGTTGTGGGTTCAATTCCTCAGTTGTGCCCTTGAGTAAAGCAGTTAACCCCAAGTAGCTCTAGGGACAATGTAGTCCCTTGTAATATAATTGACATATGTAAGTCACGTTGGATGAGTGTCTGTTAAATGTAATGCTAGCACATTTAAGTATTAAAGAGTCTTTGTAGCCTAACACTGCATACAGTTGTTAACATTTGGGCCAGCAGCCCATTAGCTCTAGGCCGGGACCATACCTACTGTATGTTCCCAGGGTCCTATGTTCCCCAGTTCAAATCAATTCTTTCCACAAGTCAGCATTTATGCACTTTACCCAGGAAAATTAATAAGAAATCATAATGCTGTGATGTGAAACACAGTCATCCAAATAAAAGGGAGGCTACACATTTTTGGTTTTGTCAATTTAATAATTATGTCACAGGTGATGTCCCATTCCTGTGATTAGCATGTTGAACCCTTACAGCCTCTCAAACTCAATCTGTACTGACCTCGGAGAATGTTCTTATTCAGCTAGCCAGCAAGCTAAACACCTCTACACAAAAGTCCCAGAAACCGGGTGAAGTTGACCATTTATGTGAAAGGTGTGAAACTGAAATACAGAGACATACACCAGTAAATACATGGTAATATGAGTGTTGCAAATAGCCTACACAAAAAATAAACCAGTTTGGAAGAATATAATATAGACTAATAGGCACTAGCATGGTGAATAAGAAAATAACACAAAGGCTACAGAGGAGGAACACACACACAAACTTCCCTGCTGCTTTAACGATATGTTTCTAAATCATTACTACCCATGAATACATTGTGTTCTGGCCTTGCCAGTTCTCTTTCTATGAGAGACTTTTATTTTGATACACTTTACGCTGAAGCAGCAGGTAGCAAGACTTTTATAGTGATTCAAATGTTTAAATTATAACAGCAAATGATTCTTATACTTAAAATACACATGAAATACTGGGTTACACTTTACTTGACAGTATCGACATAAGAGTGACATGACACTGTCATGAACGTTGTCAAAAACGTTTATGACATAACGCTTCTGTCATTTAGTGTCATTCATTTTTTGTTCCTTTTCAAGTTAGGGTTAGGATTAGGGTTATGTTTAGGGTTAGAGTTAGGGTCATGTGTAATGACAGTGTCATGTGTTCATGACAGTGTCATGTCACTCTTACAATATGTCGATACTGTCAAGTAAAGTGTTACCAAATACTGTTTTTGTGGTTCATCTTTGTTTGTCTGATGAAATAACCACAAATCCATGAGAAAGACAGGGCCCATAAAAGACCTTGGGACCCATGTATGTACTTTTATTATTTTTGATTCCCTTTCATGCAGTTATTATGACCACTGCACTAGCGAAGCGACGGTCAAATAGGTCTAGTCAGAGTTTTTTTTCTTCCAGATTTTTTTTTCTTCAGTAAATTTGTGTCATCGATTCCCGGGACACTGAAAGACTGGGCTGCATGAAACTTGGTGAGCATGTGGCCCCACAAGGATGACACAGAACCATTGTTTTTCGTTTTGATTTGTCACCCACCCCCCGAAACGAGGGTAGGCTGGACACAGTTTTCTTTTTTTCATATGTTGGTCTCAAGGGGCCATGTAAATTGACAAGCGTGATTGATTTTAGTGGAGAGAATGTGCAGGACTGGCAGGCGGTCATATTTTGTAGCGCTCTGCGATACAGCTGGTTCCATGCGCATTTTGAATAGGTCCTGTAAGACTGTATAGTGGGAGAAAATAAATCCAGATGAAAGGACTTTGGTCAATGCAGACCATTCAGACCTATTTTGTTTGGGACAGATAATACAATGTCAGTAAGAGATTTTACAATGTCACTATAAAAACAAACTTGTATCCCGCTTTATCCTTGAAAAAGATGGATTCCTCATCAAAATATAAATTTTAAGAGTGTAAGTTTGTGAGAACCATGTAAACAGTCCTGTAAATGAGAACTTTTGTGAAGCTTTTATTCAGAGTGCAATATCTTAACATGTTTACAAAACCTATTTTGTGTAAATATTTAGATTTAAATTTAGGTGTAAATATTTATGATTTCTTTATTGATTCTCAAAGAAATATAATTAGAAATCTTGTCATGTTGTAGGCCTATTCTACAATAAATTAATAATAGAAATAGCCTCTGCTAAATGCATTATACACGAGACTTGGCTTTGTCTGGCTGTTTATTAAGTAGTAAATGGCCTGCCACTTCACAGAAGTTGTGCCATGTGCTCCTTGGCATTACCTTATTTGCTTCTAGCTGTTTCATCTCAAGTGTAACTTGAGGATACTGGTCAGGTCTGTTGCAGTGAAAGCTTGTGGTTTTGTATGGGTTTAGAAGATGAAAACTATGAGACAGCTGGAAAGTTTAGAGGTTATTAATGTCTCCGAGCAGCTGGAAATAGCAACAGGCTGCCACTTCACTTCTCAATAGCCAACGGATGACAGAGTCACTTTGTGTGCCATAAGTGGGCTAATTAGCCTTTTTCCAAAACAGCACTCGCGCTCCCAAAAAGTGGTGATACTTGACTGAAAGAGTGAAGCCAAATGGCCTCCTTGAATCTCATACGGATGACGAGTGAGTCAGTGGGTTGGTGTCTTAGTCCATTCATGAGGAAAAAAGAAAACAGTTTGAGTATCAGTTTTGTGCTCTGTGTCGCACTGAATCAGCAGTGGAGCTGGTCATTTGTCTCACAGACGCCTAATGCTAATATGAAACATGTCCAGTAGGTGGCATTAGAAGTTCAATTATTCAGGTGAAGGCACATCTTTTACTCCTTGAGATATCCATATATCTGTCCATTTTTCTGAGTTTGATATCATTTGGTAGAGCCCATCACAACGGGGAGGCCCATTGTCATCTAACCCCTTTTTAACGAGTGCTAGTCACTCAGCACAGTAAAGGTTAACTTAGTTACACTAAATGACACTAAATAATGGCATGGCAGGATCTGTACCGAATTCCATATCAACATATTGCAAAAACATAAAGCATTATGGTCATTGTAGTGATAAAAATGAAACAGTAATAAACACTATAAACAGATTTAAAGGTGCTTACAGTTATATCAAATTTATAGGCTAAACTATCAACTTCAAATGCATTATCTTGTTATTATCCTGCTTCATATTACCACAATATTTGTCTGCTCAGGAATTTTTCCTTGATTCCAGACAACACATGCATAACATACAACGCATAATTCATTGCTTAACAGTGCAATAACTGCTTAGCCTACATCTATGTGTAGAGAGTGATGAGCAAATATAATCAAAACATTTAGTTTGTTTTATATACAGAGGAATGACAATTGCTTATTTGGTCCCGTATGAAGATCTCCTGGCTATTCGGAAGGACTGAAGAGGAGGAGCTGCTGGAAGCTTCCTCCTGTGTTTCCATTTGTAAGTGATGGACCATTGCCCAAGTTGGCCAGCACTTGGTGAACATCCACCCTCCCCTCCTCTCCTCCCCCTTCCCCACAAGCTCCATTCACTTCAGCTCAGATCAGAGGCAAACTTGCCGACGCCACAGTGTCGCATTCTGGGGATGGCTCCGCGTGTTGGGGACGCTCTGATGTGCCACCTGGCCCTCGGTACCAGCAGCCAGGAACTCTCCCTGACCCCCCCAATGAAAAACTCGTTTGCCATCGGAGACACGTCAGGGATGTCTCTGAGGACCGTTTGCATGCATTCCCCATATGACGAGGACAGACGAAAGAGACAAGGAGAGAGTGAGAAAGAGACAGAGAGATCACCAACATCTATTGGAAGAGTTTTCCACCCCCCACTGCCTGTCATAATCAAACTCACAATCCTTACCCAGTGCACCCTCCCACCCTCGGTCTGCCTAAACCCCCTACTCTAATTCAGTCAAGCTTGTCCAGCGCCTGGCCTCGTAGATACATAACCGCACATCAAAGATGATCCATTTGGTGCAAGACAAACCGGCTCCGCACAGTCTCAGCGTGATCTGACACAGCCACCATTACACGCTACAAGTGTCTGCGAAATATGTGTTAAGTGCAGAGGAGAGGGAGAAACAGAGAGAGGGGGATTTATTTAAGGAGAAAGGCTCGGAGTTAGTTATGGCAAACATATTGAATGATCTGCATGAGGACCCAACAGTTGACATTTTACGACGAACAAATGTTGTTTGCACTGTGTACTGTCTTTTATTTGTCCTACAATGTTTAAAAAGTATAGCAACAAATCTGTGTTTTTGCTTGTTTTGAATAATTTGTTCATATATTTATTTTGAACTTACAACAAAATGATGCTGTAACATTGTCTGCATTTTCCACATCGGAAATTGTGAATGCTACAAAAAAGAATAAGACTAACAACTAAAAAGATGAGTTTTAAAATGTCACCTTAACTTACCATAAAAATACCCTTTACAAAATTGTAACTCTTGCATTTCACAATCCTTTCAAACCATACAATTTTGAAATCAATACTGCAATATTGTTATCCCATCATGACAATTTTACAAAGGCACAGTTTCTTGATTAACTTGTTTTTGGAACATGTAATGTCTGTGCTCAAAAGCCCTCTGAGCTCCTAACTAATTGGCTCGTACTTTCACACTATTTTAGAATGACATGCTTCTACAAATGTCTAGTTTTTAAAACGCGCTGACATGTTTGAGTTTTTGACTGAGTGTTTGTCAGCTGGACAGGTGTGTGGATGAAGTCCTGCTCATTCCAGCAGCTTCGGCCTGGTAAGTTAAGCCACATACACCAGGCTTTCACGCCCTTAACACGTCGCCGGCCATTCGAGCCGTGGACCCCACAGGCAGCCTGCCCCATGCCCCGCGATCCTGGCCCTCACCAAACCATAATATTTTCCCCAAGAGTCAAGTGGAGACAATAGCAGACCTTCTCAGTTGGTCTGATTTGCTCAAGAGACATTCTCTCCACCTGTCTCAGGTCAGAGGTCGATGCCGTGAGTCAGGGGTTGTTGGTCATATGACCTGATTGGATAGTTCGCTTTTTTTTAACCTGAGAAAATGAAGATGTAGTATATCACTGAGTTTTGATAAGATTTATTTAATTTATTAAATATGTTATAGAATGAATGCATCCATAGGTGTAGGTCCATAGGTGTTTGTTTATTCAAATATATTTATTTATTTAAAACAAATGTTTTATTTAGCCATTGGGGTAAACACATTTAAAGATTGCCTTGAGCAGTTAGGGTGTGTCTTATTCATGTTTTGGCCATGTTTAATAACATTATCATTAGGGAAAATCTTTTTCACAAAAATAGAATAATTGCATTGCTTTGTTTAGAAGCTTTGACTGATTGGTTTGGAAGTATGTTAATGAACTTGAAGGCACATTTTCATTTTGGAAAAGTCAAAAGCTTTCACATGTCACAGTACTGTCTCCAGAGAGGTTCGGGTGACTGCCAACTATAGGACAATGCAAATTGGCAGGAGACAATAAAGATTTAACGAGTCACATTAAAGCCATCTGAAAGCACAAACAACTGTCACGCGGACACCGTGCTTCCAAAGTGCCGCGCGTTGATGTGCGGCTTGCAGACGTTGACTGGAACATGGATGAGATCGCTAGGACACCATGTATCACGAACACACGCACGCACACACACACACACACACACACACACATAGTGAAATACCATGGACTTGTAAGGCTCTTTTTCAAAAGACAGGTCGACGGACGGACGCCGCTTTTAGCAGCAGTCTTTTCTCGGGACGCAACACGGAGGGACAGAAGGCATGGGCTCGGCCTAATTAGCCTGAAAAACAATAGCTCCCCAATCGCCATTCCATTGTGCTCTGCGGCATTGTCCCGCAGCTCCTGTTACCATCTCCTGATAAACAAGTGGCTAAATTAGATGCACAGTTGTTGCCATTGTCCTGCTTCTCTTGATACCTAAACCCCCTTCTGTTGGCCCCGCAAACCTCACCACCCCAGAAACCCCATACGCGAAAGCCGTCAGGCCTAGGCGAATTGGGCCCCTGTGGGGAATTAGCGTATGGTAAATGACACGAAGAAAGGGGAGTCTCAATACAGCGTGTTGTCTCACCACTTAGCTCTCCGCTGGCCGAGGCACAGGTAATTAGTGAACAGAGAGAGAGCCGAGCACGAGGCTGTGGTCGGTGCGGAGATCTTAATGTTATTTTGATGGATGGCGTCAAAGGCGATTTCTAGGTCGGAGCGCGGCGCAGATTATGAGCCAGCTGTTCCCAGGCCAAGGAGCGTATGCTAGGATAAGAGTGGGCGCTCTAAGGCCCTGCTGATGGAGACAGCCTGATTAATGCCCTCCAATTAGAGCGTCATTGAAAGTCATATTGCCTGCAGACAGTTGAAGAGGGCCTAATGTGCAGCGAAACATCTACCAACTTTCCGTGCTTTGTTTTAAGGTCGATTTTACATATTGGAAAATATGCATGAGAAAGCATTTTAGTGTACATGTTTCATTTGAAAAAAAGAGATTGGAGGAGATTTGAGAGAATGATTTTGACAATTAAATCACATTTTACTGCGTATTTTAATTTTACTGTAACCCTTTTGCCAGCAACTGGATTGTGCAATTGAAACACACTATATTTCTTCATGGGCCATACCAGTGGAAGTACGAAAGCATTAGCCTGACATTACCGTTCATCTTGCAGTATGTTTTTTATAGTGGAAACATTAATAAAATCCAAGGTCTTGTCAGGTTCTGACTCGCAGCGGGCCTGTCGACTCTATTACCTTTGAGCATAAATGAACTGTGCCATTAGTCATCCACATTCTTTCTTAATGCTATTATACACATCCGAGGCTACTCCAAACAGGCCCACTTTGTTCCATGAAGTTTGCCATAGATTTTGAGCAATGCTTCTGAGATACTTAAAGATGTTATTATTCGGTTGCTTCTAAGCAGTTTTCACTTTAAATTAACAGGGTGGTCAATGACCTTAACAATGTAGTAATATGCTGTCATGGTTCTGTTGTTCGTTTGGCGTCATATTAAAGGACAAGCTGTCAGCAATGAAGAGCACAAATGGTCCTTAGTATTCAAATGCATTTGTAGAGATTTGTAGAAAGAGGTCGTTACCTGTCCTGCCATAATGCCGGACTAACAGTGAGTCATATAGTGGATGACATTTAGATTTAGTCATCAACAATCTTTGGACAAAAGTCACTGCTGAATTATGTTATGTACAAATTAATATATGGGTTGAGAATGAGTAACCGCCATGTCTTTTAATAAATGGATGCATATGAAAGCCATTAAGCTTGATTCAATGAGATGTGTAATATTCTATGTGACATGGGATATTGCATGTAGTTTACATAGTTGCAGCAGTGTGGGTAAACTATTTAGTCATCATGAACTTCTAAAGACTGACTGTAATCCTTTTGGAGACCTACAGCTGCTATTAAAAGACTAGCTGACCGGTTTTATTTCCAGAGCTGCGTCGTCTCGATAGAAATGTGTGCTGCATGACAGAATGCAGAAGTTGATATTGCTCCTTTCTCCTGGCACTGTCTCTGTGTGTGTGTGTGTGTGTGTGTGTGTGTGTGTGTCTTATGAGTACAAAGGGTCAAGGCCGAGGACAACTGGAAGGAGCTTGTTAAGTGTCAGGGACTCGTGCCGTAGGGAACCCTGAGCCATGTGTGGCATCCCACTTGAGCCTCACTCTCCCCTGCAGCCCCTCACCACACGCCTGGGGGGTCCCCAGCACAGCGCTTCTCTCTCATCCGTCGCCGTGGACATATTATGTCTACCACCCCCCCCCCACACACACACACACACACACCCACCCACCCTCCTCCGCAAACCCCCCCAACCCCCCGCCCCCTCTTGAGCTTGTGGGCCCTCGATCGTATAGAAACCAAAAATAAATAAATCAACAAAACAAAAGGGTTTCGCTGGGACAAAAGCGCACTGGTGCGGGGCCCACCTGCATCTGTTTGGAAATGTCATGGAAGCCCCTTGGACAGCTTCCCCCCACCTTCTCAATCCCAACCCCACCCTCGTCATCTCCCTGCTCAAGCACTGTCGCCTTTCCAGGCCACGGTGAAGCGCAGTAATGCTACAACAAACACTGGTGCTCAGTCTTCCACAAGCGACTGTATTCAAGCTAGAGTTAGATACAGTTACACCAGCTAGGGGCATTAGCGCTTTTATTGCACAGCTCTGATTTTTTTTTTTTTTTTGGTATTTTTTTATCCCAACGACCTCGCTTAATGCACAGACTGGCAAAGAGTGTGTGTGTGTGTGTGTGTGTGTATATGTGTGTGTGTGTGTGCCTTTTTCAGGCCTTGCCAATTCATCCAGGGTGGATTACTTTTCTGAGCTCTACTGGCTCGGGCAGCTCTTTTGAATGGATTTGTTTTTTCATTGTCAGCATACAATAGCTCATTGTGTGGGCCGTTTGTACAAATGTGGTGCAATGGAGCATAAATCATATGTTCTCCACTGAAGCCAGCGATCCTCATCAGGTGCAGAGTGTCCAAATAGATAGCTGATAGCATCTGATATCGGAAGATACACATGAACACGGGCCGATAAAGTGTCTTTTGGTTGTATCAACACAGTTTAATATTCACACTGGCCACACATGCAGGACGATGATGTTGCTCATCGTAGTAAAGAGGATTAATGCATGGCAGCATATTTACTCTAAGTATGTTTCGGTTCTTAAAGCACCACTATGCAAGTTTTTTACCTTAATAATATTTTGATGTTAAACAAACTTGTAATAGGGAGAATCTTGCTCCTAGCGTAACTGGCAGCGCCTCGCAGGCAGAAAACGAGCCTTGCAATTTGGCTTATGGCGGCCGGAGACAACTCGCGAGAATCGTGAAACATTACCTCGTCAGTATAGGCCCTATAGCTCTTTGGAGATTGTCTTCACCTCTTGTTAGTCCTTGACTCCAAAACAAATGCACATTTACCATGTCCAAGGGCTCGTGAGTAGTGTTTACAATGGCAAAGTAAAATATCAACATTTCGCGACTCTAGGGTGAGATCTATAGCAAAATCCCCAACTACATTGGATACCTTTAAGTAAATATCTTAGCAGCCAGCCCCAAATGTTAGTGAAGACTGTACAGACAACAGTAGAATAAGGAGTGTCAAAAATCTGACTGTATCAAGATGGTTTTCCAGTACTTAAGACAATAGCAGTTTCATCAACAACAAGACTATGAGAAGCGAGAGAGAGAAAACAGACCATAAACTTTACAGTGGTTTACATGGTGCCACCTGCCACAGTGGGAAGACTTCCAATGGACCTCAAGCAATATACCAAAAGGTAGTACATTGTTTGTTTATGTGGGCAGACAAAATCACTGTGCACTATACATTCCATTAAGAGCACGGCATCTTTAATGACTGGTTAGCAAGTATCAGTGTCAGAGGCTACTGCAACTGCACACCTGGAAAGGAGGATCACATGTGTCTGATAAGGCAGCTGTTGTTGTTTTAGTGGCCTTAAGGATGTTAGCTCATCCTCTACCTGCTGCCTCTGACATTAATACGAAATGGAAAGGGAGGGCCAGAACATCCTAGTTGTTAAGCTCTTTCCTTCTGGATACTGCAAAGCCGGGCCTAGCCACTGATTATTGTTATCAGGCGACTCACAGCCAGTTCTGTAATCAACTGTCTTTGTATGGATGAAGAAGCCAAACAGAAGCTGGACGTTGGCATGGAGATAAAGCAGTGGAGTTGACACAGTTATGCAACCGCAAGAATCACATAGTGGGGGAAAAAGAGAGAGAGAATGAGTAGGCCTATCTTATTAACCAAGGTTCCAATATGTATTCTATCCTGTGGCGTGCCCAGTAGCTCTAGAGGATAATATGTTGTTTAGCCAGCGGGTGACCCGTGGTTTAAAAAAGCATCCCACGATTGCCAGCCTGTGGTCTTTCGAAACGCACAGGGATTTAGCGTTTCAAAGGCGCACCGGGAAAAGCGTGAAAGCTCCTGCAGCAACCACCCCGGCATATTGTTTTGCTGTAATAAGGGAAGATCAGGTTTCCCGTGGACTAATATAGGCTGCAAATTGCATCTATAAATTTCTCTTTCATCGCACCAGGGCTAACAAGCTAATAGGGGACGCCTGCTGCCCCAAGCCCGACCTGAGCAGGCCGGAGCCCTGGTGCTGCTGCTGCTGCCGTCCCCACTCTCTGGCTATTTCTCATTTCCTTATTGGCCCTTTCAGAAGGTATTACAGAGGTGACCACTGATTTTAGCTTTAGATCTGACTTTTATTGAGTGTATGTTCATTACACATCCAAGGGTTACGACTCACTATTTTTGTCGTGAGTCACTGTGTGATATGATGCTTTCGTAGAGGACGTCATGTCATTTTCAAATTATGGAAAATATAAGGAGTAGAAATGAGTGTATAGTCTTGATCATATCTACTGTACAAAAACAAACCGTTTTATCAGTTATTAAATATTTCAAATATTAAACTTCTCTTTGATTTGAATGGTGACATGTTGAGAGCATAACATGCACATATATCCTTTATCACAATGGACAGCTATCATACAAAACATCTGTATTTTGTATAATTTTTTAAAGAGTTTTTTTTTTCCTGGAGCTCAAACGATATGAAGATATCTTCTTCGTGGAGCCCTCCATCTACACCTGTCTCACCTGCGGGTGCACTCTACACCAGGGCTGTGTCAGAGGTGTCACTGCATGGCCTGGCCCCGATGAAAGGGTTAAGCTCCTTGCTGCTATCCGCCTCTTTCTCCCAGTGGAACTGGAGTGACCATAAGAAGGAGCCCCACCACCACCACCATTACTTACCCCCAACCCCTCCATCAGAAGAGTGTTATCGGGGCGGCTCGGCTGCGAGAGAGAGATGTGGTGGTGGGGGTGGTGGATGGGAGGGGGGTGCTGTGGGGGTGCGAACAGCGGCAGAGATGCCTCCCGGGTCAAGCCTTTAATAATGATTACAAACTGGAGCTGGGCTGCCGGAGAGACAGGCCGCAGCTGTGAGCCGGCCGCCTCTTTGAAGTGCCCCCCGCCTGTTGCCGGGTCCCAGGCCCCCCTCGCATGAGGCGACGCTGGAACTATGTGGCTGCCTGTGGGAAAGAATGTCACGCGACGCCAGGGTGACGGAGCACGGCACTGCCTGCGAGGGACGGCTGCGCGAGCAGCAGCGGTAGTGGCAGTGGTGTTGGTGGCGGCGGCGGTGGCGACAGTGGTGGTGGGTTGCTCTGGGGAGCGAAAGTGTCTCCACTGGTCCTCTCACTGCCCTTCTGCTGAGAGAGAGAGAGAGGAGAGAAAAAGAGGCAGCAAGAAGTCAGCCTGGAGGCCGGTGCAACGTTACAGTCAAAGACTGTGACGGATTTTTCTTTATCGCAGTCGAACAGCCACAGTGGACACGCAGTGTTTATGTTTGGCCAGCTAAGGCCGAGGCTTTGCTCCCATCTGCCCAGACCCTTTTGTACGAAGCCAACACATATGCCATTATAAACAGCAAGCCTTGATATGTATGAAGCTCATGCAATTTGGCCCATGGAGCAGGTCCTGTCTCGTCTGAGACTGCAGTGGATGATGCACTTCGGGGAAGAATGCAAAATAAAAGTACAGAAATAGTCACCGGCCGCCACCATACTTCCATCCCATGGTGATCATTTTATACGGGGGTTTATTGGGACCGCGGGGGGTGACGAGTGATGGACCTCGCAGTTGAGCCGAGGCCGGATTATCATGTCTCTCCAAAACAAAGCCGGGCCGTGATAACTGTTGGTTTTTAAGACAGAAAATAGAAGCTGCATGCTCCACCTCGCCCCCCCACCTCACCCTCTCCTCCTGCTACAGCAACTGTTCCATGTTTCCAGTGTTCCACCATAAACAGGCAAATAAAAAGTAACTATCTGTGCTCTGATTCAACGGGCGGCACACAGAAGTAAGGAGGAAAGGCGAGGAGTTTGTCAGGGAGAGCTGAGAGATTTATCACGCCAAGTGGCTAATTATTACCTGCCAACATTCAAGGATGAGAGTGAAATACAACATATGACAATTGGATGCCCAGACTGGGCACCACACCAAGCTTTCTGGGGCTCGGTTTATTAAATGGCGACTGTCAGAAGTTAAAAATGATTTGTTTTTTAAGAGTGTGTTGGAATGCAACTCTGTAATAGTATGTCATCAATTTTAAAAAATTGGAAATGATATTTGATAATATGTTGATAAATGTTGCCTCAGTCTCAAATGTATTTCAAGTGCAATAAATAATGAAAAATATACAATCAGAAAGCTGTAAATATGGTTGTCTTATGAAGAGATACACTAGCTAGGTAAAGATATCCTATACTATAGCAGACTCTTGTGACAAATTATAATCTTTTGGTCATGGACTTTAGAAAAGACTGGGACAATTAGTAGAGATTCTAAAGATCCATTACGATTTTATGACAGAGTCTTGGTGAATGATGCTCACTGAAAACATTTATTGCCAATTATCCTGGTCAGTCTATCAATTTAGTCCCTAAATGATTTCACCTTCCCTTCAACTGGACCTGAGCAATCAAGGTCAACAGTTAAGAAATGACATCACAAGGCATAAAAAACAATTAATAATTTTCTCACAAACACAAACCCTGGAGTGGTGCGAGATGGATGGCTTGGCTCCTCTATGACCTCATTGCTTCCATAACAATGATCCATTGTGTCCTGGCCATGGTGCTACATGGCGATCGCTGTCCATAAGTTTTATTTGGCATTTAATGGCCATTAGATCACAGCGCTTCTGTTCCATGTTTGAAGGTGGCCAGTCTGCCAGTCGGAGATGCGACAGAGGGGAACAGAGGCCGATGAGGACAAAGAGAGAGGGAATTAGAGAGAAAGAGAGACAGATCACATCTTATAATTTCCATCTTGAGCTGGATTTTTTATTATTATTTTATATCTTTTTGCAGCGTTCTCTGCTAAATTTATTTTTACCCATTGTCTGTTTTATGAATACTATGTGGATAGTGTTGCGTGGGAATCTTGACTGGAAAATGTGAAATGGAAGCATCATGATATATCAAGGGTGATATAAATATTTTTGTAGCACCGTAACCCAAAATTTAATGAATTTATCTAACAGTATGTCAGTCAGATACAGAGTACTCTATGTGGCAGTAGAGAACCACTCTGAGAGTATTGGTTATCCATGCAACAATCACAGAGTTCATGTTCTGATGCCATAGCAAGTAAGATGTTTAGTTTGTGTGGTAATAATTCTTGTTGAATTATTTACATAATTTTTTTCTATTGTGAAACATTTTGCAAATACACACATTTATTGGTGTTGCAGCATGCAAACTAATGATTAATGAAATGTTGCATTACTTTCCTGTGTAACACCGGATTATTTTCTTCCTGTACTTGAGCTGGCATAAAATTTATTTGACTTCATTGTTGATTTTCCTATTTGTCTTCTTAGACAGCTATTTCCCCAATGGACACTTTTTTAGCAGCCCACATTTGAAGGAATATGTGCAGGACCAGTGATCCCAGCACACTGCAGATGTTAACACTTGTGTGTTTCCCCTTAGCCTTACACCCTGCCAGTTTGAACTTGATGTAATAACTCAACCGCAGACTCCAAGAAAAATAGATTTGGGATTTCTCTGTGATCTATCGCGGCCATTACTTTCCCCCTAATTGAAGGGTAAACATTCTTTTATTCGGATGGCTTAAAGTAATTACTTCAATGACATGTCTTATTTTCAGACATTTTTAAGTGCTGTTTCCTTTTTACGAGCTGCTTTATAAAAGAAACCATTCTCCGCAAAGGTGCCCCATGCTTCTCATGTGGCCCATAACGGTGGCCCGATTTGATTTGCTGAGCTTAAGAGAAGTTTTGGACATTCGACTCACTAAGGCACAACACCAATGTGGACCCCGGCAGTGCGCAGCTCAATCACAGGATCTGTGCTAATGTGTCCCAGTCCCTGTGTTAATACAAATGTCCTTAAAAGTAGCTGGGATTGCTCGTGGCCATGACTAATATCGCAATACCTGGCAGCTCAGTCTGTTGACTTTGAATAGAAATTCTTGGACTATTTTGACATGTCGCCATTTTATAGGTTTCCATAGTGACCCCAAGTGTTTTCTCCACACACTGGGCTGCCCTTGCTATAATTGTCGCTGAGCCGCATAAAGAGACATTGGTTTTTATTAAATTGGCACATCACATGGTGTAAAGTTTGCTCTGCTAACTGATTATTAAGCCGGGTGACAACACACCTCGTTTTTAACTGTGCAAAAGTAGGGAAGGGTTCACCTAAGTTAGTTCCCCTTGTTTAGGAGTTTGACGATTAAAATTGAAACATTGAATTTAACTTCCTGTGCTTTGCTCCACTTACAGTAACTTCTATTTACTTTTCTACACTTTTAAAGTATACATCTTTCCTAAGGGAATTCTAATATAATGCTTCACATTGACTTTGTACAGAATGTAATCATTTTCTTTTACTGTTCAGGTCCATCCACATTCAAGAGAAATGATCACCTGTCATGGGTAACCCACAATGGAAGGTTTTGGTTGTTTGTTAGTGGGGTGGACTCTGTTGTGTCAAGTCTTAAGAAAATAATGAATTACAATGCACACTGATTCCCATGGACGTTTTGCAAACCATCAAGGCCATAAGTCATTTTGAGCACCTTTATTCTGTCCCAACGAGTAAGATTTGACCACAGTGTGAACAAATATATTAGTCATCTGAAAGATCCAAAGACGATCATCAAGCATCCTTTGTCAACAAGGTAGGGCATACATACTGTATGATTTACCTGTTTTTCATCACTGTCATTGCCTAGTCAGTGAACTTTCTGTGGACTCTTATAGGCTTCAATGGACCTGACTGTTGAGGACCAGATTTGTCAATCTTTGCAGACTGGATAATTCGCCATGTTAGCTGTGAGCTTAGCTGATTGTTTGGAGGTGAGAGGGAGAGCTTTGTTCATCTACATTCATAAGTATTTACACATGAGATTTTGAATTATTGTCTTGCAGTCAAAATCATCTGAGTAGGGCGTGTTTGTGTGTGTGTGTGTGCATTTGCGCATGTGTGTGCGTGTCTGTGTGCGCATGTGTGTGTGTGTGTGCTTGTTTGTGTGTAAGTGAACTGAGCTTCCTTTGAATGGGTGGGATCGGTGTGTTGCAATAGGACAGTATGCACCTGGTTGCTGTGTAAACTGTTCCATTATATCCCAGTGAGTCACCACAACGTTCAGTTATGCCACTATACTTGCCTATGTTAACGTTGTTGTGCAAATCAAGTTTAAACAGCTCCATTTGATGCCACATGGGCATGCTCAATTAAGATGTATTAATGAATCAGAACCATAGTTATTTTTATTCTTGTTCCCGAGTATACGGTTGGTCTAATAATCATATCGAAGATTTTGACATCCCAGAATCCCTTGGAAATCCAGACAGTCAGATGTCGAGTGATGACATGTCTTAAAATTTTAGCACTGTTCTTTGTAATTGCAAAAGTTGATTTATTGTTATAGCAATATTTCATAAAATTGAGTTTTATTTTTCAGAGTGACTGAACATTTTTTAAAAATGTACCCTCTTTATCTGTAGTGTCTCACTTTAAAAAAATAAAAAATAAAAAAAAATAAAAAAAACAGACAAAGGAGAACAAATTACAATTGGATTGCTACACTAACACTCACAATGACATGAACAGGCTTTGGCATTATGTAGTGAATTATGTAGTGTTATGTAGTGAGAGCAAGTGATGATACCAATATTTGCTAATTTATTGACACAGCAGAATCCAACTAAATGAGTTGACTCATTGGAGGTATACTTTTTAACATCTAGATTGTAAATATTAGATTCTAGAGGGACAAGGTGGAGGTTGACTATGACAGTTGGTCTTCTTGTTTTTTTGTTTTTTTTAAAGAAGTGTCACGGAAATATGGCTCTGAAGGAATTCATTTCCAGAGATCTTCCTGGATTGTGCGTGGACACACCTGAGCATTGTACTGACCTATCTATATTTGCATGTGAGGTCATGTGCATGATATTAAACTAACTAATTAGCTTTCCTTCATGCACCACCAAAATTAGCTTTCCTTCATGCATCCCTGGCCTGACAACTGAGATCCCTGTGTTATTTTGTGATTTCCTTACCAAAATATACAAGACATTCTATTCAATTCCAAGAAGCTCATGATCTTCAAGGAGAGGTATGAAAAGAAAATCTGTGGATGTCCAGCATGTGTGTGTGTGTGTGCGTGTGCATGTGCGTGCGTGTGTGTGTGTGTGTGTGTGTGTGCGTGTGCGTGTGTGTGTGTGTGTGTGTGTGCGTGTGCGTGTGCGTGTGTGTGTGTGTGCGTGTGCGTGTGCGTGTGCGTGTGTGTGTGTGTGTGTGTGTGTGTGTGTGTGTGTGTGCCTCTGTCTGTCTGCCCTCTGTCTGTGTCATTCCGACGCTGTCCACAGAGATCTACAGCTCTCCCTGTGGTATGGGCCAATGTGAGCAACCTCAGATGGACAGACTGGTCCCATACACAAGAGAGCCATGAGAGGAGACGAGCAAACCCAGGCAAAGGTGAAGTAGCTCAGGGGGCTTGGACACATGGCAGAGGGCTGATGACACCGGCCACAAGGGGGGGTGGGGTGGCTGGGAGTTAGTGGGGAGATGGTCTCACAGCTGGAGTGGGACATACAGACCCATGGGAAAAGGATCCTGTGATAGTTATGCTTCACCTGCTGCACGGGCACCCTTGAACAGGGGAAGAAAGACATAGAGAGAGAGAGAGAGAATGGCTATACAGTACAGTAACTGCCAAAGCAGCAGAACTGCTTCATGTTTTATTACATCATTCTGTTGGCAGTGTGCCAAGTCGCTGGCTTGGCTTCTGTCCAGAACAAAACTGCCCCCCTCCTCTGCCATCTCTCCGTCTTACAGATGAAGTTATTCAACGATCGGGATCTCTTGTCTTTTTCCACTTTTCTTCCATTTCATTTGTGTAATGCAATCTTGAGTATTCCACACCGCAAGGCTGTTTCTGAATGTGACACACGATTTGACAGGGCAACTATTATTCTGCCTGTGTGTCATATTGAAAGCATATAGAGAACTGCGTTACACCACGTCTTTCTCCCACTCCCTCAGAGTGATGAGCAGTGAGTCCTCTTTAGGTAAATACGCCAGGTGAAAACCTGGTTGACAGGCATCCTTCGGCTTATCCGTCACTGGAAATGAGTCCATCAACAGCTTGGCCGAGAAGGAAGTAGACTGTTTAACTCTTGTAAATGCATTTCTTGCTTCCTCTTCTTCTTGATTTGTGGGGCTTTCCACTGTGCACAAAAAATAGCTGTTTACGAAGGAATGAAGTCCAAATAACTTCCGTAATGATGTTATTGTCTACGTTATTGTTTCCACTATTTCAAACCAATGTTATCTCGGTAATGAAAAATGAAAGGGTACAGAATGCATACTTCTGTTTATTAGTGCATTCTTCATTGGTGTCATACTGAAATTCCGAAAACTCCAAAAGTGAATAAATTAAAGCTTTTTTCAAAAGACTGCGTTAGTGGTAAGCTCTTACTAACGGCAAAACTGTTCCAGTTGTATTGGAGGATTGTGTTGCTTATATTTTGACTAAAAACAGGGGGTCCAAATGTGGCACTGTATTGGTTCAGTCCCCTTCAGATAACCTTCCGATGTCAATGCTCTGTATTGTACACATTTTAACCACTACACCAATGATTGACTGATTTAGTACCATCTGAGATTACCGTCCACTTGAGGGAAGTAGCATGAAGCCAATCCAAGTGTTTTTCTGACTGTCATTAGCTTTCTATCCTAAAATGGATTAAACAGTGACAGGAGGCACATAGAGTGGATTTGCCAAAGGGTGGGCCTGCTGAAACGGCTGGGAAATGCCTTTGAGATGAGATGATGGGAGAGAACCTAAAATCTAGAAACAATCACAATTTCCATGTTGCTTTACTTTCTCTGTTAAGTCCTACTGTGTGGCATAAGGGTGTACCATGTACAGTTTATTTCAGTAATGAGCTCAATGCAAATCAAACCAGCTAATAGGTTAACTGAAAGAAAACCATGACAATCTCTAGGTATGGTGAAAGGTATGTGATGATGTGGGGCTATTTTAATTCCAAAGGCCAAGGAAACTTTATCAGGATGCATAGTATCCATGAAAAAACTGGCCTTTAAAAATAAAAATCTACCTGCCTCTATGGGAATTTAACATAGGCAGGTGTATACTTATGCCCCCTGTATTATGAAGAACATTTATTTACTTCACAAAGAAAATTGGTGTCCTTAAAGGTTGGATTTTTCCTCATTTTTCCTTTTTTAATTAAGGCATTAAGATCAATTTCCAAAAGATGATTTTTTTTTTCATCTTTTTAGTCAACTTTAGCATGGGGGTGTAAACTTATGCAACCCACTGTATATTTTAATATAACACAGCGAACTGTGGATTAATGGCATAATTATCTGATCATTCTGGTGAAATCATTGGATGGATGAATGGATTGCCAGGGAAACAAATCCTGTGATTAGTCACAATTAAAAGCTTTTAGTAATGCATATTTAAATGTAAATTAATGGAATAATTGTAAAAAAAAATCTATACCAAAGAATTAAAATACTATTGTGAAATAGAATCTTTTTAACTTCGATTCTACACAGAACTTATCAATAGGTTATTGAGTTAGCTTGAATGCCATACTGTACTTTTTATGCACACACATGCACACATAAAAAAAAACAATGGGCCCTATTTTGCCCCCTGGTGCATGGCATAAAACTCATTTTCCACTGGGCGCAAAGTTTATTTTTTTATTTTGCACACTTATTTTTTGCGCCCAGGGGTGTGGCAATTAACAACCTAGGGAGTGGCCTGGCGCATTGTCAAAAAATCTCTATTGATCACCACCTAAAAATGCATTACGCCACTATTCAAGAGAAACCTGGTCTGAAGTCTATGGCGAGTTGTTTATATGTTATTTTAAGAGCGCATTGTCAACAGTCATATTGGTAGGTGCACAACGCACCATCCTTCTATCCTCCATGAACGTGCACCAGCACACTTCCATGCAAAACATTAGAAATTACACGATTAGGCTACAATGGGAAACATAATTAGAATAAAGATATTACGAAATACATCTCACTATGCAATTGCAAATTGGTAATGATGGTTAAAAGTGATTAGGCGAGAGCAGCTGAAGACGCACTATCACAAGATATAAGCAACTCTTCTGTAGGATAAACATTGTTTTAAACGTTGTTTTATTCAGTCATTCGAAAAATATTAGGGTAAGTGTTGCTTTTTCCAGCCTATGTTTTCGATGGTAACCCATTGTCAGTCAATAGTGAAAGTAACTTACTGCGTATAACTGTTGTCGTTGACTGACACCATGGTTAGAAATTAGTTTCACTTTGCCAATGAGTTCAAATAATAGATGAGTGCAAATGCGTAAAGGCTATGCTAGATTTTAGTAAGGCAAAAAAAGGTTTAGTGGAATGACTGAGACACAAACAGCATTCAGACTGCCTCGGATAATGTGTGAGGCAAAATACTAAAACTTCTGCAGGTGAGGAGCACCATTTCATCAAAACATGAGGGGGTGGTATTGTCCTTTACTTTGCAACACGGCAGCCAGTGCAAACTTGTAAACTGGAAACTGGACTCTCTGAAGCCAGTGATACATTTAACATGAAATACTGGCCAAGTTGCAAAGGTACTACATCCAGTCTACTGAATATGTAAACAATGTCCTCTTTTGAAGATTCAGAGGACTGGATTTGTATGTATTTTCTGTTCATACCCTTTGGGTAAAAAGCCTCTGGAACATTCCATGCCTCTGGCCCTACACCACCTCCTGTGACCTCCACCTCTTGCAAATGTTCAAGGGACTGCACCAGTCATTGCATGTCATTGCAAATAGTCCTCTCCCATAATCTCCTGCTGCTCTCTCTGGGTCATGCAGCAGCAGCAGTGGGTACCTCACCCCAACTGGAGGGACCTGCGGAGCTACGCATTGGCTAACTGTGACAGATGAATGCTGGGAATTATGGGCCCGCTGAGTGTTTTGAACTCCTTTCTTTCATCCATGTTTGTACAGCGGGGGAAGCAGGGGCATCCGTCTTTCTGCAGTGTGTTAATTAAATGCAAGCGTTATGCTCCCAGGCTGTTCACACCGGGGCCTTCCAAGCACACCTCACCTGTGTCATTTCTATTGACATTTATCTCTCTCCTCCCTGCCATTCTAATCTGCTTGTACTGTAGCTGTGAATTGGTGCCGGTGCCTAATCCTTTATTTAAGTAGGTGAGTCCATAAAAAACATAATGGGATTCAATGAAGACACAAAAAAAGGAAGATTGTGTGATGGACTGGCATGCTGCAGGAGAGTATGAGGCCGAGTGAACAGTAGATGAGGGTAATGGATGAGTGTTTTGAAATCTGTAAGTGGATGATTTCTTTTCATGCAGAAACCAGTGCTGATGAGCCTTGCGCATGCCAAGTCTGTAACCGATGGCCTACTGGAGATTGAAGACATCGTTTTACCCTTAAAGTTACAATTTGAAGAGGTAAGTGTGTAAGGGATTTTTTATTACATAAATATAAATAGATGGATTTATAAACTTTATCTTGATATTCCAGTACAATGCAAAGAAGGTTATAACATTTAAACTGTATCAAGTGTGCTCTTTCACAAAATCCTTCATCTACTGTGAGTCACTCTTGGGATGAGGTGGTGTAGAAGAGGAAAAACACAAAAATCAGAATGTCAGTTGTTTGCCCATGGCAGTCTAGTGTCTGCTGAAACAACCGTGTGACAAAAGCCCAGGGAACACTTGAAAGGTTGGGGAGATGTGTTGTTCACACCTTGCAGCAGGTCGTAATGTCTCTTAAGTCCTGCCGCTATGCCGTAATTGTATTTCTATTATTTTTCTCGTTGCCAGGCGACAGTTTTAATCCTACCTCACTCCTCTGACACGTCAACAATGAAATGTGTTTCTCGCGCTCTCTCAAATGAAGCAATAAAGCGATGAATGAAAGGAAAAAAAAAAAAAAAAAAAAAAAGTGAAATGACAAGTATTGATAGCAAGATGTCTGTTGAACAGGTTTATTGAGGGGAAGAAGAAGAAGAAGAAGATAAATAAAGAAGGAGGGGGGGGGGGTTATAAGCCAAGGCTTACCTTTTCACCTTGTTGGAAAAACAGTGTTCGATCCTGGATGACAGCACGGCTGTCAGAAGCCATCAGTGGCGCTGGAGTTGTCTTCTCACCTAAGTGCCAGCTGATGTGAAAAACACTTAATGCGCAGTGACAGATTGTCATCTCAGGACCTATCAAATGCGGAAAAATAATCACAGAAAGAAAAAATATAAACATGTAAGGGCCAGGTCACTGACTTAAATAACTTATCTGACACATCTACATGAATGCCTGCACCTCTATAAACACTATACATTTAAATAGCATTAATGTGTTGACAGTGTACAATAATAAAACATCTTATGTGTTTACGCCAGTGATGAAACAGTGGCAACTGTACACATTTCAGAGTTTCTATAAGTAAAATTGGAATCATATAAAAGGCACATGCTGTATGTTAAAAGTGGACTGTTATTTAGCAAACACTTATGCAAAGCAACATTTATGAGCAGTGTACAGTTGCAAAACACATACAATGCATACATAGCAATTCTGTTGACAATATGACCTTTATAATACATGTTATCCAATTCAATTACAGCGTTATTACACACTTTTGGAAAGATGGAAACTTGTCACCAAATACATCAATAATAGTTGTTATTACAGCCCAGATAAAACAGATAACTTGTTCTCGTTTAAGAGAGAGGCCTTGTATTTGTCAGTGAAAGCCTCTGTTTTGATGTTGTTGAGTGGCACTACAGTATGTGTTGCATTGGCATCCCAAGACTAACACACAGATCGTGGCGTATGAAAGATTTGCAGTGGAAGGGGGGCGGGTAATTTGGATGGTGGGGGGGGGGTGTATATAGTCTCGGCTCTGACTAAGATGAGTGATTTACAGGGGTGCTGTTCGCACCCAGCCATGGCCGTCTATTACCTGCTGACAGGGGTGACGAGAGCGCTGTTTTCACGCAGACACCTTGCATAAGCATGAGTGCATTAATCGGAGGGGTATAATTGTTTTGGATTTATGGCCTAGGATTGCCTAGGAGCTGGGGGCGACCGTGATTGCACAGCTCCACCGCCCGCCGCACGAGGCCTGGACATGCAGCCACAAGGGCTGTAATTCTTGGGACTGCGATGACATGTATAGTGCACTACAGTGTATGCATGACAAAGACCAAGTGTACTGACTGATTTAGCTGACTAGACTGTAGCATTGCTAACCGTATTCTATAGATACAGTAAATGTTGTGTTTTTAAATAGAGCCCCAGTAATTTCGAGGACTTACAACAATAGTTTCTCAGGGTTTTACAACTTCCTGCATTACTGTGTACTGTATATTTAGCATAGTTTCAGACACATGTCAGTGCTGATGTCATAGTAGTCAGCCTTGCCAGGGTCTTTTTAGTCCCAAAATCATTCATTTGAATGTGTACATATAACTTTTCAGAGGGAGCAGAAAGTGTGTTTGAGAAGATTCATTTTCCATATGAATGATACGATTACAAAATCTGTTTGATACTAAATTCATTCAAATTCAACAAGGAACAGGGCTGAAAAAAATATTGAATGGCCGTGGTCTTTTGGACCTGCCATTGCATTAAAACTTCCATTGCATTAACTTCTTTCCAATGCATGCCATTTAGAGAACTTTTGCTGACTCCAACCATCTCAGCGTTTTGTCTACTAACAAATCACAGCATAGAATGAGGTCAAAATTGCTTCTTTTTCATATTCCTGTAAATTGACACTTGGACTTGGACGCTTCACAATGAAAGTTTTTAGCGGTACTTGGTGGCCCTCACAAAAAGATTCCTTCATCCTCTCTACTTAATGTCCATTAGTGCAATTGTTGGAGCTTATGGGTTATTTTCAAAATTGTATGCGGCCCTGGTTGCCTCGGCAACATTAGGGTTTTTGATAATGGTTTTATATCTGAAAGTTCCAAAGTATCTGTTCAGAGTTCCAAACTGTACCAAGAACCCCCCATTCCCTTCACCCTCTCTACCTAATGTCCATTAGTGCAATTGTTGGTCCTTATGGGGGTCCTTGTTTTTGGACCTCTGCATTTTCAAAACTGTATGTGGCGGCGGCCCTTGTTGCCTCGGCAGCATTGGGGTTTTGATAATGGTTTTATGACTGAAAATGTTCAGAGCTCCAAACTGTACAAGTGTAGGCTAAGTTTCATACTTTTATGGAAAAATGACTGAAATAGCATATATCACGTTCAGTAAGTTCAGTAAAAATACCATAAGTGCAATTTTTGACCTTCCACAAATTATTTTAACCATGTTCACCACTTGGATTTTCAAAAAGTATGTCTGTTGTAATTAGTTTTGGGTTGGGTAAAGTCTTCTCACAGATTGCCTCGACTAAAATGTTCGGTGTGAAATGTGTGAACGTGTCTGGACCATTGGCACATGGGCACAGCTTCCTTCACTGTTTCTAATGACTTGCGCTGTTGCTATAGCTTTGTTTGGTTGTACTTTAATCGGCAAGTCTTCACCCCATCATCTAGCATCATCATGCCAGTCCCATCATCAATCATCAGTCCCATCATGAAATCATCTAGCCATCTCCTTAAACTCAAGAAGATCCTTGGCCAATGAAACATAGCCACTATCTATGGGTAATTTATTAAGTAGTCTAAGAAAATTAGGTCTACCTAACATTTTTATACATGAGGTTATACATCCAATATCTTAAAGGCCAGGCCTACTCACTAATGTGTAAAATATTGATTCAAAAAAAGAACTGTTATGCAAAAAGGCTCAACAGAAGTTGTCCGTTATGGATGCTTACACCTGGTTGCTATGTTTACATTTACATCTGGAAAGGCCAAACTGATGTTCTAGGGAGAATGTGGCATCAGGGTAACAGCTGAGGCCAAAATAAGCATTTTTAATGAAAGAAAATTGTATATTTGTGAACATGTACATTATTGTAATGGTGAATAATAAGGAGAAATGTAATGATGATGTCATTGACCCCAGAGGTCAGATACAAAATGGCTCCACGTCTAAAATTAAACCTTAGCGTGTGTAGATTATGTGTGGAAACTTTCAGGCTTTAGTCATAAAATGCACAATTTGTTGTGCTTATCAGTCTAACTATTGGGGCAATATGTCACACACATACTGTACTTATTCACACAAATGCTTCAGCCAACGTCATTCACTGTTGTTGCTCTTTCTACATGACTGTCCTCACTAATTCAACTGAACATGCTGATATGTTGGCATCCCCCCTCTCAACAGGTACCTGTTTGGCAGGGTGCCAGCTGAATGCTGGGCAAGTCCTGACACATTGTCTCCAGCGGGCACCCTGCCTGTCTTCGAGCAGGGGGCAGAATACATTATGAAGCCATTCTGCCCTCGCGTCCAAACACCTGTCACTGGTCCTATAAGTGAAGCCCTATATCCATTTGTAAGCCACGGCCTCAATTAATTCTGCATGGTGCTCCCTCTGAAACATGTAGTCATGACTAATGCCAGCATAAAGATGGATATTAGAGATGAGGAATCTAATCGATGTGGAGTTTATGCTCCAGAGGTGCCCGGGTGGTATGAAAGACACTAACCAGTTTACAGAGGGGGAAACAACCATGGCTCCACATTGCCTATGACCACAAATCTCACTGCGCCATACCAGTTCCATGTCACCCAACACCTCTGTGCGGCGATGTAGGTAGTATAGGGGTGAGGAAGTGGAATTTATTTGGAAGTTTCTTTGGAACGAGATCCATATCCAGTTTGAGTGTGGGAGAGTGCATGAGGGAATAAGTGAGGAAATGCATCACCCTTATGCTTTTGTATGAAGTCTGTTTCTCATCAGCAGGCCTGTCAAAATGAAGTGTCCAAAATAGCACAGTAGTCGCTGGGTGGCCGGTCGGGGTGCCAAACTCATATTGCACACTCTCTCTTCATTTTAATAGTAGCCAGCTAACCTTTCACAGTGAAAACTAGAGAGTGTTTTAAAAATGTACAGTCAATGCCAATCGAGAGGGGCGAACTGACCACCAATTCAGGCAACATGTAAGTAGTTTTATTTTCTTTCTGACCTAATGGCATGTTTGTAGCCTTGCTATATGCTGTGCCTCCATGTAGTCTCAAAATCTCAAGTCTGACTTAATTTTTATTCAAAGTACACTATGACAAATAGCCAAGCCTTCAGAGTCATAACTTTGAGTGTCATAATGCAGTAATTGCCTAAAAAGTATGTTACAGAGGCACAACTGATAATGAAGAATCAAAATAAATCTCAGTGTTGCACATAATACATATTTGAATACTAATTCAACAGAGCTAAATTTCATTATTAAAAATTGATTTCACATTACTGATGTGATCCTTACTATTCTATTCACATTAAATGAGCTACAGCTCCTCCCATAGCAGACAGGGAGTATAAAAGGGGAGATAACTGCTCAAGCACCTGCACACTCACAAACACAGTACTACACACACACAGCTTCAAGGGGGCAACTGGGCCCTAGTCAGGCCCCTCTTGGGGGTCCTGTGAACTGCCCTTGGCCC